>NC_133658.1:759165810-759514888 GCF_037893015.1 Macrotis lagotis
CCAGTTAGCTCCCATCTACTGCCCAGGAAAAGAACTTTTCAGTTCCTTAACAGAGAATGCTCAGCCCACCTTTATAAATGCTTTATATTGAGGGAGCTGTTTCAATTTTTCCCATTCTCAGGGACTGTATCTTAACTTTCCTTCTTTTTCAACTGTATTTTGAATGAGATCATCTCCAAATGAACCATTTCCTAGAACTAGCTCACGTTTTGAAACCGTTTTGAAAACCTGGCCTTTGTGGGACTCGGCATTCTGATACTCATGTCCAGATGGAAGTGAGGTCTGACTAGTTGATCTATGGACAGTAATTCTTTGTCATCCATCATCTTTTTAGAACTCTGAACATGCTATGAAATTGTTTTACTTGACTTGAGTTCAAAGTCCTCAACTTCTTGATATGAAGTGCTTTTCCACTATCTTGTATTTGCCCAGGGACAGCAAAATTTTGTAATAGAAATGTCTGTCAACTGGAATTCTCAACCTTGAATTCTAACTTGTCACTGATTGTTCTTTAGTTTTTTTATGTTGAAATAGGAACAACTTTTATCTGGTCTCTTTGAGTTGAGCAACAAATTGGTACTGAGATAGAGTTCTCCCACTTTCTGAAACTCCAAAACTTGCTCAAACCAAAGGAATAAAACTTACATTGTCATTTTTAAAGTCATTTATTTAATTGGGCTCTAGACAAACCACATGCTCCTAGGGTTCACTAGTATTTTGTTCTCTAGTTAAATATTTTGAATTCACAGCACTTTTCCTTTTAATGTAGGAGACAGAAAGATTGCAATACTTCATATATATGTATATATACATATATATATATATATGTGTAGCATTCATGAACTTTTAGATAAGGGTTCAACTTTAATGAAGAGAGCTGAGTACTATGTAAAGAACTGAAATGCTCCTTTTTATAATGATGAGCTCTAGGCATATACATAGAGAACAGAAAGGGGACCTGGAAGGTGAAGAGACATATGATAATGGATGGACCTTCCATGCAGACTTGATGGCAATTGGGGAAATTAAGTTAGAAAACATGAGCCTGCTGCTTTCCAGGTGGTATGGAGTTGTTGAACTATGTCAGCAGCTATGATACCTTTAACATTATGGTATTAAAGATAGCACATGTAACTGCAGGTTCAAGAGCCCAGAGTAATCAGATTTCTCAGTAGCAGATCCACTAGGGCTAAGCAAATAGTGAGATAACGATATTGGCTTCTCCAAGGACTTTAACTCCATTCATGACATGGGTCAGGGGTGGGGAACTTTTTTTCTGCTAAGGGCTATTTGGATATTTATAACACCTTTCACAAGCTATATTTGCTCAAATTTTTAATTTATTCACTCTAAAATCTCCGAGATTTATTGAATTTTGAGTTTCTCCTGTAGTCAACTAATAACCCTTGTTCTATAGCTAGAGAGACTTTCTCTTTCATTATCAGTTTCCATAAAAAGAGGGATTGGCCCTCAGAGGGTGGGAGGAGGACATTAATCTGATTCTCTTAATAAACAAGCTCATATGATTCTCTATTTTTTTGTTCTTTACATGCATTTTAATAATTTTGATCTATTTGGGAGGAGTTGTGAGGATGTTCAAGTTTCTTTGTACTTACAGTACATGAATCAGGAGGACTTATATAAGAAGCAAGGCAAACAGGAACCTAGAGAAAATTATATATTAATATATTAGTGGTGGTAAGTGGCATGAATTGTCTCCTTAGATACCTATTTATTTGAGGATCCATGCATAGTGATGTTATAGGCTATTAATCTTAAGAGGATGCCCATGAGTTATGAAGGTTCAGGATTTTATATACTATTATGGTTTCTTGGATGGGTTGGGTTCAGTTCTAAGGTACTAGGGAAGGTGTTAATAAAAGAGAACAATGTAGGTCTTAGCTTGTGTGATAATTTTTTTTTGCAAGATAATGGGGTTAAGTGACTTGCCCAAAATCAAAAGCTTAGGTAATAAGTGTCTGAGGCAGGATTTGAACTTTGGTCCTCATAACTTCAGGGCAGATGCTCTATCCACTGCACCACCTAGTTACCCCTGTGATCTTCTTAAAACCCAGATTTCTTTCCATATTCATAGGAAGATACTTGCAAAAGGGAGTTTGTGGAAATCAGTCACTAAGGCTTTATCTCTGGTCAGTTTTACTTATTGAGCTAAAAGAGAGGAGGAAAGGGTGGGATACAAAAAATACAGAGAGCAGAGAGCAGATAGTAAGACAACTCTCTCTCTGTCTCTCTGTCTCTCTGTCTCTCTCTCTTTCTCTCTCTCTCTCTCTCTCTCTCTCTCTCTCTCTCTCTCTCTCTCTCTCTTTAGTTTTTGCAAGGCAATGGGGTTAAGTGGTTTGCTCAGGGCCACACAGCTAGGTAATTCTGAAGTGTCTGAGGTCAGATTTGAACTCAGGTACTCCTGACTCCAGGGTCGGTGCTCTATCCACTGTGCCACCTAGTCACCCCCAACCCTCTTCTTTGATCAGTGCCTCAATCCAACAGAAGCTTGGACTTGGTTTAAGATGGGTTGGCAGTGAAACAGTACAGAGGGATAACTTTATGGCATTTAAATTTAAGTTCCTAGAAACAATATGTGGGGAGGGAGGAGCTGTGGGTTTACCTGGAAAGGAAACTTTTGCTACCTGGCTAGAATATGTCACAGCTATTTCTGGTTGGGAAGTGATGCAGAAGAATATAGGTAGGATTTTACTAGAAAACCTGAGAATATTGTATTTGAAGATAGAATGCCTTGAACTTTGACTCCTCACTTTTACTAGTTTATGACACAGAACATAGAGGACTAAATTTAAATGCCTCCCCAAAGGAGGAAGAAATAGTTTCCTGCTTTGTGCAAAGGTCAGAGTGTAGATTATCACAGAGAGCAGTGACAGTAATGATTGGGGGGAAGTTGGGGGAGAGGGTTTGACCTGCTGCCTTAAAACCATCCCCTTCTTACTAACTTCTTGGAACCAATTTAATGGCTCTGGGATAGAGCATATGGATAAAGCAGTTTCCCAGGATCGATCTTAAAAAAAAAAAAGATGGAAAGTTTAAAATTTTGAATGGATTTACTAGCCCCTGTGCTCATCCTATAATTAATTAAAATTATGATTAACCCCCTAACCCTTATACTGAATTTCTCAGCTGATCATTCCCTTCTTTCTGTGCTAAAGTTTCTGAAACTCATTTTCTCTGAAACTCTCTCCATGGTAGTGGATTTCAATGCTTTCTCATTGACCTCTGCTATTTTTCTTTAGCTTCCTGTGAGCTGATAGTGAGATTCAGCTTTCTACTTGTAGGACTCTGCCAGTACTTTGATTATGTTGAATTGACCTCAAATCAATGCCTAAACCCTAGATACAAATGCCTCTCTTTAGCACATAAAGCCCTTCAGAATGTGGTCCAACCTAGCATCTGACATTGCACATTAATTTCCCTTTGGCATAGTGTTACTGACAACTGGGCCTCCTAGAATAGTTTAATTCTTGCCTCTAAGACATTGTGCTGACTCCTTGGAATATTCTTCCTCTTTCCCTCCACCTTCCTGAATCTCTGTATCACTTAATGGTTCAGTTTAGGATGCCTACTCATAAAAGAACTCTTTCCTAATGTCCCAATTGTTAGTGCTCATGGACAAACTCAAACAAGTTTGTATTTTCTTAACTGTTTACATGTATCCCCACCTCCTGAAGGATTATATAGAAGACATAGGTTAACAGAAACTAATGTTCTAAAGTTATCAAATTGTGCAGGTTATTCTCATTGAGGTTCTCTTAAGCTATGGGTAGTATAGCTCAGCAGGGAGTGAATATTAAGCTCAGAAACACTAATCATAGATATGATTAATTACTCATAATATCATCATCCTAGCTCTCTAATTTGGACTTCTGGTCCATAAGCCTTTGTCTTCTCCCTGCCTATTGCTTTCCCTATCTCCAAGTCATTTTTTTCACCAGCAATCAGATTAATCATCAGATGTCTTTAGGGGTTCCTTATTGCCTTGTACATTATATATAAACTCCTTAACCTGGAATTTAAGATCTTCCATAGTCTGGAAGTTTCAATCTACCTTTCCATGAACTTAATTAATGGGGAAGCCATATGTCTTTCACTCAACTATGTTTGCACATTCATACAAATTCTCCTTCAAATATAGTCACTCCTCCCTTTAACCCATTGTTGAAAGGCCATATAGCATGAATAGAGCATTGGGCTTAGAATTAGGAACACCTAGTTTTGAATCCTGCTTCATACTTTGATACAGAAAGGGCAGATGGGTTGCAGTTATGATACCCTGGTGAACCTGAGTAAATCATGTCATCTGTCGCAGACTCAATTTTCTCATCTATAGAATGGGGTTTTGTTTTCTCTAAAGGGAAGAAAAAACCTATAAAAATTTTCTGTGAAAAACCATTAGTTCTGACAAAAATAGTATCTTTCAAATCTTCTCAAGAACAGAATCTGTTGTCACTGTAACTTTGGATATTTTGCATATTATGGACAAACCAAAAAAAATTAATCTTTAAGGCACTGAATATGATAACTGAGGTACCTTTTGTTCTTCCTCATAAAGTTGATTTTAAACTATGAGCAACTCTTGGTTTTCCACATGTAAAATAGCCACCTTCTGGATTACATGTACCAAGATGTTAATTCTAAGCCAGCTCAACCTTTTCTCCCTCTTTTCATATTTTGGGCCACTTCTCCCTGCTCCTAGCCTGTGCTCCAGGAACAAGAATACACAATTCGGGAGATAATTTGCTAGGAAAAAATGAAAACTTCATTCTATTTCAAGAATAAATAGAATCACAGAATTTGAATGGAAGATACACTTGTGTAACTCAAACCTGAAGAGGAATTTTCCTTATAAAGTGGTCAATCCAGACTATGCTTCTCTACAGTGATGGGGAGCTGATTGAAATATGATATAACACAATCTGACCCAATTTGGCTGATTCTATTTGTTAGAAAATGCTTTTTTTATTTCTATATTGAGCCGAAAGTTGACCTAAGAATAAAAGTGACCTATAAGACATTTAATTTTTTTAATGTATTTTTACATTTTGTAATTGTTCTCTTCCATTAAACGGTATCCAAAAAGCATATTTTTTTGTTTTTTCCAGGTGTCCTCTGAATGACCCTAGGGTCAGGTTGTCTCTTGCTTTCCTTGAATGTGGGAGATGTTTCTCTAGCTTCTCCTCAGGACAATCCTAGTTAGGGAAGGGATCAATGACCCAAAAAGAGAAGGATCTGGAAATGTTTCTTTAAATAGCAGATCTTATCAGTTTTATGAACTCACAGCTCTCAACAATTCTATTGCATCCTGAAACATAACATGCCAGTACTTGCTTTAATCTCTGTACTGGGGAGTCAGATCCAAATTTGCCTAACATGAATTTTGGCAAATTCTGAGAGATTTTTTTTGAAAAATCTGTTTCTTGATTGGCAGTAAAGAGTGTTACTCTTGGTACAGAGGACATTTGGATTGCAGACATAATTATGGATCATAGTACCATTCCAAGAATCTCCTGTTAGCTTATTCCTTTGCTTTTTATGAACACATTTGCACTATTCACTGGAGTTGGACTCAAAAGTGATGACCTAGAGTGATCAGTTCTGGAAACACTTGTGAAAGTAGCAGTGAATTTACTAAATATTAAAGATAGTGCATATCTAGAAAAGTCTGACTTCAGGCTTTGATCAGAACAGAACACAAGCAGAAATAAGTTCATATACTTCAATTATTTGCTCAAGCAAACTCTCATTGCAAAGTGGAGGATTATAAAGTCTTCATTTGAACATAGTGCCCACCTCACTCTGTATTTTGATTTCATTTTAGTTCTTTTACAAAGGTTCCTCATCTGGCAGGAACAAACCAGAACTTCCTTCTTGCAAAGCAAATCCAAAAAGAGTGGAAGAAATTTGGACTGGACACTGCTGAAATGGTTTATTATGATGTCCTCCTATCTTATCCTAATGCCACAAATCCCAATTATATCTCAATTGTTGATGATCATGGAATTGAGGTGAAAACTCTGATTATTCTTTAAACATATGGGATTATTTTATAATTTAATTAATTAGTGTAATGGACCAAGGTTTGATGAGAGCTCTAAGTTAGAGTCAAATCATTTCTAACTGGGATTAAGGGAGTTTTCATGGTTAAATTGGTTTTGAGGATAGACCTTTTTAAAATCTGATAAAATTTTAATAAGCATAGAAAAATAGCATGAGGGGAGAATATGCCAGACCTAGGAGGGGATACTCTGAGCAAAAGTCAAAAGTCAGGGAAGAGTGGAATATGCATGATGGGCAAGAAGTTGCCTAGTTTGACTGGAGAAGACGATAAAACATAAAAGGCATTGAAGATATCAGATGGTATGGGAATGGATACATGAGGATAAAGAATTTAAACTTTATTCATTTGACAATAGGGAGTAATTTAAAAGTTTTGAGAAGAGGATTGGTAATGCCTGAACTAAAGGAAGATGAATCTGGAAGTGGTATGAAGGATGGATTGAAGAAGAAAAGTGAAAGAAAAAAGACAGATTAGAAGTTTTTATAGTGGTCTGGGCAGGTAGTAATAAAGGCAAACAAGACTTTAATGGTGCAAGTAGAAAGGAAGGGATGGATTCAAGAGAAATTGAGAAAGTAGGACTTTGTGACTGATGGAATTTGGGTGGTTGAAGGGGAGAGGGAATTGTTGAAAATACAAAACATCAAAGATTAATGTGACTAGGTGAATATTCCAGTAGTTCCATTGACGGAAATAGAGATGATGCTCTGTTGTTATAATAGAAAAGTAGTTTTTGAGGTAAAGATCAGAAGTTGGGTTATTGATATTTTGAATTGATGATTAAAATCATTAAATTCTTCAGTTCTCTTAGAATTTTCTCATCGAATTACACGTGGTATTAAGGGTAGGATTGGGAACATTGCCTTTTTATATATAACTTATGAGCAAAATGTATTATTATTTAATAACATATCCAATAAAACTTATGGTGTCTCCCCTCCTAGATTTTCAATACTTCATTATTTGAGATGCCCAAAGATGGATATGAAGATGTTTCAGAAATTGTTCCACCATATAATGCGTACTCGGCTCAAGGCACACCAGAGGTAAAGTAAAAGATATGGCCTTTTGAAATCTTAAAAAAATTATTTAATGATATGAAATCTTGTGTAGAGGTCTGAGCACATGGTATTGACTGACTGCCCTCAAGAGCTCATCTTTTAAGTTTATATAACATTTTAAGACTAAGATTTAGTAAAACACAGACATTTAGGGAAACACAAGACACTGTCCTTGGAAGTAATTAAGAGAGAAATTGTTGACTATACCCTTATATTCATAAAAGGTTATTCTAACTCTTTTGCATCCAGAGTCTTCTTATTTCCTTCCCCCTCCTCTTACCCTGCATCCTGATTGATGAGTGCCTTATATAATAATAGACCACACTAGCAGCCATGTTTCTCTTTACTCCCTATCTTCTCATCTGCCTCCCTGCTTCCAGTTGTATAACTGTGATCCCTCCTGTTCCCTTTTCTAATTCTGGAACTATAATCAAATCAATATTGCTGTTGCTCCATGAAAAAGTGTATCATTTTAATTCTTTATTACTTCAGTCATTCCTGTAATTTTTCAAACCACAATACTTGTGCAAGTGGGAAGTCAGCACTCCTCTGGTTTGGATTATCTTGTATAAAAATAGAAGCTTTTTGAGGGTAAGTTTTGTTTTATTTTTCTTTTGCATCCTCAGTGTTTAGAGTAGTGCTTGTAAGCATTTAATTTTTTTTATTCATGCATTTTGAACTGACTTTTGACCTTTTTAAAAAAATGTTTATTTATTGCAAGACAATGGGGTTAAGTGACTTACCCAAGGTGTCACAGCTAAGGTAATTATTGAGTGTCTGTTCAAATTTGAACTCAGGTCCTCCTGGCTCCAGGGCCAGTGCTCTATTCACTGCACTACCTATCTGCCCCTTATGACCTTTTTTTTGATAATAGAAATGCTTAAAATAATGCTATAGTTAGATTTTTACAATAGATTTTGGTTTTTAATTATGATTAGGGTAAATCATAATGATCACTTGAAATTGAGTTATTAAATTATTAAAATGTACATGCCATATGTTGTCACTTCCTTGACATAGTCAAGTGTCAACATAAATATGAACCAAAGTATGTAATGAAAATGGAAAGACAGTTTGAGGTTCTTTTGTATTAGGGTGCAAATTGATTCTTTGGTTGACTTCTTAATGATGCTATCAGTTTATCATAATCTTAAAATTTTTATCTTTTTTCCATCTAGGGAAATCTTATATATGTGAACTATGCACGTACTGAAGATTTTTTCAAGCTAGAACGGGACATGAAAATCAACTGCTCTGGAAATATTGTTATTGCTAGATATGGGAAAATCTTCAGAGGAAATAAAGTAAGATTATTTTGGGGAACAGAAGAGAGAGGGTGTTTCTTCTCAAATGTAGATGATTGGAAATGGTGGTTGTAGAAATCCCTTCCCAAAATATTAATTTTTCTTGTTGCAAAGAAAATCCTGTTATAATATTAATAGAGGTGTCTATAAATGAGGGTAGTTTAAAAGTTGAGCACTTGACTGAAATTGCCTTTAGCTCCATAGACTCTTTAGAATTGAAAGGGACCTTATGTAGTGAGATTATCATAGGAGAGCAGAAAAAGTTCTGCATCTTGACCCAGAGCACCTTATTTCAAAATATAATATTAACTGTGTAACTTTGGGGTAAGTTAATTAACCCACCTGGGCCTCATTTCTTTTTTCAATTGAAATTTAATTTTTCCAAATACATGCATAGGTAGGTTTTAGCATTTATTTAGTATTTGCAAATTTATGAATTCAACATTTTTCTACCATCCTTCCTTCTCTTCCTCCTCACCATGACAGTGAACAGTCTGATAAAATTTGTACATGTAATGTACATGAATGTTTAACACATTTCCATATTAGTTATGTGGTGAAAGAGGAACTAAAACTAAGGAGAAAAGAAAAAACTGAGAAAGGAAAAATATAGATGTGAACATAGTATGCTTTGCTCTGCATTCAGACCCTATAGATTTGTTTCTCTGGATTTGGATGGCATTGTCCATAGCAAATCCCTCAGGAGTTGCATTCATCATACTTATTTATCTTACAATGTTATTAGTGTATATTATGTTTTTCTTGGTTCTGCTCACATTTCTTGCAAGACTTTCTAAGCTATCTAACCACTTCTGACCACTCATGATTTCTTATAGAACTCTTATAGTTACTCTATAACATTCATATACCATAATTTTTTTTAGCCATTCCTCAACTGATGAACATTCCCTCACTTTTGAATTTTTGGGAAATTGGGAAAGAATTGCTATAAATATTTTTGAACATGTGACATTTTCTGTTTTTATGATTTCTTTGGGATATTATAAAGCTGGAATTGGCTTGATTGAATCAATGGATACGAGCAGTTTTATTGCCCTTTGATCATAATTCCATATTGCTCTCTAAAATGGCTGGGTCAGTTCAGAACTCTATCAACAATTCATTAATGTCCCAGTTTTTCCCCATCCTCTCCAATATTGATCATTTTCCTTTGTTGTCATCTTAGCCAATCCGGTAGGTGTGATATGGTACCTCAGAGTGTTTAATTTGTATTTCTCCAATCAGTAATGATTTGGAGCATTTTTTCACATGACTAGAAATCGCTGTAATTTTTTCAGCTGAAAACTGTTCGTAACCTTTGACCATTTATCAATTGGGGAAAGTGATTTTATAAATTTGATTCAGTTCTCTATTTTAGAAATGAGTCCTTTATTAGAAACCCTAGCTGAAAAAATTGCTTCCCAACTTTCTGCATTCTTCCTAATCTTGACTTCATTGGTTTTATTAGTGGAAAACCTTTTTAACCTCATTATACAATTTATAACAATATTTATTTCTTGTTGGGTCATAAATTTTTCTCCCCTCTCCATAGATCCGACAGATAGAATATTTCTTGTTCTCATAATTGGTATATGGTATCACCCTTTATGTCTTGATGTTGTCCATTTTGACCTTATTTTGTAAAAAAGGGTGTGAGATGTGGATCTATGCCTGGTTTTTGCCATACTATTTCTCGAGTTTTTCCAGCAGGATTTATTGAATAATGAATTCTTATCCCAGAAACTAGTATCTTCTAGGTTATCAAATAGTTGATTTACTATAGTCATTTACTACTATTTCTTTTGTACATATTCTAATACACTGATACATTACTCTTATTACTTAAATAGTACTAGGTAGTTTTGATTACTGCTACTTTATGTTACATAAAGATCTGGTACATCTTCCTTTGAATATTTTTTTTACCAATTTGCTTAATGGTATTCCAGGTGAATGTTGTAACAATCTTTTTCAAGCTCTGTAAAATATGTTTTTGTAGTTTGATTGGCATGGCACCAAATAGGTCATTTAATTTGGTTAGATTTGTCATTTTTATATCAGTTCAACCTAATTATGAGGAATTGACATTTTCCCAATTGTTTAGATCTGACTTTATTTGTGTGAAAAGTATTTTGTTATTATGTTCATGTAGTTCCTGGGTTTGTCTTGGGAGGTATATTTCCAAGTAGTTTATAGAATTTTTCTTTCTTGACTTTTATTAATCAATTGTAGAGATACTGATGATTTATGTGGATTTAATTTATCTTTCAATCCTGTTACTTTGTTAAAGTTGTTTCAAGTGTTTTTAGTTGATTTTCTAGGGTTCTCTAAGTATACCATCATATCATCTGCAAAGAGTGAAAATTTTTCTTCCTCAATGCCAATTTTAATTCCTTCAGGTTTTGGACTTTTAAAAAATGTTTTGTTTATTTTTCCAACTACATGCAACAGATTTCAACAATCTCTTATTTGCAAAGTTTTGAGTTTTACATTTTTCTTCCTCCTTCCCTTCCCCCCTGCCCTGATGGAAAGCAATCTAATATAGGCTATATATACACATGTATAACCATGTAAAGCTAACATTTCTAATATCATATTGAATAGTATTGGTGATAATGGGCATCCTTGTTCACTCCTGATCTTATTGTAAATGCTCCTAGTTTATCCCTATTACATATACTGTTTATTGATGGTTATAGTTACTGCTTATTATTTTAAGGAAAACTCCATTTTTAATAAGAATTGGGTGTTGTATTTTGTCAAAGGCTTTTTTAGCATCTGTTCAGCTACTCATGATTTCTGGGTTTTTTTGTTATTGATATGATCAATTATGTTGATTGATTGTTTTCCTAATATTGAACCATCCCTGCCTATGAATCATACCTAGTCATGGTGTATTATCCAGTAATAACTTGTTGTAATTTCTCTGCTAAAATTTTATTTAAGATTTTTCCATCAATGTCATTAGGGAGATTGGTCTATAATTTATCTATCTCTTCCTTGTTTAGGTCTAGGCAACCATAATGGTGTCACAAAATGAATTTAGCAGGACTTACTCTATTTTTAAAATAGTTTCTATAAAATTGGAATTAATTGCTCCATAAATGTTTGTAAATTCATCTGAGCCTAGAGATTTTTTTTCTTAGGGAGTTTATTGATGGTTTCTTCAATTACTTTTTCTGAAATGGGGTTATGTAAGTATTTTATTTCCTTTCTGTTAATCTGGGTAGCTTATTTTTTAAAATATTCATGCATTTCACAGATTGTCAAATTTGTTGGCATATAGTTGGACAAAATGCTCCAAATTACTACTCTTAATTTCCTCCTCATTGGTGACACATTCATCCTTTTCATTTTTGACATGGTGATTTAGTTTTCTTTCTTTTTTCTTAAAATCAGATTTTTTCCCCATAAAACTAGCTCTTAGATATATTTATTAGTTCAATGGTTTTCTTTCAGTTTTATTGATTTCTTTGATTTTTCAGACTTTCTAATTTGGTATTTAATTTATAATTTTTAGTTCTTTTTCTAGCTTTTTGAAGTTGTATGCCCAACTCACTGATCTCTTTCTCTATTATTCATATAACCCTTTAGAGATATAAAATTGTGTGATGTCTCATTGTCGTAATTGTCTAAGAGGAAATTATTACTTTGATTTCAATGACCCTTTATTATATGTAATTTTATTACTTCCATGATTGAAAAGGATGCATTTACTTTATTTGATTGATGTTTTGTGCCCTAGTACATGTTAATTTGGGTATAGGTGCCAAGTACTACAAAGAAAAAGGGATATTCATTTCTATCCCTATTCAGTTTTCTCCAGAGGTCTATCATATCTTAAGTTTTCTAAAATTCTATTCACCTTCTTAACTTCCTCGTTTATTTTGTGGTTACATTTGTCTAATTCTGAAAGAGGGAAGTTGAGGTCCCCCACTATTATAGTTTTGCTATTTTTCTCCCTCTAATTTGATTAGTTTCTCCTCCAAAAAATAGAATGCTATACCACTTAGTGAATTTATGTTTAATAATTATATTACTTCATTGGTTATGGTGCCTTTTACGAATATATAGTTTCCTTCTTTAAGCCTTTTAATGAGATGTATTTTTGCTTTTGCTTGTCTGAGATCGGGGTTGCTATCCCTGATTTTTACTTCCGAAGCAGAAGTAACTTCAAATGTATTTCTTGTAAACAACACATTGTAGGATTCTGTTTTTTAATTCATTATTCTGTCTGTTCCATTTTATAGGAGGGTTGATCCCATCACATGTACAGTTAAGATAAATAAAACTGTATTTCCCTCCACGTTATCTTCCCCATCTTATACTTTACTCTTTCCTTTCTCCTTATTCCACCTCACCAATGTTTTGCTCCTTTTCCCACTTAACTTTTCTTTTAAATTTTAACTTTACTTTTACTTTCACCTTTTCTTTTATTAGTCCCTTCCTTCTCTTTCTTTCCCTTCCCTTCCAGCCCACCTGCCCCTTCCCTGTAGGGTAGGATAGATTTTTAAACCTAATTGGGAATGTATGTTAATTCTCTCTTTGAGCCTAATATGATGAGAGTAGGATTTACTTAGTGTTCACATTCTCCCTTCCCTTTTTTCCCACCATAATAATCTTTTTGCCTCTTTACATGGTGTTATTTATCCCTCTAATGCCTAGCTTTCTCTTAGTATAATCCTTTTTTTCATGGCTCTGTCTTGTAACCACAATTCCTCTGTGGAAATTTACTACTTTTATCTCTAATTCTCAAGAGTGGGTTGATTCAATGATTTTTAAGTAATATTGTCTCAATCACTTCATACCCACAGCCTCTAACCAAGTACAATTCCCTCTTCTGTTCCACTTTTCAAGAGTCATAAATAATAATATCAAATTATAATCAATTTATACCATACCCACTTTTCAGGTGTCCTCTATAGACTTTTAATTCTCATGAGAAAAAGGATCAAGTAAAGTAAAATCACTTCATGAACCATTTATACCCTCTCCCCCTAAGTTCACTCCCTCTATTTGTAGTTAAAGTATTAAGTAAAGTAAAATCACTTAATGATCTATTTATGCCCAGCATCTCTTAAATATACTCCTCCATTCTGTTTCTATAGCAATAACAGCCCTTGTTAACTTATAGTAATTAACATCCCTTGTTTTACCAAGTAAATCAAGATCACTTCATGATTTATTTAGATATAGATGGTCTAAGTGCACTGCCTTCCCCTGTTCCTATAGAAATAGAATCTGCATAAGAAAAATCACTTCATGCCTTTATATCCTTAACTTCCAGGTACAAGCCCTCCAACTATATTCAATTCTATTAGCTACGGTATTGGCTAAAGACTCTTCATTCATAGTCATCCTATACTTATACCCTCTCTTTACATGCTTTTTTTTTAACTATCCTAAGAAATAAAATTTTCAAGAACTTATAAGTATTATCTTCCCTTATAGGGATATATTCAGTTTAATATTATTGACTAGAGTTTTTTTCCCTTCCTGTTTACCTTTTTATACATTTCTTGAGTCAGATTTGAAGATCAAATTTTCTGTTCAATTCTGATCTTTGTGTCAGAAAATTTTGAAAGTCCTCTTATTTATTCCATTGAAAGTTCATTTTTTGGGGTACCGGCGCAGTGAATAGAGTACCAGCCCTGGAGTCAGAAGGATCTGAGTTGAAATACAGTCTCAGACACTTAATAATTACCTAGCTGAGTGACCTTGGGGAAGTCACTTAAACTCCATTGCCTTAAAAAATAAAAATTTTAAAAAAAATTTAAAAAGAAAGTTCATCATTTCCCCTGAAATAATATGCATAATTTGGTAGGATAGCTAATTTTTGGTTGTAATACAAGGTCCTTTGGCCCTCCAGATTATCATTTTCCAGACCCTCTGATTCTTTAATGTTGAAGCTAATAAATCTGCATAATTCTAACTGTGGTGCCTTGGGATTTAATTTGCTTCTTTTTGGATGCTTGCATGATTTTCTCCTTTAGCCACAATTTGGCCACACTATTCCAGGATCTCTTTCTGGAGGTGATTGATGAATTCTTTTAAGGACTATTTTGTCTTCTTGTTCTAGAATATTAGGGCAGTTTTCTATGAAAATTTCCTGAAAAATATTTTCCAGGCTTCCTCTCTCTCTCTTTTTTTTGCAAGGCAAATGGGGATTAGGTGACTTGCCTAAGGTCACACAGCTAGGTAATTATTAAGTGTCTGAGGCCGGATTTGAATTCAGGCCCTCCTGAATATAGGGCTGGTGCTCTTTTCCACTACACCACCTAACCACCCCTCTCTTTTTTTTTAATTGAGGCTTTCAGGTAGACCAATATTCATAAATTATCTCTCATGAATCTATTTTCTGGGTTGTTTTGTTTTTCTTCTAAATTTTGTAGCTTTTTGCTTTTGTTTGATGGAATCTTGGTGTTTCATAGAATCTTTAGTTTCCATTTGTCCAATTCTAATTTTTAGGGCTTTATTTTTTTTAAGTTAGTTTTCAGTGTTTCCTTTTCCAGTTGATTACTTTTACTTTTAAATGCATTGTTTTCCTTTTCTTGTTTACTTTTTGATGAGTTTCATTCCTTTTCCAGTTTGTTGATTTTATTTTTAAAGGAGCTGATGTCTTCAATTTTTCATACTTCTCCCCTATGACTCATTTATTTTCTATATTTTTCTTCTTCCTTTCTTCTTTGATTTTTCAAATTTTTTTGAGTTCTTCCTTGGAGTCTTGGATTTGAGACCAGTTCATAAATTCCTTTGAGACTTCACATGTAGACAATCTGTTGCTGCTTTTCTCTTCTGAAATGATCTTTATATCACTATGATCATTAATAGTAGCTTTCTATGTTTAGTGTTTTTTTTTCTGATTGTTGAGTTCTGCTTTTGGGATTTCTGGAGTATAATCTCAAGGTTTTTGTGCTGGGGCTGGGATCTGGTCCCTGGCTTATCACTTGCCAAGACATTGTCTACGTAGAGTTTTGTTTCCTCCTTTATGCCAAGGTGTTTGCCTATATATTGGTTTCTTTCCAACACACTCCCATCTGTTGCATCATAGTTCCCAGCTTGGACTTTGTTTTCCAGTCTGGGTTTGGAACCCTCCTGCCATGCTGGCTTGCTCAGCTGAGACTTGAGCCATGTTGTGGCTAAGAGCTTTCTGTTAGATTTCCTTCTGAACTCCAGCACTCTATCCACCAAACCACTTTGCTTCTTAAACTCTTTTTATTTTGAAGAAGTGATGATTTTCACTGAATCTGAGGATAAGGGGCAGGGGGACTCAGGAAAGTTTTCATGGAGGAGGAAGCTGCATCTAAATTGGACATAGAAGAAAGGGAAAAACTTCAACAAGCAATATGAACAAAAGCACAGAGAAGGGGAAAAGAGAGGATTAGAATAGGAGATGAAAATAAATAACTAAAATAAGTAAAAGAATGAAATAAAAATAGGTAAATGAGAGACTGATTTGTAAAGGATCTTGAATGCCAGCATGAAGAATTTATTGTCTACTTAAGTGTAGGGTAATAGAGGTGGACTGAGGGTTTTTTAACAGAGTAAAATAACATGATAATAGCAGACTATTAGGGAGATTATTCTGATTTAGATTGATGGAATGTTATTCATAGATCTTGAATTTTGAAAGGAATATTAGAAGTCTTAACTCCAAAGCTTTCATGTTATGGATGCAGACACTGAGATGTCCAGAGAAGGTCATAAAAGTAAAAATAATTGGGATCACAGCTGTGCATATGGTGACTTAAGGTTTACTAAGTGCTGTGTGCACATCATATTTAAACCTTCTAACCACTCTGTCAGGTAGATAATATAGAAATAAGATGTATTTTATAGATGAGGAAACTGAAACTTAGGTAGCAAGCACAGAGCTAGTATTAGAAGTCATATGTTTTAACACCAAATTCAATGCTTTTTCTACTATGCTACAATATCATCTTATGGAGGATGGATTGGAGAAGGAATAGCCTGAAGGTAAGAAAAATAGTTATATAGTTTAATTCAATAATCATTTATTAAACTCGTATGGTATGCTAGCCATCTAGATGAAAATAAAGACTAGGCCCCTGAGCTAGTGTGGTAGCAGTGGGCCTGGAAAAAGGGAGAGAAGAAGATTTATCTGTGAGAGACACTGTGATGGGAGAAGCAGCAGCACTTGGTAACTAGATGTTAGAGAGGCTCCAGGAACCAAGTGTTGCCATTTTGGCTTTATTTATTTTATGTTGGCTTTGCAGGTTAAGAATGCCATGTTAGCTGGAGCCATAGGTATTATCTTATATTCAGATCCAGCTGATTACCTTGCTCCTGGGGTTGAACCCTATCCTAATGGATGGAACCTTCCTGGAGATGTTGCCCAGCGAGGAAATGTATTAAACCTGAATGGAGCTGGTGATCCTCTCACTCCAGGGTACCCAGCTAAAGGTGAGCAACATATATGTTACACAATTTGTGCCTTTCCAAACTATCACAAGCCTTCCTGATTTAATAGTACCATAAACATTTGGGGTGGGGATTAAAATAGCATCCTGGAGTTCATAAAATGGTTTGATTTATAAGAGTTCATATACTCCAAACTCTTCATATTAAAGAAAGGGAAGTTGAGGTATGCAGAGAAGTTAAATATTAAATGATTTTTACTAAATACTTAAAATACACATTTTCATGTGTCATATCATTTTTAGTGTTATTTATTTAAGACAGTGGGTTTAAGTGATTTTCCCAAGGTCACACAGCTAGGCAGCTATTAATTGTCTGAGACTGAATTTGAACTCAGGTCTTCCTGACTCCAGGGCCAGTGTTCTGTCCATCGCACCACCTACTTGCCTCCTGTCATATCAGTGTTAATATGAATAACATTTTATAGGAATTTTCTTGCTTTGGTGGCTAGGGTATGGATGTATTTAGTGCTTGAAATTCATCTGTGCATTCAGAGTGTAGAGAATACACTAGTAGTGAACCACCAAATCCCAAAATACCTGCTAGAATAACAGACCTCAGAATGGTGAGTTTCAGGACTCCTTAATTTTCTTTGTCTTTATCCTTTTTGACCTTTCATGATGTAAAACAAAACATTAATCACTGACTGTGTGTATGGCATTATGCTGAGTGCTGGCAATACAAATTAGAAAGAAAAACAGTTCCTACTCTTACAGTCTAATGGAAAAGACATATACTTTGGGAACTACAGTATACACCAGGAACTAGAGTGTATGGGAAGCGTGTGGTTCAGGGATGATGGTAGTGGAGTTGAATCCAAGGAATGTGGCTAGTAGAAATGCAAAGTGGCTAGACTTCTGGTCCCTCTTTGAATGAGAAGAAGTTTATGTTCCACTTTCCAGACCTCTGGTCATAGGGACGGAGGCTTCTGAGGATCCTGATGGGGGCAACATTTAACACTGCTGATCACCTTGTACTCTGGGAGACTCCATCCTGGGAAGATCTTGAGATTATCTGGTCCTTCTGCCAGCTGAACTGACAAGCATTCAAACTTCTGAAGAGGGCAATTCTAATGGTCCTGAATGGCTCACATAAGATTTTCCTAAAGACCATTTTATGGAGAACACACAAGGCAAGCACCTACCCAGTTAGCTCTAAAGACGCTCTCAAGATCTCCCTGAAGAGCTTCAGCATAGATGGTGAGAAATGGTAGATGCTGGTGCAGAGCCACTCAACCTGGCATGCCTGCATTGAAGGAGTCTCTGCACTCTGAAAGCAGAGCCTCACAGAACCCTAGCTCTCTGTTGAACCTCTTCTCTTCTCTCTTCATATTCCATCAGTAATCTCATCAGCTCTCATTTGTTGAGTAATCATTTCTATGCACTTAACTCCTAAATATAGTCCACAATTCTGTTAAACTTAATTCCCATGTCTCAAACCACCTGTTAGACAATATTACTTGATGTTCCATAGAAATAGAAACTGTGTGTCCAAAGTAATTCATTCTCTTTTCTCTAAAACTAAATCCCAATATCTTCCTTCCTCTTTTTGTTAAGGATACCACCATCCTGCCAGTCACTCAGGTTCATAATCTGACATCCTCAATTTTCCTTTTTGCCTCATCCTTGATAACCAGTCATTTGCCAACTCTTAAAAGTTCTACTTTCCCCAATGTATTGCAATTTGCCCTTTCTTTCCATTATTACAGCCACTACCTTATTTAGGCATTCATCACCTCTCACCCTCACTATTATAATAACTTCCTAACTGTTCTCATTGCTCCTCCCCCAATCACTGCACAACTGAATTTCCTGAAGTTCAGGTCTGATCATATTATTCCTCTGCACCTTCAGTGTCTCTCTATCTTGTTTAGGATAAAATCTCTTCACAATCTGGCTCTCACCCTTCTCTCAACACTAACTTCACATCACTCCCTTGAGTATATTTTATAGTCCAGTCAAACTGGACTAATTTGGTGTGCAAATTTCCATCTTCCATACCCCAGCTTTTGCACAAACTGTCCTCCCAGTCTCATCACTTCACCTTTGCCTCTTGTAATACTTAGTTCTTTTTAAGACTTAGCTCAAGCGCGGCATCCAGGTGAAGCATAGGCTGAAACCCTGGCCCTGGAATAGTCAAATCAAGTGTCAGACACTTTCTGGATGTGTGACCCTTGGCAAGTCATTTAGCACAGTTTTAGATAAATATAAATTTCCTTAGCTTTTTTTTTTTTTTTTTTTTTTTGCGATGCAATGGGTTTAAGTGGCTTGCCCAAGGCCACACAGCTGGGTAATTTATTAAGTGTCTGAGGCCAGATATGAACTCAGGTACTCCTGACTCTAAGGCCTGTGCTCTATCCACTGCACCACCTAGCTGCCCCCTTAGCTTCTTTCAAGTACCATCACATATCTAATTGAGGCCTAGTCCACCTGTTCTTAGTGGTCTCTTCTCCATTTTTGAAACTGCTTGTTTAGTCTTTTTAGTTACGTCTGGCACTTCATGACATCATTTGGGATTTTCTTAGCAAAGATACTGGAGTGGTTGCCATTTCCTTTTCCAGCTCATTTTACAGAAGAGGAAACTAAGGCAAACAGGTTAAATGACTTGTCCATACTTGAGTTTGGATTTGAACTCAGGAATATGAGTCTTCCTAATTCCAAGTCCGGTCCTTTAATCCAATGTACTACCTAGCTGCCCCCTTGTAATTATTTCCTAGTTGTTTTGTATATATTTTTTCTATTTGTTTAAAATTTCCGGTGGCTAGGTAGCACAATGGGTAAAGCACCAGCCCTGGAGTCAGGAGTACCTGAGTTCAAATCCAGCCTCAGACACTTAATAATTACCTAACTGTGTGGCCTTGGGCAAGCCACTCAACCCCATTTACAAGGGGCAGCTAGGTGACATAGCGGGGGCAACTAGGTGGTGTAGTGGGGTGGCTAGGTGACGTAGTGGATAAAGCATCGGCCTTGGAGTCAGGAGTACCTGGTTTCAAATCCGGTCTCAGACACTTAATAATTACCTAGCTGTGTGGCCTTGGGCAAGCCACTTAACCCCATCTGCCTTGCAAAAAAAAAAAACCTAAAAAAACCCATAAAATTTCCCTGGGATTGAAGGGCTTGGAAATCATGATTCATGAGATCACAAAGAGTCAGATGCAACTGAACAATTGAACAATAACAGTTTCCCTGGGAAATGTGAACTCCTGGGAAACAAGGGCTGTTTTTTGTGTGTTTTTTTTTTAATTCTCAATGTTTATCAATGATTGGTCCAGAATAGCAGATACTTAATAAATGTTGAGTTTGGATGAATTAAGTCATTTGATAATCTTTTTTTGACCTCAGTCTATTATTACATTCCCACTTGAAAGAGATACCAAAGAGTTTTAAAAATTTTAAAAACTTTTTGTTTTCTAGAGGGAAAACTTTTTTTGTTTAAATAGAATCTTTATAAATTGTTCTTTGCCTTTGCTCCTCATGCTTTCTGGTTTATATTGACCAAGTCTATTTTCCCATCATTTTATGGCAGATATTACAAATTCAGAACTTTCCTAGGAAATTAAATTACCTAAATATGAAAAGAAAATTATAAGGAGTAAATAAATAAGTTGAATTTAAGCCGATCTTCAAGAAATCTTATTGCAGAAATTATTGCAGAAACTTTTAATAGTATATAAGATGTAATAATGATAATATTTAGCAATGTAATAGGTAGGATGACTTCTGGACTTGTGATTTGGTCTAGGGAAGCTCCCATTTCCAATGCAAGAGTGTTGGAATTCTGAGTAGCTAAGTGACATGCACAGATTCACAGAACCAATTTGTGTCAAGGGGACACCTTGAACCCAAATCTTTCCTGGTTCTAAGACCAAGTCTATCCATTATGCCATAATACCTCTCATAATACAATAACATGTGAATAATGTCTATGAAAAATGTAAATGCATTTTTCACATTGATTTTCCCTCTTATGCAAAGACCCTGGAAGGGTTGGGGGGATGGTGGAGAATGGAAAGCAGTTATCTCTACAATCTTTTGTTGCCTTAATATGTGTAGAATAATCAAAACTTTAACTTTGTAAAATAGAAAATGACATAATACTTAGAACATGCCCTTGGTCTTTCAGAATACACCTTCAGGTATGCAGAAAATGAAGGAGTGGGAATTCCCCAAATCCCAGTACATCCCATTGGATATGATGATGCAGAGATATTATTACGGTAAAGTCTTCTGATTGGATGCAAGGTTAAGATATTTTGCTCCAAAAGACTATTTCATAATTTAAAAATTAAGGGAGATTTTCTTTTCTTTTTTTTTTTTTGGTAAGGCAATGGGGTTAAGTGACTTGCTCAAGGTCATACAGCTATGTAATTATTAAGTGACTGAGGCTGGATTTGAACTCAGATCCTCCTGACTGACTACAGGGCTGGTGCTTTATCCATTGTGCCACCTAGCTGCCCCAGATTTTCTTTTAAAAGTTAAAAAGAATAATTTTCTGATTCAAGAGCTCTTAAAAATAGGAAATAATAAAAGAGAGACATTTGGACAGTAGTTTTCTCATTTATTAAGAAATAGAGTGTATGGTATAGTAGAGGGTCTGATCTTGGATCCAGAAAAAAAACTGGTTTCAAAGTGTACCCATTGACACTTATTGGACCTCAGTGGTTTTTCTGGAGTAAAAGAATAGATCCCACTTAGTTGCTTAATAAAATGAAATTTGTTGTATTTTCTAAAAGGACATATGAATAATACTAACCATTATTGATTAAAACATAAAAGCCATGATAGTTATGCTATCATTTATATATTTGAACTCCAATAATCAATTCTCATCTCTTTATTACAGTTTGTGTGTGTATAAATATATATATATATATATTATACACTCACATATATTTCATTGTAGTTCAATTTTTATATTTCACTTGTCAACTTTATTTCTAACTTCCTATATCCTTTTCTGCATTTGAAGCAACATTCTGGTTATAGATTTTTACTTTAATTTTTGATATTACCCTAAAGTTAACCTATGAAAAGCTAATCCCATAGTTTCTCAAAATTGCTTTCCCTTTTTGATTTATTTAGTTCTGTTAATAATATTGTAACAAATGTCATCTGTGTTTGATTCCTCCCTCATCTATAATCTACACATCCAATTCATTAACTCATTAATTTTGAGTTTTCTTTTAGTTTTACTATATCTTTTGCACCATTTTTTTCCTTGTCATTCCTATTGACACCACTCAAGCCTGGGTCCTTACTTCATGGCCCATGCTTCTTTCAGTAGCATCCTAACTGGTCTTCATACCTCTAGCCTCTCATTCTTACATATTACCAGTTTAATCTTCTTAGGATATCAATTTAGTCATCCATTCAAAAAATTTTCTTTAATAACAAACAATGTACTAAAGATACACAGATAAAAATGACACAGTCCCTAAGTTAAGGGAGCTTATATTTTATTGCCAGGGGATGTAGCGTATCTATAGATAAATATAATACATGGTAAGGGATCATTGAAGAATTGAGAAATATACTCTATTATATTTAAAAGAGAGTGAATGTGTTTGGGGGAATCGGGAATGTTTATGTGGAGACAATCTGGACCTAAGCTTCAGTGGCAGATAACAATTCTGAAATGTTAAGATGAAGAAGGAATGCATTCCAGGTGCATTGTGTGGCTTGTGGAGATGTACAAAGATGTATAGTGGCATATTAAGTTCGAGGATTATTTACTAGTACCCTTTTACTGAGAGCTAATGTGTATAAAAGAGACCTATAGAGTAAAATAAAGTTGTAAAAGTATGAGTCGAACCAAATGCAGACAGTATAATATCTAAGTTAATTAAATTTTATTTTATCCTGGAGTACATAAGAAAATGACTAAAATTTTTCAAGGACAGCAATGACAGGGATGAGACTTTTATCTTATTTTGTATTTCTTTTTCAAGAACAGTGCAAGGATTAGATTTTTATCTTAGGAAGTTTATTTTGGCAGTTTTTTGAACTATTAAGGTGGTAATATTAGTGGAGGAAGGTAGGGGGTAGTGTCTTTCTTATAAGAGATGTTATGAATGTAAAATTGATGGAATTTAGGAAATAATTGGAATTGGAGAGAAAAGAGTCAAAGATGATTTTAATAGAAATGGGGAATTTTGAGAATGGAGAAGGGGTGTGTTTCCATCTTGAATTTGAAGTCATCCTGGTTGGAATGAACACAATCTCGTTATTTCTGCCTCTTAGAATTCTTGTTTTTAATGTTCAGTTTATGTGCTATTTACTATGGAACCTTCTCCAATGAGTCTCTTATTCTCTCTCTAACTTAATGTTATTTGTTATTTTGTTATATGTTATTTTGAATCAAAGAATGAAATGAGATTTGTTAAATGCCTGTTAGAATTTTATTAAATAAAAACAGCATAGTGGCCAGGGAGCAGGATATTTTTGGTCTAGGAAGACATAGAACTTGTGAGTAGAGGCCAATGGTTATTGTTTGATACAATTTTTTCCAAGAATGGAAGTGTTTATTTGATTACTACTCCTAGAACTGGCAATGGAAAGAGGGGGATGGAGGAGCAAAAACAAAATGTGAGCATATGGTCCAGAGAGTGGTATAGTTTTTGTAGGTTGGGACAGGTATAGAAAATTCTCATTAATCAAGAACTCAAAACCCAAGGCAGTGCTAGAGGACTAGTTTGGTGGTGAAGACTAGAACCTATAAGCATGGCATAAAATACCTAAACAACATCAAGAAATATTATTTTTCCATCCTCCTTGTAAGAATATGAGTTCCTTGCCTTTTTGGTGTTGTATTCACTGTGCCTAATAGTGCCTTAGAAAAATAGATGTTAAATAAATAATTGAATTGTGACACATTTAATTACGGTCTTAGATTATTTCAGTGCTTTTTGTGTTTACATATTGAAAGCGGACCACTGGTTAGAGCACACACCTAAATGTTCAAAACACTTGCAAACTTATAGTATTATAAAAATGGTGTCTGTTATTATTGTTATTACATTTCCTTGTAGTCTCCAAAGCACAATGGCTTGCCAGGAGCAAAAACCCAGTAAATATCTGCTTGTTTTATTTGATTTTGAAAATAACAATCATTCTGTATAAGAAATTCTGCATTTAAAACTAAACTTCAAAAAATATTCTATATTATGCTGTAATAATGACAACAGCTTATGTTTATATAGTGTGTTAGCATTTGCAAAGCGAAGTTATGTAACTCTTCAGTCTAAGAACTAAAGCTGAGGAGGTGAAGAAGAGATGTATGGGAAGCATGCAACTCATCACCAACAAAAATTAATGAAGTAGAAACAGGGTAAATATTGTAATAATGATTACTTTATACTTTATCTCTTTTGATCCTCACAGCAACACTGTTGTGCTGTTCCCATTTTACAGATGAGGAAACAGGCTTAGAGGTTGTGATTTGCTTAGGGCTACAGAATTTGTAAGCTTTCAGGATGTGATTTGAATCAGAACTCCTTCACTCATTAGGTTCACTATGCCATGCTTCATGAAGGAAATGTATTTTTTTTAATATTCATTTGGTCATAAGACCAGAGAGAGAAAGAAAATCTTTAGACTCATTTTCTGTTGCATCTGGATCCTATGAGGATCCAAAAAACTCCAGGAAGGTCCCCACTTTGTTAAGTGGCAAACCCATGGGAGGACATAGAGAGAGGTTCATCATTGAGATGGTTGGAATATTGGATTTCAATACTTAATTGAGATTAGAATATTGGATTTCTTTCTAAAATATATTCAGAAGAAAATCGTCATTTCTATCTCATTCTGTCATTTAGCATTTTCTCCTTTGAGATTCTTAACTGTGATAAATCTGTCAATCACTATTCAAGTACTAGGGAACTGTTACCTACCAACCTACCTTTCTCAAGGTTTCAGTACCTGGTTCACAATCTTTTTGACATCACTCACTTATTATAATTGAGAATTTCAGTATACATAATAATATCCCATAAATCTCTGTTAGCCAGTTCTTTTAAGTTCCTCGGCTCCCATGTATTCCTAGGTGGTACGGTGGATAGAGTACTGATCCTTGGAATCAGGAGGATGGGAGTTTGAATCCTTCCTCAGACACTTTACACTTATTAGCTGTGTGACCTTGGGCAAGTCACTTAACCTGAATTACCTCACATCTAAGGCCATCTCTCTAGTCTGCACTCATAATTTAAATTTTTTTCTATCTTTAGGTCAAATAGTCCATTATAATGAAAAGAGTTCTTGCTAAGAAGAAAGAAAATTGTGTTCAAGTTCCAGCTCCAGCAGAAACTTGCTGGATGACCTTGGGCAGGTTATTTTAATTTCCTGGACTTTAGTTTCCATATCAATAAAAATGAGATTTAACTAGATTGTATCAGAGGACTGTTCCAGGTCTAATAGTTTGTGATTCTGCTAGTATTTAACTAAAGGAAAAATAGAGGAAGCCCCACAAAATTTGGGAAAAAATATTCTGTATTGTTACATTTGCAGAATATAATAACTAGGTAGTACAGTGGATAGAACACTGGCCCTGGAGTCAGGAGTACCTGAGTTCAAATGTGACTTCAGACCCCATCGTCTTGCAAACCCCCCCCCAAAAAAAAGACTATAAAGACTTTTTTTCAGCAATTTCTCTTTATTTAAACATTGTTTTTCACCTTCCTTTAAGGTTTTTTTTAAAGATTTTTTTCAATAATAGAGTGCTCTTCAAGCCCTAGAAATAAAAAAGATGAAACTGAACATTCATCTTTTTAGGGAACTGAATGTTGAAAGATACAGATACTGGAAAGACTTGGTTTTGTGGGCTTTTGTAGAGAAATTATATCTTGAAGCAATGAGTTAAATTAATTCTAAGTGATTTCAATCTACCACTTTCCCACTATTGACATGGAAGGAAGGGGAAATAGATAGCTAATAATATAGTAAAGTAGTAAAACCCTTTCATGCAGGAAATTTCCTTATTCCTTAATTATACAGAATTGTCAAATGCATCTATGAATTTGATCCAAAAAACTTAAACAAAACAGATGAATAATAAAACCAGCAGGTTTGAGTTTTCCTAGGATGAGTATGCTGTTCTTATCTTCAAGTTATAAGTGAAAAGAATCTATAGATAACTGCAATAGGGAAAATCCAAGTATTAATGAGCACTCTGATGAGGGAAGAGTTTTTCAAGGAAGCTTCATGATTATAATAGTTTATGCTTTCTCCTAAAAAGAAGTTTTCTTTATTTTTTATTGACTTACCAGGCTTTTCTAAGCCAGACTAAACTTGCACTCAGCATTATGAGACAATTTTGAAGACACGTCACACATGAAACTAATGACTCACTTATGGACATCAGCGAAAGAACTGAATTTTCATTTCAAATCAGAGTATAGTGGATACTATTCTACAAAACCACTGATTATTAAAATTATTAAATATACAGAATGAAAATATGTCAGCTTCCATGATCCAAATGGTCTATTATTTTAATAGTAAAAGCTAAGAAGTTACTTTAGACATTAATAGTGTTTTGTAAGTGGTTGTTGTTGAATTTGGTGAGCATCACAGATTAATATATTAAACACACTTTTAAAACTCTGAAACCTGATAAAGCCTATCAATATCAGTGGATCCTCTTTGAAGTATACTCTGCTATATAAATCTTCTGGTTTTACAGAAAAGGAGAAGGTTCCAAACAAAGAAATTGGAGGGTGAAGAACTATGTATATTCCAGTTGTGGGATACAGTATGAACAAAAGTAAATAGTACCATGGAAAGAGCTCTGATTAAAGAGTCAGGACCTTGCCTCAGAATCATGCCTTTGAAACTTACTACATGACCATCAGTAAATCCCTTAACCTCTTTGATTTCTTCATCTATGAAATTTTGGAATTGAGTTCCTTTTCTTTAGCAGAATATTGTGGATGGTGATGATGTTGATAATTATATTTGAGAGAACAGCAGAAGAAGAGAGAAAGATAGGTGGGCCAGTTTCTATTAAAGGGGAAATTGTTTAGGCAGTGCAATGAAAGGTACAGTAGAGTGAGGAGAGACCAAGACACTAAACTGGACCTATGTGTCTTTTCTTTTGTCATTTCCTCTCCAGTGCTTTCACTGACAGGATCTCTGGCTTCTATCTCCTTTCCACTCACATGGTTACCAACCTACTGTAGTTTAGGTCCTTTTCACTTCTTGCTTAATTTTATCAGTAACCTAATTTATGTCTAAACTTCCCATATGTCCTTTCTCTAAGTCATCCTCTCCATGGTTGCTCAAGTACCATTCTTTAGGGTGGACAGATTAATATTATGTTAAAATTCTTCACTAAATTCTCTTATTTCTAGGACAAGTACTTTTGTGTCTGGCAATTAAGACTTTCCACAAATTCACTCTCAATATAACTTTCCAACTTTATTTCATATTAATTTTTTTCTCATTATTTTCCATTACTAGTTATCTCTTATTAGTGGCACTCTCTTGAATTTGACTTTCCATCTCCTGCCCCTGTGCATTATTATAAGATCTTTCCATCTCCTGCCCCTGTGCATTATTATAAGATCTTGGAATTCTTTGAATCTTTATAATTTTTCGAAGGGAGAAATTTATGTATCCTCTCTACTAAAAAAAGTCATCCTGATTTCTCCAAGTTTTCCTATCATCCATTTCCTCAGATTACTTCATATTTGCCTTGTATATTTGTTACATGCATGTTATAGTCACTACATATAATGAAAACTCCTTGAGGGAAGGCATTATTACATTTTTTTGTCTTTGTTTTTCCAGTATCTTTCAGAGTGCCCTCCCATATAGTAGGCACTGAATGATTAGATATATATTGGGTTGAGGTGGCTACTACAAATAATCCAAGTAAAATATCTTAAAAGCCTAAAACTGTGGTGACCATAGAGAAAAGAAAAATGTAGGATTTTTAAGAAGTAGTTGAGGTGTACAATTGAGAAGAAAAGGATACAGAGGGTTAATCATTGGGATGAATTAAACTTGACTTTGAAATTTCTTTCATGGCTTACAATTAAGACTCCTTTTACTTACTCAATAAGTGTATGTATAGCATCTACTATATATTTAATGGTTGCTGATTTGTGGCCAAAGTATTTTCGAACAAATGAGTCTCTGTGTCAATCACCCAGGAAAAGAATGGGTGGTTAGTACAGGAATCTTGTGTAAGGGGTGGGGTGGTACAGAGATGAGGAAATGGAGAAATATTCTTCTGGTTTCCTAGTCTATAAAATTGTGATCATAATACATTAAGGTCTCATAGGATCATCGGATATAACTTATGTAAATTATTTTGAAATCCTAAAGTCACCGTTTCAGTGCCAGTATTTAATTTTTTTCATCACTATTATCACTGTGTATGTTTCCATCCGAGGAACTGTAATTGCTCAACTTTTAATGTATTTTTGTTTCTGTCTTTTAATAGCAATATGGGAGGAATTGCACCACCAGATGACAGCTGGAAAGGAAATCTAAGTGTGCTTTATAATATTGGACCTGGCTTTACAGAAAAGTATTCCACCAGGTAGGTTTCAATGTAGTTTCTTCAGCCATGTGTGTGAAAATGATTTAATTTAATACTATATAAAAGCATGGCATTATTCTTTATCTGAGTTACCACTCTTTGCTTCCAAAAGCACCCATCTCACCTTTTTAGAGGCCCAGTAGGTGTCTGTATTCTCAACTGGTGTAGAGAGCTGAGCTGATAATGCTTTTTTCATGTGGTGTATTGAAGCAGGTTGTTGCTTCCCCACATGTGCCAATCAATAGTTTTGGGCTTCCATATCTAATTCATTGGACCCCAATGGTAATTGAGGACTGGATTTATGTGATTCAAAGCAGAGTGCCTGCCAACTCCAGAGTAGTTTTTTCTAGTGATGGTGGAAGAGGATTTCAATTCAGGGTAGCTAAATAAGTTAGCTCTACCCTAGAACCCATCTCTGTGATAAGTGTATAAATTGTAGTATTATTGATTTTTTTTCACTTAGCTTAATGAAGCAGGGCCAAAGTGAAAAAAAATCACAAATTGTTTGATATTAGTAGGTTATGGATTACCCTGTCTGCCAAATGCTAGGGTTGGACTAGTTTTTTAAAAGTGTCTTTTAGCTCTAAAATTCTGTGACTTGAAGGGGAATATATTACTGCAATATAAATTGATGAGGTCTGACTAAATTTGTAACAGTGGATGTCAAAGAAAAAAAATCATGAAAAGGTTTAAAGGATGATAAGATTGGTAGGACATGGAACAATCAAGGGAAAAAGCATTGCAATGAGAGATAACATGGTGTAATGCAGTGATGTTGAACTCAGGAAAAAAACAAGGAGGCCTTTAAACCATACATTAGGATTCTTCAGAACTGCATATTGACTTACAAAACCATTTTTGAGATTATCTATATTCTATTATATTTTTAATTTATTTTTGTAAATATTTTTCTAATTAAAATTTATACAGGTTTAGGCAACATTAAGGAGTATTGTGGATGGACTATTTGTTTGACATTTCTGATGTAGTTAAGAGTTAGGAAGACCAGAGTCCAAAAACCTTTTCTGATACTTCAACATTTCTCTTCCCTCCAGGTCTTAATCTGGAAAAATAAGAATTTTTCATCCATTTCATTACTTTTTTTTGTCTGATTTAAGATAGGATTTTTTCTCTTTGATACTTTGTTTCTTTTATCTTTCCACAACTGAATAAAAAGCCTTATTTGTCTTTCTTCTTACTAATAGCAGCTCTTATTTCCTTGCTTTTTTCCCACTGAAACTGTACGAAGCATCAGAATTCTTATGGAGAATTAATGAAAACATTTTAATCTACTGTATCTCCTTGTTTGGGTTGTTTAGTTCTTGTGTAATTGATGCTTTGATAAATGGAACTATCTGCTAACTATTTTCTTAAGAAGAAAACTGCTGGCTAAATATTACAGATGGAATTCAGTCTCAGTACACCCAGTGCTGTTTTTAGGCAAAAATCTACAAGCAACACTGAAAAAGGTTCTGGTTTTGATAGCTTTTTAGTGGTCAGGAAATCACTAAAGATGAGAAATTGCTGGGATTTTCCTAGAGTGAATAAAGGCTTATTTTGTTCTCCAGTGGGAAAAAAGTTCAAACATTCTTCCTATGCCATCCCCTGTGTTCATAAAAACTGTGAGCTTTTGATGTGATTTTGTTTGATTTTTCCCTTTGGCTGACCTAAGTGGATTACTTTGTTATAATGTCTTTAATAACAATTTATCAATGAATGCCTAAAACATTGTCTTGGAACTGTCTTTGACTTTCTTGAGAGTTTTCCCTCTGCCATTATCTTGTGTCATTAAAGCTAGAGCTCTCAATATTCCTACTAAACAAAGAAAATTTATGCAATGGTTATATAGCACTCAGACACTTGAGTAAAATCCTAAGTAATTATTTCTATTAATTAATCTAGGGATTAAAATAGTGAGGTATGGGGGTAGACATAATTGTTTATATTTATATTTCTATAAAAATCAAGAGTGTTGTCTTAGTCTTCACTAATTTCATGGTGCTCAATTTCTGCCAATTCAGTTATATCCAACATTAAAGAAAGAGTTCTAGTAGGCTAGTTCCTTTTCATCTGTCTTTCATTTTTGTTCATAGTGTACGTTATTTATTATGTGGATGAAATTGATGGCTAACTTGTTAAAAGATGACATTTTCTTCTGAGGCAGAATAGTATAGTGTATAGAGTTCTGTTTGAATCAAGTGATGTTACCATTTAAAAGATACAGGATCTAAGCAACAGATATTGTCTTTGTGAGCCTGCTTTCCCAGCTGTAAAATGGAAATAATTCTATTTCTATGAGGAGCTATTACTATGACTAATATTACTACAACTATAACAACTCAAGGGTCTCATTCTTCTTAATCCCAAAACTATCATCCTGTTTGAAAAGAATTATGATGTGATCCTGTTATTATAAGTTGCTTTGAAAATGCAGTTTTATGCCTTTTCTCATGTATGTTTTATAAGAAACTTTCTTATTTATAATTCATACTTTATATTTATATAAGAAATATGCAATATAAATATGACCATTTATATGGTATATATATGCATGTTTATATATATATATATATATATATATATTTACTTATATATGTAACTAGATTATAAATTCAGAGAGGATAGTGATTACCATTTCTACTTTGTGCATCCATAAGGCCAAGTAGAATTATTTATTCAACCTATTGGTAGGTATTTCATAAATGTTGTTGCTTCAAGATTGTTTGATTTCATTGATAGGGACCTTCCTTCCATTATTTTTTTAGGTTTTTGCAAGGCAAATGGGGTTAAGTGGCTTGCCCAAGGCCACACAGCTAGGTAACTATTAAATGTCTGAGACTGGATTTGAACTCAGGTACTCCTACTTCCAGGGCTGGTGCTCTATCCACTGCGCCACCTAGCCACACCACTTCCTTCCACTATTGTAGTGGATGATCATCAGAACTTGCAATGCCCAATTCTTTGGTGTTGATTGTCTCTAAATTTAGATTGCTCCTGGAATAAATGACAAAAAAATCTATCTCCAGTCATCCTTGAAGACTTGTCAATTTTTTCATGGATGCCAGACTTAAATCATGTATTCTGGAATACAGTTTCGCTTGCATGCAAAAATGAGGCATAGGTTGGGACTTTAGTTAGAGGTCTGCTGGGGGGGGTAAAAAGAAAAATTTTAGCTAGTTATACCAAGCATATTTCACATGGATATGTTTCTTAATTCTTCTGAACCACAAGCTTTTCATTCTTTTACACACACACACACACACACACACACACACACACACACATGCACACAAACATGTGTAGGTTGGTTGGGTGGTTGGTTCTTGTCTTCGTTATCTAAGAAGATTGAAATGTAATCACTATGTTTAAGAAAAATCACAGTGTGCCCAACAGTGGCTAATCATTATGAGCTCCGACTGCTCTCCCACAGGTCTGGTATAAATAATCCATGTGATCACCTGGAGTGGGTACTCTAAATAAATGTCACATTTCCTTTGAGTTCCTTCAATTCTACCTTTCTCATAGAATGCAGAACCCTCACTTATGTGGGCATGCTTCAATGAGACCTTCAGGGTGTCTTAACTTAGTAGGGCTTCTCCTGATCCCCTTATGAGTGGTTGCCCTGTGTGAATTCTCCATAAAATAGCTTTTTTGGCAAGCGTACATCTGGCATTCTAACAAAGTGTCCAGCCCATCAAAGTTGCATTCTCTGTAGTAATGTTGGAATTCCAGGAAGTTTAGCTTGAGAAAGGACTTCAGTGCCTGGTATCTTCTGCCAGGTGATATTCAGAGTCTTCCTAAGACAATTTAAATGTAAGTGATTCAGTTTCCTGACATGGCACTGATAGACTCTCCAGTTTCCCAGACATATAGCAATGAGGTTAGCACAATGGCTTTGTAGACCTTCAGTTTGGTAATCAGTCTAATACCTCTTCTCACCCACACTTTCTTTTGGAGTCTCCAAAATACTGAGCTAGCTCTGGCAATGTGAGTGTCAACCTTTGTCAATGTGTACCTCCCTTGATAGGACACTGCCAAGGTAAGTGAGCTTTGTCCACAGAACTCAAAACTTCTCCATTTGCTATAACTGATGCTTCCACATATGAATGATGTGGTGCTGACTGATGGGGCACCTGAGTTTTCTTGGTGTTAGTTTCTTAGACCAAAATTAGCACAAGCAACAGAGAATCGATCTGTACTTTGTTGCATCTCAGCTTCAGAGGCTGCATTAAAGGCACAGACATCTGCAAACATAAGATCAAACAGCAACACTCACTCCACTTTGGTCTTGACTTGTAGCCTTTTCAAGTTAAAGAACTTGCCATCAGTGCTGTAGCTGACCTTGTTCATCTTCAGTGAAGACATTTGATAACATGACTGAAAACATCATGTTAAAAAGTATGGGAGCAAGGGCACATCTTTATTTTACTCCATTGATGACTGGGAAATCTCAAGGAAGCTCACTATCCAGAACCCAGGCATTCATGCTGTTGTGGAACTAACATACAATACTGATGAACTTCTCTGGGCAACCAAATTTTGACATCATTTTCCATAAACCCTCATTACTGATGGTAACAAAGACCTTGTATATGTTTATGTATACATATACAGATGCCTACAGAACCCTGTTCTGTTCTTGGTATTTTTCCTGGAGTTGTCAGGCAGCAAACACCCTATCGACTGTTCCTTTACCCTTTCTGAAGCCACACTGGCCCTCAAGGTGACCAACTTCCAGGTGAAGGATCAGTCTATTGAGAAAGGACTCTAGCAAGACTCTTCCCAGCAATGACTAATAAATACCCCTGTGATTGTCATGAGACAATCTATTCCCTTTACTTTTACAGAGATGGATAATGGAGGCATCCTTGAATTCTTGGGGGATAACCTCTTCCTGTCATATAACCTGGAAAATTTCAGTTTTTGGAAAAGTAATGTACCCCCACCTTGTGGATCTCAGTTGGAATATAATCAGCACCAGGTGCTTTGCCACATGAAAAGAGCCTAATGGCATTCAAAACTTCTTCAGTTGGAGCTTCAGCTAGGGACTGATTGACTTCAACTTGAGGTAAATGGTTAATGGCTTCTGCATTGATTGATGATGGTCTGTTAAGAACACTATATGTTCAGCCCATCTCTCTAGGATCATGTCCCTATCGTTGATCAATGTGGATCTATCAGCACTGAGTAGTTGAGATGCATCATATGTCTTTGGCCCATAAATAGCTTTCAGGGTATCAAAAGCATTTTGGTTTGTTACTGTCTGTATAACATTGAATTCCATCTGCCTTCTTACTGAGCCAAGAGTCCTGCATCTCTATAAGCTTCGCTTGGACTTTACTTTTAATGGAATTAAATGCTGCCTTCTTAGAAATGGATGAACCATCCTGCTGGTAAATCCTATGGAGTTTTTCATTTAGCATCTTCTGTATTTCCCCATCATTTTCATCAAATTAGTCTTGTTTTATTGAGTGTTCTGGCCCAGATGAGCAAATGCAATGCTGTACATCAGATGTCTGAAAGCTGCCCATTTCTTTTCTGCTCTGCTGTTGCCCAATATGTATTGACTCAGTTTTCCCTCCAATTTAGCAATGAACTATTCCCTCTCAGAGAGACACTAATCTCAACATGAATTCTTCTAGTATTCATTTTGCCTTGGAGCCAACGCTTTGTTTGAATATGAATATTTAGCTTAGAGAGGATCAGTCTGTGATCAGTTTGCATGGTGCACCACACATTGCCTTTGACACACACATCCTGTCTGTCTCTTTTCCTTATAATCACATAGTCTATTAGATGCCAATGTTTGCTACTAGGTTTCATCCAGGAATTCTTACTGCATTTAGGTAAACAGAAGACAGTTTTTGTGATGAGAAGGTCATGAGATGCGCAAGTCTTCAGTAGAGGGTGACCATTGCTGTGGCTGTTTCCAACTCCATTCCTCCCAAGGACTCACTGCCATGCCTGGTAATCTGAGCCTACTCTAGCATTAAAGTCACCCAGAATTATCATTTTGTCCTCTTTTGGTACAATGATGATAAGGGTCTTCAGGTCTTCATAAAATTTTTATTTAACTTCATTAGTGTTGTCATGGTGGGAGCATAGGCACTGTGAAGGTGGCATGGCATTTTCCCAGGAGTGGCAATCTCACTGCCATGAGCATGACATTCATTCCTTTTGGTAGGCATTCAAGAATGTTGACTAAATTACCTTTGATTGCGAAACCTACCCCAGTTTTATGGCATTCTCTTTCATTGCCACCACTCAGGGGGTGGGGGACATGTATCTAGCTCTGACTTCAGTAAGTTGGCCTTCATTTGCAGACCTTGTTTCACTCAGAGCTGCTATTTGGATACCACATCTGCTGAACTCTCTTGCAACAAGAGCTGTTCATCTTTCAGTTCTATTGGATCTTATGTCATCTATGAATATGTACGTGTTCTATGCACTGGTGGTGAGTGAAGTTTTTGTAGGTTTCTTTGTGTCTTTATCACACTGTGGGATCCCTGCCTCCTAAAGTAATCAGGTCAGGGTTGAGTAAGCAAACAATTTTTAGGGAACCTTTTCTAGCCCCTTCTTCACATCAGGGGATGAGCTGTGCCATCCTTAAAAGGCCTGTTCAGTCACTCAGGGGGTTGCTGAATCTCACTGCTGCTTTCAGTGGGGAAATAATCCTATGGCCCTGGGCTGCCTATATGTAGGATTGTGACTACAGTTCCCAGTATATCTGTACCTGCTACTTCTTCACTTGCCTGTCGCACATTTTTGTTGTCCTTTGAGTGTAATTCCAAATAGCTCTCCAGATGGATTGGATGAGTTCACAGCTCCACCAACAGTGAAATAGTGTCCCAGCTTTCGAACAACCCTTCCAACAATGATCATTATCCTTCCTGGTCATATTGGCCAATCTGAGAGGTATGAGGTGGTACCTCAGAGAAGCTTTAATTTGCATTTCTCTAATAATTAATGATTTAGAGCATTTTTATATGGCTATGGATTGCTTTGATCTCCTCTGTAAATTGCCTTTGCATAACCTTTGACCGTTTGTCAATTGGGGAATGGCTTTTTGTTTTAAAAATATGACTCAGTTCTCTGTATATTTTAGAAATGAGTCCTTTGTCAGAATCATTAGTTGTAAAGATTATTTCCCAATTTACTACATTTCTTTTGATCTTGGTTACATTGGTTTTATCTGTGCAAAAGCTTTTTAATTTAATGTAATCGAAATCATCTAATTGGTTTTTGGTGATGTTCTCCAACTCTTCCTTAGTCATAAACTGCTCCCCTTTCCATAAATCTGACAGGTAGACTAGTCCTTGATCTTCTAATTTGCTTATAGTATTGTTTTTTATGTCTATGTCCTGTAACCATTTGGATCTTATCTTGGTAAAGGGTGTGAGGTGTTGGTCTAATCTAAGTTTCTTCCATACTAACTTCCAATTATCCCAGAAATTTTTATCAAAGAGGGAGTTTTTATCCCAATGGCCAGACTCTTTGGGTTTATCAAACAGCAGATTACTATAATCATCTCCTGCTTTTACACCTAGTCTATTCCACTGGTCCACCACTCTATTTCTTAGCCAATACCAAACAGTTTTGATGACTGATGCTTTATAATATAATTTTAGATCAGGTAGGGCTAAGCCACCTTCTTTTGCACATTTTTCATTAAGCTCCTGACAATTCTTGACTTTTTATTTCTCCATATGAATTTACTTACAATTTGTTCTAACTCATTAAAGTAATTTTTTGGAATTTTGATTGGTAGGGTACTAAACAGATAGTTCAGTTTTGGTAGAATTGTCATTTTTATTATTTTAGCTCTACCTATCCATGAGCAGTTGATATTTGCCCAGTTATTTAAATCTGATTTAATTTGTGTGAGAAGTGTTTTATAATTATTTTCAAAAAGATTCTGAGTCTGTCTTGGCAAATAGACTCCCAAATATTTTATATTATCTGAGGTTACTTTGAATGGGATTTCTCTTTCTAGCTCTTCCTGCTGTATCTTTCTAGATGTATATAGGAAAGTTGAGGATTTATGAGGGTTTATTTTATAACCTGCAACTTTGCTAAAACTGCTAATTGTTTCCAGTAGTTTTTTGAATGATTTCTTGGGATTCTCTAGGTAGAACATCATGTCATCTGCAAAGAGTGAGAGTTTTGTCTCTTCCTTCCCAATGCTAATTCCTTCAATTTCTTTTTCTTCTCTGATTGCTGATGCTAACAGTTCTAATACAATATTGAATAGTAGTGGTGATAATGGGCACCCTTGTTTCACCCCTGATCTTATTGGGAATGCCTCTAGCCTCTCCCCATTGAATATAATGTTTGTTGATGGTTTCATATAGATACCACTAATTATTTTAAGGAACAGTCCATTTATTCCTACACTCTCTAGTGTTTTTAATATGAATGGATGCTGTATTTTGTCAAAAGCTTAAAGTTGAAGGACTTTTGTCCTTTCTGATGTAGCAGCTGTGAGGGTGGGCTGGTTCTAGACTTGCAAGTCAGGCTGTCCCTCTTGTCTAGGTCAGGGCTGTGCTGGAGCTGGCTTATAGACATGCCAAGTTTTAGATTTTCAGTGTGAACATTAGATCATAGACATGCTAAGACTTGCTTTATCTTATTGATTATTTAGACTTAAAATAGTGACAGAAAAGCTGTTAAGAATGAAGATTAATCTTAAAATTGTGTCATACTACTTTTTTTCTCTCCTAAGGGCCAATTCCAGGGAACAGTTAAGCATTTATCATTATAAAACTCTGACTGCATCAATCTTTCTGTTTAATTTCTTTTGACTCCTTTCTCTGGTCACACACTCTTGGGAGTGTGGGTTGTTTTTGTTTTTCCATCTTTTGAGTCCATGGGACATAGAAAGAATTGGAAGAGAAGGTAGCCAAGGCTCACCTTCAGTGGCAGTTTCAGATTATCATAGCTTCCTCCAAACAAAACTCTAATTATCTAGTGAGATCTAAGTTTAAGTTTCTTTCTTTGTACTGAGGAATTGTAAAATTCAATCAATAATTCTTTCATCTATATTTGCCTATAGCTCAGTCTCCCCATCAAAATTGCCCCAGTGAATACATATCACAATTATGACATCTATTTCACTTGCCTCTTCATTTTATATACTTCATTTAGTTATTAAAAACATTAATATAATGGTTAACAAATTTTTTCTTTAAAAATTCAAAATAAATAAAACACTGAAAATAAATAGTAAGTTTAGGGAACAGACATTTACTCTCCTAAGGGAAAAATAGGGGAAGGAAGAATGGTGGACACGGTAATCTGCCTCTCTTTTGATGATTGTGGTAAAAGAGATCCCCTTAAGGGTACACTTTTGTAGTCCTAGGGACAGGGCTAGAAAAACTGCTTGGAGTACAATTTCTTCTTATGCCACCAGATGGTGGTCAAAGCTTATTTTACCAGCCCAGCTCTCTAAACCTGCCTCCTTGTGCCTGCCTGTATTGTATTAGTTAGTATCCATAGACCTGGGGGGTCTGTGGATAGATAGCAGGGGATCCATGAGGGAAAAAATTACATAGAATATTAGACATTTAGTTTTCTATATGTAGTTCTAAAAGCTTAAGCCATTAAACCCTAAAATATCTCTTCATTCTTGTTTGATTGACAGTAAAGTAAGAATGCATGTTCACAATAAAAATGAAATAACAAGGATTTACAACGTAATTGGAATCATCACAGGATCCATAGAACCAGGTGTGTTGTTAACTTTTTCTTCAGGCTCAATTCTTTGAGAAATTTAAAGAACCAGGCACAGGATACCTTATAATATATTATAGGCATGAAAAATTATTTAACAGTAAATTGTATAACTAAGATATAATGCTTCCTTTTTGTGCTTTATTTTTCTAACTTGGAAAGAAGATTATTAGTAACTTAAATTAGAAGACTTTGCCTATGCTTTTTTATTAGAAATATCACTCATTTAATTATATATATTTTCAGATAGGTATGTTATTCTTGGAGGTCATCGGGACTCTTGGGTATTTGGTGGTATTGACCCAACCACTGGGGCAGCTGCTCTACAAGAAGTTGTTCGGAGTTTTGGAAAAATGCTAAGTGAAGGTAAACAAATGAAGTTGAGAAGGAGTGGGAAGTAATTATGAAAGTGACACATTTCATTTTCTTTTATTTTTAAGCATGGTACATTGGGAAAAGTGCTAAATTTGTCAGAGGTCTTGGGTTCAAATTCTAGTTATGCTATTCTCACTAACTCTGTTATATTGGGCAAGTTACTTAACTTCTCTGGGTCTCAATTTCTTCAACCTCATGAGAGATTGAATTCAAATTTTTTTTTAAAGAACGCGTTTATTTTGAGTTTTACAATTTTTCCCTCATTCTTGCTTTTCTCCCTCACCCTCCACAGAGGGCATTTTGCTAGTGTTTACATTGGTTTCATGTTATACATTGATCTCAGCTGAATGTGATGACAGAGAAATCATATCCTTAAGGAAGAAAAATAAAGTATGAGATAGTAAAATTACATAATAATATAACACTTTTTTTCTAATGTGACAGTAATAGTCTTTGGTCTTTGTTCAAAGTCCATAATTCTTTCTCTGGACGCAGATGGTATTCTCCATTGCAGATAGCCCAAAATTGTCCCTGGTTGTTGCACTGAAGGGATGAGCAGGTCCATCAGGGTTGACCATCACTCCCATGTTGCTGTTAGGGTGTATAATGTTTTTCTGGTTCTGCTCACCTTGCTCAGGATCAGTTCATGCAAGTCTGTCTGGGCTTCCCTGAATTCCCATCTCTCCTGGTTTCTAATAGAACAATAGTTGAACTCAATAACTTCTTAGGGATTTTTGAGCACAAAGTCTTTGATCCTGTGATTCTACACTTAATTGTAAATTAATTGTGCAATTTCAGGCTGGAGACCAAAAAGAACTATTATTTTTGCTAGCTGGGATGCAGAAGAATTTGGACTCTTGGGTTCCACCGAATGGGCTGAGGTAAATAAGGAAGAGAGCATTCTTGTCATTTCCTTTGGCAGCAATGAACAAATGCATGTATATCTAAAGAAACTTGGAAATGGCAACTATTGCCTAATAAGGTTTTTTATTTCAAGAGTTGCTGAAGAAATTGTTTTATGAATTCATATTTGTTTATTTGAAAAAACTAAAACAGCCTTTTGACTAGAGTATCATGTAAGAAAAGGATTTATTGGGAAAAATGAGATAAATCATTATCTTCGAAAGTAACAAAAAGCTATCAAGACTAGTAGAGGGGAGGCTAGGTGGCATAGTGGATAAAGCACCGGCCCTGGAGTCAGGAGTTCCGGTCTCAGACACTTAATAATTACCTAGCTGTGTGGCCTTGGGCAAGCCACTTAACTCCGTTTGCCTTGAAAAAAAAGACTATTAGAGCGAATTTGGACAAATTAATTATTCTAAATTTTGAGTTACAATTGGAGTTCTAAGGAAAAATATGTCATGTTTTCTTAGTCTGACCATTTTTTGACTGTAATGTTTAAACTAAAGGGTCATGGTAGCATTTCAACTATAGCTGTTCCTTACTTGTAAAAATAGAGGTTTACATGTATGTTTAAACTCTTTAAAATTCAATTACATTTTTCCAGTCATATTATATTATCAAGAGAAATGCTTTGACCGCACTTCTCAGTATTCTTTATTGGTTAATACCAATTGATGCTTTAGCCGTAAGTTCCTTTAGCCTTAGATTCCACTACATTTAATGATTTGTGAATACCAAAAGTAACTAGATGAACTTGATATTTTATGTCTTAATCATGATTTTTTTTTATTTTTCCCCTGGATATATGGAAAAACAAGTTTTAACATTAATTTTTAAATCTGAGTTTCTAATTCTTTCCTTTCTTTCCACTCCACTTTCCCTCATTGAGAAAGCAAGTAGTTTGACATAGATTAAAAATGTGTAAGGTGCCTTGATTCTTGAAGTAATCTTTTTGTGAAGTTAAATGAATTTTAATAATACTGATTATTCTCTATTTGATATATATTTTCAAATTCTGCATTTTCATATGTTGTTTTCTTAAATCAAGACAATCCTGTATTTTCAGAGAGCTTTTTTCCTTTCTTTTTTAAGCCAAAAACTTCAATTTATACAATTATCTACCCATTTAAAGTTGTGATAATAATATCAGAAACTAATTTAAATCAGACTTTGCCAATAGATTTGGAAACTGATTTGGATCTAGACTATGCCAATTAGGTTGTGACTTATTCAATGTCAATATAAGTAGGAGGTTGGACTAAAGTTCCATTTCAACTCTTAATCTCACTCTGTTATTTTAAAGGAATGTTAACCATAATTGGTAATGGTTTTCTTAGCTTTCTTTTAATCTTTTGAAGTACTGAATATATTTAAAAATTATGAAGAACAAAAGCAATTATTAGCTTTATTGCATTGAATTCAGTCCTTTGTGGAAAATGTTTTCTCTTTTATGGCATTTTTTTCATACACATTTACTGATTTCAAAATCTCAGTCATAGTTCTTACAATAGTTATAACAAATCATTTTTATAGGTAGTTTTATTCTTGGGAATTGAGAAAAATCAACTGATATATTTATTAACTAAAGAGTATATTTCATTTGGATTTGGGGGGGAAATACTAAACGGGTTATATCAAATAAGTTGCCAAATTCCAAACATTCTTAAAAGGTTGTAGCAACAATTCTTTAAGAGACCATGAGGCGGAGATATTATTCTATGTATCTGTTCATCTTTGTGTCTTCTTCCCCCTGCTCCCCTGCAAGGATTTATCCATGTTTATTGTTCTTTGTCTTTCTCTACCTCTTTTCTAATTAAATTTGAACTTACGTTTATTATTAGTTGTAGCATTACAGCCAGTGTCAGCATGGCACAGTAAATAGAAAATTAACCTCGAAAAACCAGAAAGACCTGGATTCAAGTTCTTCTTCTGCTCCATAATGACTTTATGACTCTAGGTACCATCCTTGAAACTTTTAATACTCTAATCAACATCCTAAGATTATAAATTTGAGAGATGGAGCCAACTTGGACTGGTAGAGGGAATTTCATCTCCTGGAAAATGCTCTATTCCTACCCTCTTTATTGAGCTAAATATGAAATGAGTTGTGGATTTCAGAAGTCAAGGGCAAAAAAGGGGGGGGTACTTCATAAAATAATGTTTGAAGTAAAAAACGAGAGCAAGAATTTGAAGAACTCGGAGGTTAAGAGATAAAAGAGAACTTTGACAAGCCTGTTTTATTTTTCTCTCTTCTTATAAATGAGATTACCTTTCAAACTGAAAAGGGTACAACAAAATAAAAAAAGAGGACTGAAACTTACAGTAGGGGAGGATATAGTAAGGGAGCAATTAGTAGCTATAATTGTATTGGAGAACAAATTAATTTTAGCTGAGGTTCTGAAATTTAAAACATAAAATGTAATTACCAAAATTATGTTGATGAAATTTTTGAAAAATCATTTTCAGTGGAAACAATTCTAGAAGAATGAAATGGATAAATATTATTTAGAATTAAAACATGCTTAAAAATTTAAACCAGTGATTCCCCCTTGGAGGGGGAATTTTGAAAGGATTATTACATGGATGCTTTGTGAGCACTTAGAAAAATAATATTCTTATGACCTATAATGAATTCACTAAAAATAGGCCCTATTGACTAACTTCATTTTTCCCCCCTCTGTTAATAGAAATATTAGGCAGAGATCATGAGACTAAAACCTACATTTAGGTTCAGAAAGTTCGTGACATAAGCATAGGGTGAAGAGGTGGCAAGTCCACAGTTCTTGGGACTTAGACAAGCATTCTAATTGACTTCCAACCCAAAAAGGCTTTAAGCAAAAGTCTAGGGGTAGCTAGGTGGCACAGTGGATGGAACACTGGCCCTGGAGTCAGGAGTACCTGAGTTCAAATTTGGCCTCAGACAATAATTACCTAGCTGTGTGGCCTTGGGCAAGCCACTTAACCACACTGCCTTGCAAAAGAAAAAAAGAAAAACAAGAAAAAATCTAACCAACTCTTAGGGGAACAATAATAATAAAAGTATTGAGTTTAAGGCAAGATAATTATTTTATTATTCAATAATTCTGTGTGGACTCTTGTGGTCATGTCTGAGCATTATATTTAAGGAGGACCATTGATAAACATATATAAAAGAAGACTTCTAGGTTATTCAAAGGCATTGAAGCCATACTAAGTGAGTCACACTTGAAGAGGTTAGAAATTGCAAATGATTAGTCTGGAAAAAACACATAAGATAACATGGTTACTGTTCTCAAATACTTTAAAGATTATTTTGTGGAAGAGAAATTTTAATTCATCTGTGAAGTTTTGATGACAAAAATCAAGGAATGGAAGATATTGGAAGGCAGATTTTGTTAAGTTCAGTATAAGAGAAAAACAATTTAGCAGTGCTTTCAGAAAATAGAATGGACTTCTTCATAAGACTTATAGTCACTAAAGGTGGCCATTAGTTGATCTTTTCTCCTGTGTATAAATGACCCTTAAGGATTCAGTTTGCTTGAATCAGTTCAAGAAACAGAACGTGCTCCTCAATGCACTATGCTCGACACAGTGGATAAGGATGGAAAAAAACAAAAAATAAACATGTTCACTGACTTTGAGGAACTGACAATTTGATTGTCGGAAGATACAGTATGTATATATTTATTCATTTTACAATTAAATAATAGGATTGGTACAGATAGGAAAAATCAGAATTTTAAAACTTAAAATATGCATCTATAAATCATTATATAATTTATGATAGCATTAGTGTATATGGTTTAGAAAGAATGAAGTGCAGAATAATGAAAATATTCATTCTTTGTCTTTTTTCACTTTCTGTATCATTTGTATTAAATTCTAGATACTGTGATTATGACATCCAAACAAGGTCTAGTACATTCCTTCTCAGTTAGCATTGAGTATCACATTGATAACTATCTCCTTGGCATTGTGAGAAATACCCTTTTTTCTATATTGAGCCATGTTTTACTTCCACTACTCCCCCCCTCAATTTTGAGGAATAATAAATTATTTTTTCCTCTAGTATATCAGAAACTGTTCAGCAGGATTAGTAAGAACAACTGATAAGACCCTTTTTGATTAAAGATAATGAGAACTGGTTCAGTTTTATAGGCAACTAGGAAGTGAGGAAACTTCCCCCAATGCATATCATTGTCTTTTCTGCAACTTAAGTCTTAAAGATTTACCCAGAGCAAGTAAAAGTTAAGATTTGCCTATACATACAGCCAGTATGTGGCAGAAGTAGGACTTGAACCCAGGCCAGCTATCCTCACTTGAAGGACAGCCCACTGTCCATTACATACACTTGACTTTCTTTGTCAAAAGAGTGCTTAAATAAATTTATTTGATTTAAAAAATGTTGAAATGCTTTCTCAAGTAAAAAATGAAAATAGTAAATCACAACTACAACTGTACGTGATAAATTTTAATATATCAGAATTTTTGTGAGGGAAACTTGGAAATTTTTATTTAATTTATAGGGGTATTGATTGATTATTCTTCTGAAGTAATTCAATTATTTTGTTTACATTTTCTTATCTGGTAATGACTAAGAATAAAGTAACAACTTTGCCTCAACTATAGGAACATGCAAAAGTACTTCAAGAGAGAAGCATTGCTTATATAAATTCTGACTCATCCATAGAAGGTAAATTTTATTTCAAATAGGTAATTTTAATTTTTTTAGCCTCTGAAGTATTTACCCTAATATACTATTTAAGCTATCCTTGTGATTTGTTTGTTATCTTTGTTTACCATTTTATTTGTTAAATGATATGCATCAGCAGTACAATCCACCAATACTTGTGGTAGACATAATGTTTATTGGTCTTATGTGTTTTACTAATAAATTATCCAATTATATTTCTTTCAGTGGAGATACTAGGCAATTTGCTTCTATTGTTTAGTCTTTCTGTGAAACATTGCATGTAATGATATTAAAACAAGTAAATATCTCACAGAGAGCCTATTAAATTGGACATAGATCATTTCAAACCTTTGTGGTAGTTTGTTTTGTTCCTCCCAAATAAGGATGAGGTTATTTTTCATATATATTTAAATCTTAAAATCATGAGTCTAAAGACAAGTTGGATGAACTTTGTCTTTCAAGTTGTGGTAATTCTCAAAATATATAGGATGTCCCAAAAGTTTTAGTGCAGATTACAAACTAAAAAGCTTAAAACTTTGCTAAGAATTTTAACACCTGGTATAATTGTCCTCAATATTTAAAGAAGTATCTGGAGTTCTTTAGGGGCTTTCTAGACCTCTGTCTTCCACTTCTGAACAATTCAGTAGGAAAAGTGACTTTAGTCCTCCTCCAACCTTTTAGACAGTGCTGCCCAAACCCCACTGTTGTATTTCTTTCCACTCAGATTCCCCAGGACCTACTAGAATAAGAATGTGTTCTCTTTGTTCCTGGTCTCACCCGAATTGCTAGAGCTTTTCCTCTGACTATACAGCTCTGTCTTCATTTCCCTTTCCTCAGCAAAGATGACCTAATTACTAAGAATTTTGAAATTGTTTATCATTAAAACTTTGAAATAGAATGGCAAATAATTGACATTTAATTTTCACCTGTGTTTCTTTCTCAGGCAATTACACCCTTAGAGTGGACTGCACACCCCTTCTCTACAAATTGGTTTATAGACTGACAAAAGAGGTACATAAAATGAATGTCTCAAATCAGATAAATTAAATTTGTCTAACATCTATTAAATACCTACTATGGTTAAGGCCTTTTGCTAGAAACATTGGGACTATTAAAAAAAGTCTCTTTCTTCAAAAAGTTTACTTTGAAGAGTCACTAGATAATATGGAATATACACATATATGATTCTTATATTAGAGTGAATTGTTTTAAAAGGACAGGTTGAAATACAGAAACTTTCAATAGACATTTTATATGTCTAGCTGCCATTAGAATGGATCAGTACAAAATAAGGTAAGCATTTCTCTGCTTTCACACTTCAACTTTGGCATTTCCCTCTAGTCAACAAAAAATATTATGAAATTGTGTTTTACATGAGCATGTTACAAATTATGGGAGATATGTCCCTTGTCTTTATGCAATGTTAATATATGTCATTATATCATGTGTTCAGCCTAACAGTTGTCACTTAGAGAAATAGAGTAAAAGAGGTAAACATAGTGTCAGGATGTTTGGGTTTCAGCCGAACTCTCATCCTTATCACCTCTAAAAGTATGGGGGGGGAAACAATTTAAATTCATTTTACTTCTATTTCTTCATCTATGAAATAGGCAGACAATACTTAACTTTACCTCTCTTGAGGATAGAAAATTGTCTCATAAACTTAAAGCTCTATACAAATGAGAATTATTGTTATAGTAGAGAGAAAATACTGAACAGAAGACAAAAGACTTGAATTACATTCCTGAATCACTTAACATTTTTGATTTTCAATTTCTCAGTCTGCAAAATGGACAGAATTGTTTGCCCTGCCTAATATCTTGTTAAATAATGGATATGAAAAGTGTTTTAAAAATAATATAATATGGCCAGCTAGGTGGTGCAGTGGATAGAGTATCAGTTCTGGAGTCAGGTGTACCTGAGTTCAAATCTGGCATCAGACACTTAATAATTACCTAGCTGTGTGGCCTTGGGCAAAATCACTTAATCCCATTGCCTTAAATAAATAAAAAATTCAAAAAAAAATCTGGTGGCCTCTCTCAGAGGCTCACCATATTAAAAAATATATATAGGACTATTAGGTAATCTTCTTCATTTAGCATCACCAAACTTCATTTTAGCCATCAAATATATAGGTGATACTTTGGAGAAAGTATCACCTATATATTCGCTGGAATCACTGGAGGACCCGAATTCAAAATCTGACTTGTAGACTCATTAGCTATGTGACCCTCAGGCTTATTAGAAATTGTTTGCCTGTGGGGCAACTAGGTGGCACAGTGGATAGATCACTGGCCCTGGAGTCAGGAGTACCTGAGTTCAAATCCTCCCTTAGACACTTAGTAATCACCTAGCTGTGTAGCCTTGGTCAAGTCACTTAACCCTCATTGCCTTGCAAAAACCTAAAATGTAGAATAAAATAAAATAAAAACTTTTTAAAAAGAAATTTTTTGCCTCAGTTTCTTCATCTATAAAATAAACTGAAGAAGAAATGGTAAATAACTTCAGTATTTTTGCCAAGAATACCCCAAATGAGGTCATGAAGTCAGATACCATAATAATGACTGAAGTACAACAAGTAAAAAAATATGAAGACTTCACTATCTCACAAAATACTGTAGTCCTTTTAAGAATCTGTGATTCTGGCAGTGTATCGATACTCCTTCAACATAATGTCACTCTTCTAAGACGAAAGAAAATTTTCTTAACAAAAATGTGTTTTTAAAGATCACATATATTACTCGATATAGCCTTTGCTTCTTCTCTGTCTAGAAAGCCTTAAGACAAAAATATGTAGAAAAAAAAGTTCAACAAAACTAATGCATCCTTAAGATATGTAGTGTTCCACCCCATAGATTTCCTTCATCTGCATTATGAATGTACAGCATTCAGTTTTGATTCTGTTCATTCTAAATGCTCAGCATTCAGTTTTATTGTTTACATTTATCTTAGTCATCTCACATATATGTACATGTCAGTGTATTTATGCACAGATGCATTCATATATATATATATTTATTCATATATACATGTGTTTATATCAACCACATGACAAATTGAAGAGATCAATAAGAAGTCAATGAATGAAAACTGAGAAAAACTCATCTGATTTTACATTCAAGAGATTATTCATGAGAATTCAGTTCTCAATGCCCTGAAAAGTAAGCCCCTCCTGAAAGAATGAGAAAACTCAAGAAAAATAAAAGAAAAAAAAGTGTGTCGCAGTCTATATTCAGACACTATCAGTTCTGTCTTTGGGATGGATGGCATTTTTTATCATAAGTCCATCAAAGAATTTGCTTCAATATTTTTTCCCCAAGGTTAATTTTGCTAACTGTATTTTCCCATCCTGTTCCTACTCACCCTTATTTATTCTATTTTCTCTCTCCTTTCACCCTGTCCCTCCTCAGCTGACTACCCTCACCCACAATCTTCCCTTTCTTCTATCAACTGCACCCCCTCCTTTCCACCCTCCCTTTCCTATTTTCCTCTAGGGTAAGATAGATTTCCATATCAAATTGAGTGTGTATGTTGTTTCCTCTCTGAGCCACTTCCAGTGAGAATGAAGGCTCTCTCATCCCTCCCCATTTACTCCATTGCAAAAGCTTTTTCTTGCCTCTTTCCATTCTACAGTATATTCCTTTCTTGCCCATTAACTCCATCTTTATATAATATATTATACCTTCATATTCAACTCCCTCCTGTGCCTTGTCTATATATGCTCCCTCTAACTTCTCTAATAAATAAGAAGGTTCATATGAGTTATTGGTATCATCTTCCCATGCAAGAATGCAAGCAATTCAGCATCATTAAATCCCTCATAATTTGTCCTTCCTACTCATCCTCTCTATGCTTCACCTTTACTTGGAGATCAAACTTTCTGTTCAGCTCTGGTTGTTACAACTGGAAAGTTTGAAAGTCCCTTATTAAATTGAATGTTCATCTTTTCCCCTCAAAGAGGATGTTCAGGTTTACTGGGTAGTTGATTCTTAGTTGCATTCCAAGCTCTTTTACCTTCAGGAATATTATATTCCAAGACGTACAAGATCTTAATGTAGATGTTTCTAAATCCTGTGTTATCTTAACAGTAGTGCCATGATATTTGAATTGTTTCTTTTTAGCTACTTGTAATATTTTCTTTTTGACTAGGGAGATCTGGAATTTGACTATAATATTCCCCGGAATTTTTTTGGGGGGGAGGGGGCTGTCTTTCAGGAGGAGATCAGTGGAGTCCCTCAATTTCTATTTTATGCTCTGGTTTTAGGATCTCAGGGCAATTTTGCTGGATTATTTCCTGAAAAATGAAGTCCAGGTGCTTTTCCTGGTCATGATTTAAGATAGCACAAAAATTTTAACATTATCTTTCCTGGATCTGTTTTCCAGGTCAGTTGTTTTTCTAATGAAATAGTTTACATTTTCTTCTACTTTATCATTCTTTTGGTTTTATTTTATTACTTCTTGATTTCTTGCAAAGTCATCAGCTTCCTTTAGTTACATTCTACATTTTTTTCAGAGAGCTTTTTTATTCTTTTTCCATCTGGCCAATTCTGCTTTTTAAGGCATTCTCCTCATTGGCCTTTTGGACTGCTTTTTTCCTTTGACCTAAACTGTTTTTTAAGGTGCTATTTTCTTCAGTATTTTTTTTGTATCTCCTCCACCAAGTTGGCTGACTTGGTTTTCAGGTTTTCAGGTTTTCAGGTTTTTCCTCTACTTCCCTTATTTGATTTTCAATTTTTTTTGAGCTCTTCCATAGCTTAAAGCCCAATTCTTGGAGGCTTTGGATACTAAATGCAAATTTTGATCCTCCATGGGATCAGAGTAATTGTCTATGGTCAGATTTTTTTTCTTCTGTTGTTTGCTCATTTCCCCAGCCTATGACTTGAATTCAATTTTTTTTTGTTAAAGTGGAACTCTGCTTTCCCAAGCTTTGGAGGGTTTTTGTAGCTGTTTTCAGAGACACACCTCAAGGACCTCAATTCCTCTAAGGTATTATGAGAGGCTCTGATTTCTCTCCTGGCTTTTGCTCTAGTCTGTGAATGACCATAAGCCCTCCCCTCCACTCTGGAGCTGTGAGGAGAGTCCCTACTACACTATAGCAGTATGGGATCTCACTGGGAGCTTCTAATGGAATATAAAATCTGTGAAATATCACAAGTAATATTCTCAAAACTATGAGGAACTGATGCAAAATGAAGTAAGCAGAGCTATAGCACCATCTATAGATATTTATATGTATTGTGATAGTCATTATTTATATATGTATTTTAGTATGTACATATGCATGTATTTCTTTGATAGTATTATATATATATATATATATATATATATATGGATATGGATATTTTTTTAAGAAATTGAATTCTCAAGGATATTTCTGGATTTGTTCCTTATGGTTGAGGAAATTGAGTCAAAAGTGTGAGTTGCCCAAAGCAATATGACTAGTAAGTGTCTAAGACTGAATTTGAACTCGGGTCCTCCTGACTCCAGAACCAGCAGCACTATATACACTGAGTGCCTAGAGAGAAGATAAGAAAATTCTAAAATGTCTGATTTCAAATTTATTATGTCTTAGTAGGTACCATCTAAATGTTGTATGTCTGTCAATTGAATTAGTGAAAGTTGTATTTTTACTTTAGTAGTATTTTATTATTTCTAGTTACATGTAAAGACAAACTAATATTAATTTTTTTAAAAGTTTGAGTTCCAATTTTTTTCTCATCATCCTTCATCTCCCTTTTCCAAAAGACTGCAAGCAGTTTGATATAGGTTATATGTGTGCAATCATGTAAAATATATTTCCAAATTAGTCATGTTATGAAAGAAGAATCAGAACAAAACTAAAAAAATCATGGAAAAAAATCAAGTGAAAATGATATGCTTCAATCTGCACTCAGATTCCATCAGTTATTTCTCTGGATTTGAGTAGCATTTTTCATCATGAGTCCTTAGGAATTGTCTTGGATAAATTTCCCAATTGATGGGTATCCTCTCAATTTTGCATTCTTTACCACCATAGAAAAGCTACTACAAATATTTTGTTTAAGTAGGTTCCCCCTCTTTTTTGGATCTCTCTGGAATACAAACCTATTAGTAGCATTGCTGGATCAAAGGGTATACACAGTTTGATTGTCTACTGAGCATATTTCCAAATTGCTCTCCAGTTCACAACTCAACCAACAGTGAATTAATATCCCTCTTTTCACATATCTGCAACATCTATTATTTTAACTTTTTACAGTTTTACAATTTTTCCCACAATCTTACTTCCTTCCCCCACCCCCCCACAGAAAGCAATTTGTCAGTCTTTACATTGTTTCCATGTTGTACATTGATCCAAATTGAGTGTGATGAGAGAAAAATCATATCCTTAAGGAAGAAACAAAAAAGTATAAGCGATAACAAGATCAGACAATAAGATATCAGTTTTTTTCCTAAATGAAAGGAAATAGTCCTTGAACTTTATTCAAACCCCACAATTCTTTATCTGGATACAGATGATATTCTCCATTGCAGACAGCCCAGAATTGTCCCTGACTGTTGCACTGATGGAATAAGCAAGTCCATCAAGTTTGATCATCACAACTATGTTGCTGTTAGTGTACAGTGTTTTTCTGGTTCTACTTATCTTGCTCAGCATCAGTTCATGCAAATCCCTCCAGGTTTCCCTGCATTCCCATCCCTCCTGGTTTCTAATAGAACAATAGTGTTCCATGACATACATATACCACAGTTTGCTAAGCCATTCCCCAATTGAAGGACATTTACTTGATTTCCAATTCTTTGCCACCACAAACAGGGATGCTAAGAATATTTTTGTACAAGTGATGTTTTTACCCTTTTTCATCATCTCTTCAGTATATATATATATATATATATATATATATATATATATATATATATATATATATATCCCCAGTTAGTAGTATTGCTGGATCAAAGGGCATGCACATTTTTGTTGTCCTTTGAGTGTAATTCCAAATTTCTCTCCAGAAAGGTTGGATGAGTTCACAACTTCACCAACAGTGTAATAGTGTCCCAAATTTCCCACAACCCTTCCAATAATGATCATTATCCTTTCTGATCATATTGGCCAGTCTGAGAGGGGTGAGGTGGTATCTCAGAGAAGCTGTCATTTGCATTTCTCTAATGATTTAGAGAAATTTTTCATATGACTATGGATTGCTTTGATCTCCTCTGTGAATTGCCTTTGCATATCTTTTGACCATTTGTCAACTGAGGAATGGCTTTTTTTAAAAAATATGACTCAGTTCTCTGTATATTTTAGAAATGAGTCCATTGTCTGAAACATTAGTTGTAAAGATTGTTTCCCAGTTTACTACATTTCTTTTGATATTCATTACAGTGGTTTTATCTGTGCAAGTGCTTTTTAATTTAATGTAATCAAAATCATCTAGTTTGTTTTTAGTGATGTTCTCCATCTCTTCCTTAGTCATAAACTGCTCCCCTTTCCATAGATCTAACAGGTAACTGCTCCCCTTTCCATAGATCTGACAGGTAAACTAGTCATTGATCTTCTAATTTGCTTATAGTATTGCTTTTTATGTCTAAATCCTATATCCATTTGGATCTTATCTTGGTAAAGGGTGTGAGGTGTTGGTCAAATCTCTTTCTTCCATACTAACCTCCTATTTTCCCCAGCAGTTTTTATCAAAGAGAGAGTTTTTGTCCCAATAGCTGGACTCTTTGGGTTTATCAAACAGCAGATTACTATAATCGTTTCCTGCTATTGCACCTAGTCTATTCCACTGGTCCACCACTCTATTTATTAGCCAATCTCAGATAGTTTTGACGACTGATGCTTTATAATATAACTTTAGATCAAGTAGGGCTAAGCCCCCTTCTTGTGCACTTTTTTTTCATTAATTCCCTGGAAATTCTTGACTTTTTTATTTCTCCATATGAATTTACTTACAACTTTTTTCTAACTCATTAAAGTAATTTTTTGGAATTTTGATTGGTAGGGCACTAAGCAGGTAGTTTAGTTTTGGTAGAATTGTCATTTTTATTATATTAGCTCTACCTATCCATGAGCAGGTGATATTTGCCCAGTTATTTAAATCTGATTTAATTAGTGTGAGAAGTGTTTTATAATTGTTTTCAAAAAGTTTCTGAGTCTGCCTTGGCAAATAGATTCCCAAGTATTTTATATTGTCTGAGGTTACTTTGAATGGGATTTCTTTTTCAAGCTCTTCCTGCTGTATCTTGCTAGTTATATATAGAAAAGTTGAGGATTTATGAGGGTTTATTTTATAACCTACAACTTTACTAAAATTGCTAATGTTTCCTGTAGTTTTTTGAATGAATTCTTGAGATTCTCTAGATATACCATCATGTCATCTGCAAAGAGTGAGAGTTTTGTCTCTTCCTTCACAATTCTAATTCTTTCAATTTCTTTTTCTTCTCCAATTGCTGAAGCTAACATTTCTAATACAATATTGAATAGTAGTGGTGATAATGGGCATCCTTGTTATACCCCTGATCTTATTGGGAATGCCTCTAGCCTCTTCTCATTGAATATAATGCTCATTGATGGTTTCAGATAGATACTGCTAATTTTTCTAAGCAACAGTACATTTATTCCTACACTCTCTAGTGTTTTTAGTAGGAATGGGTGTTGTATTTTGTCAAAAGCTTTTTCAGCATCTATTGATATGATCATATAATTTCTGATAGGTTTGTTGTTGATATACTTTGCTCCAAACTTTTACCTTTACTCTATATGTATCTCTCTGCTTCAAATGAGTTTCTTGTAAGCAGCATATTGTAGGATTCTGGTTCTTAATCCACTCTGCTATTCACTTACATTTTAAGGGAGAGTTCATCCCACTCACATTCAAAGTTATAATTGCTAATTCTTTATTGCCCTCCATGCTATCTTCCCTCTGTCTGTATTTTTCCCCTTTCCCCCCTTTATCTATACTCCCCAATATTTTGTTTCTGAATACCACCCCCTTCAGTGTGTTTGCCCTCCTGTATCCACCCCCTTCCCCTATCTTTCCCCTTTCCCTTTTTCCCTTTTCCCTTCCCTTTGTTAGTTCCTTTTTGCTCCCCCTCCCTTTCTCCATCCTCCTCCCCTTTTCCCCTTTTAATACTTGAAAAGTTATTTGTTTTTTAACTGAATATATGTGTAAGTTATGTGTTCTTACAAATTTGACTAAGTTCTCTATATATATTCAAGAAACAATACTGTTACAGCAACGAAGTTTGAAAATCCCCCCCCCAGATTTCTGTTTCTTTCTCATCGTGACTGCATTAGTTTTCTTTTTGCAATACCTTTTTAATGTAATGTAACCAAACTTATCCATTTTATACCTCATAATGCTCTCTCTCATTTAGTCATAAATTCTTCCCATTCTCCAGAGATCTGACAGGTAAATTATTCCTTGTTCTCCTAGTTTGCTTATCATATTATCTTTTATGTTAAGTGATCTTATCTTGGTATATGGTATGAAATGTTTGTCTTTACCTAGTTATTTTCCATACAATTTCCAGTTTTCCAGTTATTTTTAACAAATAGTGAATTATTCTCCCAAAAACTTGGGTTTATGAAAGATTAAGATTAATATGGTTATTTACTGTTGTGTCTTTTTTAACTAATCTATTCTACTGATCTGTCATTCAATTTCTTAGCCAGTACCAGAGAGTTTAGATGATTACCACTTTATAATAAACAAGCTATTTTTCTTAACTTTTTTCATTTTCTTTATATATTTGACCTCCTGTTCTTCCAGATGAACTTTCTTATTATGTTTTAGCTCTATAAAATAATTTTTTGATAGGTTGATTGGTATAGCACTAAAATAAACTAACTTTAAGTAGGATTGTCAATTTAATTTTTGGCTGAGGTTAATCTTGAACAGCTGATATTTTTCCAGTTGTTTAGGTCTGACATTATTTGTTGTGAAAAGTGTTTTCTAAACATGTTCATTCTAATTCCTGAGTTTGTCTTAGCAGATAGACTCTCAAGTATTTCATGTTGTCTATAGTTATTTTAAATGGAATTTTTTTTCCTATCTCTGCTGGACTTTGTTGAAAAATATATTTTTAAGGAAAAGTTCTTTAGAACTGCCTTTGATATTTGAGAATATATTATTTCATAAAATTATTGCATTATTTTTGTGTTCTTCCTCTTAGATTTTGTTTAATGAGGTGAACTTTTTTCAGCCTCTTGAGAATTTTTATTGCAGGAAAAAATATAAATAAATAGGATGATAGTGCTTTTTTATCCTTTTGTTTCTTTTGGAGTTTTTTTTGATAGTTGAACCTATGTTGTGAGACTTGCCTTTGGCATTCTAGATTCCAAAAATGGGTACAGTAAGACAACTAGGCTCTTTCTGAGGTTTTACCAATTTGGTGACTTTTTAAAGTTCAGTTTTATTCTGGGAACAGAACTGCAATCTTGTTCATATCTGATGAGAGGAAATAGATAAGGTGAAGTTAAGTAGGCACATTTGACTTCTAGATTTTTAGCACTCCTACTGTGTATTGCTGCTGTAGATGATGGGAGAGATAAGCTGAGGAGCAAACCTTCCCCTTGAATAAGTACTGATGGGCATACTGGAGAGACTGAGGAGCAGCCAAGGAAAGCTTTTTCTTCACCCCTTGTCTCTTTTTTTTCTTCCAATTGATATTTTATTTTCTTTTTTCAATTACATATTATGGAATTTTTTCAACATTCATCCACATGCATATGCATATTTGTAAGTTAGGTAATTTCTTTCTACCCTCCCTTCCCACCCCTCTCCCCTCAGCCATGAAGTTTGGTGAATATTGTACATATACATTTTTATTTTAACATGTTTACAGATTAGTCATTTTCTGTATGAGGAATTAGGACTTAGAAAAGAAAACCATGAGACAGGAGAGAAAAACATAGAAGAAATTTTTTAAAATGAATGTGGTATTCATCTAGATTCTGTAGGAATTTTTTTCTGTTTTGTATTGTTTTGTGTTGTTTTTTCCTCCTCTGGATGTGGATTATATTGTGGATTCTCCCAGTGTTATCCTAGCTCTTTGAACTACCTAAGGTTGTTCAACTCACAACCTTGATGTTAGTGTATACAATGTTCTCTTGATTCTGCTTGCTTCACTCAGTATCCATTTCTGTAATTTCTTCCATGCTTCTCTAGAGTTCAGCAATTCAGGGTTTCTTATAGAACAACCATTCCTCAATTGATGGGCATCCTCTCAATTTTTAATTTTTTGACACTACAAAAGTGCTTCTGTGAATATTTTTGAACATGTGGGACTTAACTTATTTTTTTTATGATTTCTTCTGCATATATAGGCCTGGTATTGGAATTGCAGAGTCAAAGAGTATCATCAGTTTTATTGCTCTGTGAGCATAGTTCCATATTGCTCTCCAGGATGGTTGGATCAGTTCACAACTCCACCAGCAATGCACCAGTGTCCCAATCCTCCCACAACCTCTCCAATATTGATTATTTTCCCTTTTTGTCATAGATGATCTGATGGGTATGAGGTATTACTGCATAGTTTTAATTTGCAATTCTCTAATCAGTGATGATTTATAGGATATGTATTCTTTGTTTGAAAACTGTCTGTTCATTTCCTTTGATCATTTATCAATTGGGGAATGATTTATAACCTTATAAATTGATATAGCTCTCTGTAGATCTTAGCTATGAGACCTTCAGAATCCCTGACTGTGAAAATTGTTTCCCAGCCTTTGGTTTTCCTTCTAATCTTGGTGATATTGGTTTTATTAAAGCAAAAATCTTTTTTAATTTAATATAATCAAAATAATCCATTTTGCTATTTATAATGTACTCTATTTCTTGCTTGGTCATAAATTTCTCACCTTTCCATGGATTCCAACAGAATATTTCTTGATCTCTTATTTGGTCTATGGTATTGCCCTGTTTGTCTAAATCCTATACTCATTTTGACCTTATTTTTGTCTAGAGTGTGATATGTGGGTCTATGCCTAGTTTATGCCATAAAATTTTCCAGTTTTTCTCAACAATTTTTGCCAGATAGAGAGTTCTTATCTCATAAACTAATGTCTTGGGGTATGTCAAAGAGGAGATTACTATAGTCATTTACTGTGAGTTTTTTTGAACCTATCCTAAATCCACTGATCTATTATTCTATTTCTTAACCAGTACCAGGCAATTTTGATGACTGCTGCTTTGAAGAATAATTTTACTTCTAGTACAGCTAGACCATCTTCCTTTACATTTTTTTCATCAATTCCCTTGATATTCTTGAATTTTTGTTGCTTCAGGTGAATTTTGTTACTATTTTTTCAAGCTTGTAAAAATAGTTATTTGGTAGTTTCATTGGTATGATTCTGAATAAATCATTTAATTTCAATACAATTGTCTTTTGTTATATTAGCTTGACCTAAGCATGAGCAATTGACATTTTTCCAGTTGTTTCAATCTGACTCTGTGTGAAAAGTGCTTTGTAATTGTGTTCATACAGTTTTGCAGTTTGTCTTGGGAGGCAGATTCCCAAGTATTTAATATTGTCTGCTATTACTTTAAATGGAATTTCTCTTTCTATCTCTTGCTCTTGCTCTTGGGCTTTGTTGTTCATATATAGAAATACTGGTGATTTATGTGGGCTTATTTTATATCCTGCTACTTTGCTGAACTTGTTAATTATTTCAGTTATTTTTTAGATGATTTTCTCAAGCCCTTTAAGTATACCATCATATCATCTGCAAAGAATGAAAGCTTTGCTTCCTTATTACCTATTCTTATTCTTTTGATTTCTTTTTCTTTGGTTTTTGCTAAAGCTAACATTTCTAATATTATATTGAATAGTAATCGTGATAATGGGCATCTTTATTTCACTCCTGATCTTACCGGAAATGCTCCTAGTTTATCCCTATTACATAGAACATTTGTTGATAATTTTTGATTGATACTGCATATTATTTTAAGCTTCACTTTTTCCTGTATACTCTAGTGTTTTTAATATGAATAGATGTATTTTGTCAAACTTTTTCAGCATCTATTGAGATTTATATCCACTGTTTTCCTAATATTAAACCATTCTTTCCTACCTGGTTTAAATCCTACCTGATTATGGTGTATTATACTAGTAATAACTTGTAATCGCTTAACTAAAATTTTATTTAAGATTTTTGCATTAATATTCATTAGGGAGATTGATGTATAATTTATTTGTGATATCATAAAAGAAATTTGGCAGAACTCCTTTTTCCTCCTATTTTTTAAGATAGTTTATATAGAATTGGAATTAATTGTTCCTTAAATGTTTGATAGAATTTACTTATAAATCCATCTGGACCTGGAGACTTTTTCTTAGGGAATTTATCAATGGTTTTTTTCAAGTTTTTTTTCTGAAATGGGACTTAAGTATTTTTATTTTCTCTTTTGTTAATCATGTAAGTTTGTATTTTTGTAAATATTCATCCCATTTCATACAGTTAGCATACAGTTGGACAAAATAGCTCTGAATTATCTCTTTAATTTCCTCCTTGGAGGTGAATTCTCCCTTTTCATTTTTGATACTGGCAATCTGGATTTCTTCTTTTTTAAAAAATCAGATTAATCAAAGGTTTTGTCTATTTTTTTCATAAAATAAACTTTTAGCTTTATTAGGTCAATGATTTTCTTGCTTTCAATTTTACTAATCTCTCTTTTGATTTTCAGTATTTCTAATTAGGTATTTAATTAGAGATCATTTAATTTGTTCTTTTTCTGGTTTTTTTAGTTGCAACCCCAATTCATTGATCTCCTCTATCTCTATTTTTTTCATATAAGCATTAGAGATATTAAATTTCCCCTACAATTTACTTTGACTGAATCCCATAAATTTTATTATGATGTCCCATTATTATCATCATTTGCTTGGATGCATTGAATGATTATTTCTATGATTTGTTGTTTGATCCACTCATTCTTTAAAATTAAGTTATTTAGTTAAATATTAATTTTTGGTTTATCTTTCCATGATCATTTATCACATAGAATTTTTATTGTATCAAGATCTGAAAAGTAGGCATATATCATTTCTTTCTTTCTGCATTTAATTGTAAAGCTTTTATGCACTCTGACATCTTCAGTTACAGTACAGGTGCCTTATACTGCAGAGAAAAAAGTATATTCTTTTCTGTCCTCATTCAGTTTTCTCCAGAGGTCTGTCATATCCAAGTTTTTAAAGATTTTGTTTACCTTCTTAACCTCTTCTTTATTTTGTGGTTAGATTTATCTAGTTCTGAGAAGAGGGAGGTTGAGGTCTCCATTATTATAGTTTTGCTTTTTTATTTCTTCTTGTTTGTCTTCAGCTTCTCTAAAAATTTGGCCACTATAGCAATACTTGCATATATGTTTAATAACAATATAACTTCATTGCTTGTGATGCCTTTTTAAGAAGCTGTTAATTTACTCTTTTAATGAATTCTGCTTTTTCTTTTGCTTTGATTAAGATCAGGATCTCTACCCCTGATTTTTTGCTTCAGCTGAAGCATAATATTTTTTGCTCCAGCCTTTTACCTTTACCCTATGTGTATCTCTGCTTCAAATGTGTTTCCTGTAGGATTCAGGTTTTTAATCCATTCTGCTATCTGCTTCCACTTTATGGGAGAGTTTATTCCATTCATATTTATCTTAGATTACTAATTCTCTGTTTCTCTCCAAGTTATCTTTCCCTAGTTATACTTTTCTCTTTCCTCTTATTTCTCCTCACCTTTCCCCTTTAACTTTTCTTTTAAATTTTAACTTTACTTTCGCTTATACCTTCACCTTCCCTTTTACCAGTCCCTTCCTCCATTTTCTTTTCCTTCCCCTCCCCACTTCCTTGTTGAGTAGATTAGATTTTTAAACCCCAGTCTGGGCCAGATCTATTGAGTAGGATTTATTCAGTGTTTTCTTTCTCTCTCTTAAAATAGATCCTTTTCAGGTGCTTCTTCATCTGGTGGTATTTATCCACTAATGCCTAGCCTTCTCCTTCTTTTTATGTTTATATTGTTTCAATCCTCTCTCATACCCTTTTATACTTTTTTATACAAATTTTTATCTCACCTGATAGATGTATTATCAAAGTTCAGTCATTCAAATGTTGATTGATTTATTGATAAGCTCAAAGTACTATCAATCCAAGTACAACCAACCATTGACACAATCTACATGAGATAAAGCATCAGGTAAAGCCAAATCATTTCATGAACCATTTGTACTCCCCACCCCAGTATACTTCCTCCAACTGTAGCCAAAATATCAAGCTAAGCAAAATCTTTTCGTGATGTTTTCCATGTTCAGCCCTTCTAAGTATAGGCTCTCCCTACATATAAGACTCCAACCATAGCCCCCAATCAAAGTATCAAGTACACTCCCTCCCTACTCCCCCCACTTTAGCTCCTCAATCATGGCATTTAAACCTAAAGTATATTTAGGTTTAAAGTAGATTTGTAGATTAAGTAAAGTAGATTAAGATAAAATTACTTTCTAATCTCTTTATGTCCTTCTAAGAAGGTTCCCACCCTCTATCCTTGTAAGTATCTAGTAAATTCACTTCTCATTTAATTAAGTAAGGAGCCACTAAGTATTCTTAAGTACTGGGACCTCCTGAAGGTCTCTCTTAAGAACTTTTTAATTGATTGTAAACTATGGGACACACTGACACAGGACTGCTCAGCATAGGATGGCCCTTATAAGAGAAAGTACTAAGCTCTGTGAACAAGACAGAGTGAAAGTAGGTCAAAATAAATGGAGACATAAGTTTGAGTAAACAACCCTGTGGTAGAGCATTCCTAGTTCCTATTGGTCTGATCAACCATAGTTGAACACACTCTAATTTGTCTCAAACATAGTGATATCATTTTAGTCTTCCTCAATAAAAGGACAAGAGTCAACCATACCCATACAATCTCTTCAACTATATTCAACACTCCAACTATCCTAAGAGAAACACAGTTTGCAAGAGTTACAAGTATTCTCTCTCTTTGTAGGGTTGTATATAATGTACTTGAGTTTTTTCCCCCCTTTCCTGTTAACTTTTTTATGCATCTTGAGTCTTGTATTGGAAGATTTAATTCTCTGTTCAGTTATGTCTTTATCAGGAAATTTTGGAAGTCCTCTATTGCCTTGATCATCCATCATTTTTTGCCTGACAGAATATGCTGAATTTTACCTTTCTGCCTTCTTAGCCTTCAAAGTAGAAGCTTATAAATCCTGTGTAATTATGATTGTGCTTCCTTTGTATTTAAATTTATTTGAGAATTTATTTGAGAATTCTGGAATTTGGCTATGAGAGTCCTTGGAGTTTTTATCCCAGGGTCTTTCAGGAGGAGTTCTATGTATTCTTTCAATGACTATTTTGTCTTCTTGATCTAGCAGATTTGGACAGTTTTCCCCTGATAATTCTATAGATGAAGAAACCAAGGCAAACAGGGTTAAGTGACCTACCCAGAGATACAGACTTGGTGTCTGAGACCAGATTTGAGTTCAAAATGAGTCTTTCTGACTCCAGGTCTAGCACACAATCCACTGCATCATCTTGCTGTTCTTCTATGTACATATAATGACATGTACAGATATCATTTAGCACCACAAATGATGAAACTGATGAAACTTTTGCTTCTGATTTTCAATATCTGTTTTATTTTTGCAAGGCAAATGGGGTTAAGTGGCTTGTCCAAGGCCACATAGCTAGGTAATAAGTAAGTGTCTGAGGCTGGATTTGAACTCAGGTACTCTTGACTCCAGGGCTGGTGTTCTAGCCACTGTACCACCTAGCCACCCCTCAATATCTGTTTTAACTTTCCAGATTGACAGTCCTGATGATGATTTTGAACATAAATCTCTTTATGAAAGCTGGTTGAAAAAGGACCCTTCACCTGGAGATAAAAATATTCCTAGGTAAAATTTTTAAACATATGTTTTGTATATTGCAGAAAATAAGCACTGGATTTTGCTTGCTTCTTGGCTGTCTGAAAATATAACTTCTAAGCAACATTTTACTTTTTTTTTCTTTGAGAATAGGGGTTAGGAGGGAAAGAAAATAAATTTATTTTAATACTGAGGTAAAAGGTGCTACATACATGAAATGTCGGTTGCATTTACAAATGAGATCACTATGTTATTTTATCTGTTTTACTTTATTATAAGATATACTTCATCACGTGGGAGCAATCTCTAAAAATGATATAATAACAAAATACAGTAATAGAACACAACAAAAAAAGCACCAAATCTAATTCTAGTTTCCCTTTTTCTGCCCTAGACTCCAATCTAAATCACTGAGTTAGGCTAGTGGTATTTGGCAAAACCTATATCAGGGTGCCCATGTCTTTCAGGGTGATTTTATATTCTTCATTAATTTAGATTCTGATATTGCAGTGATAGCATAAAAACTAGATAATGACTGATTCACTTTTTATACTTCCTTAATCAGAACTTGGAAACATTTCATTCCATTTTTTCCACTTATGTGATTTCCCTTTATTCATTTTATGTCATTTTTCTTCATAATGTGTTCACCTAGGACTAATAAGTAAAACAAAAGGTTCCTAAGCTTGCAAATGTTATATAAGAATGTTCAACTTCATTCCCTCTTCTTTCATTAGATTTTTTAGCAAATTTGAACACTGACAAAAATCTACCTCCAACTATTTTCTTTTTTAATAAAATTAAAAGATTCAACTCTCCAATATTGACTTTATTACTAAAATGAAAATAAGATACTTTTAGTTTTGTCAGGCTTGATATTCTCTATCATTTTATGGAAAATATCTACCCATCAGTTGGGGTTTTTGTCTATCCTGTGATTTCAACAGCAAAAGAAACTCTTGTCATATGACAGCTCTTACATTTATATAGATTAGTAGCTTGTCTGTATTGTTTTTGATTTATGAGAGTTGCCTGACACTGAGAGCTTAAACCCCTCATGATTCTATTAAACTTAAAACAGTTCTATTCTTATCTTCTACCTTCTTTTAGGAACAAAAATTTTGCTATATTTAGGCTATGAATTTCTGAAGGAAGCTGACTTAGCATCATATGGATTTTTTTCTATTTATAGAATAAATAAACTAGGATCTGGGAGTGATTTTGAAGCTTATTTTCAGAGGCTGGGAATTGCTTCAGGTCGAATCCGTTATACTAAGAACTGGGTAAGTCATTTTATGAGCTGGAGTAAAAATTTTATTCTATATACATATAAGAATAAAATTTTAACAATAAAAATAATATATATCTATGTTAATTTTAAAATACCTGTCTACAATGTATATCTTTGCATATATGTGTATATGTATATTTACACATGTATAGATTTGTGTTTGAGTGTACACACACACACACACACACACACACACACACACACATCAAGTGATCAAATGCTACTTATGATGATCTGTACTGAGTGAACAGATTCCCTGGTTCCATTCTTCTCTAAGTTCTTGTATAGACTTTAAAGTGTTACTTCATGCTTTGTGAATTATTACATATTAAATATGCTAGTGCCATAGTTGTGAATAAACAATGCATACATAGTTTACAGAATCTTATCAGGGTTTGAAGGAATCTTAGAGCTTAATTAATTCAATCTATATCTGAAAAAAAATCTCTACTATATCCCTTACAAGTGACAAAGTGCCCTTCACTTTTATTTTAGAGGAACCCACTACTTTCTAAGGTGACCCATTACATTTTCAGACAGAACATTTTCCCTTATACCAAGGATAAATTTACTTTTTTGCAATTTCTACCCATTGATCCCAATTTTGCCATCTGGAACCAAGAAAAATACATCTCTTCCCTCATTTAAGAGCCAGTCCTTCAAAATTTTGAAGCTATCTATCATGTCCCCTCTTAAACTTCTCTAAGGTTAAACAATCCTAAGAATTTCTTGAATCAGTCCTGATGTGGGAATCAAATGAGATAATGGCCACATCAATTATTAATAGTATTGTTCTATGTCTTGACTTCAAGGCGCTTCACCATCTTGGTTGACCATCTCTGGACACTTTCTGCCTTATCAGCACCCTTTTTAAAATGCAGTACCCCAAAATAAACAGTGCTCCAGAGGTAGTCTGATCAGAATAAAGTACAAAAGAATTATCATCTCCTTTCTCTTAGAAGCAGTCAATATGTCTCTTAATGTCTCTCAGGATCTAGTTTTTTTGGTTCTATATAATATTTTTGTTTTGATTTGTACATGAATCTACTAAAAAATTCTTGAGTCTTTTCTTAAGCAAACTTCTTTCTCAAACAATGGTGACTTTGGGGGCACAGTTCACTCTTTCCCTTAAGGGTTTTCCAATACCCTTAGGGAAAGGAGTGTCTTTAGTCTCTGCCACTCAAACCCTACTGATTGTATTCCAAAACCCCAGTTGCATTAAAGTCAAATTAGCTTTTACAAAGATATAGCCAGAGCAAACATTTCAAACATTCCCCTTAGCACTTTAGGTGCAAAAGTGTACTTGTCACCTTGTCTACCTCAGTTTCTGAAGAGGAAAGAAGTGAGTTTGCAGAAAAATGTATTACTATTCCAACATAGTATTAGTCCCACCAAAATCGAATTCTAAGCGTTCCCTCCCCCACCACCAACCCTCCTCCTTAAGTCTTATTGTTCTAACTTCTTAAGGCTTACTTGCTGGGCAAGCAGCAATAACCAGGTTGGAAACCTAGGCTTCAGGACCCAAGTGACTTGAGCTTCTGTGTCTAGGGACTCCACTTCCTGCACTTAGAACTGAAAAAGACAAACAAAACAAGAACAAACTCCCAAACACATTTTTTAAGAGCATAGGACCTAAGGAGAAGATGGCCCTCAGGCCTATTGTCCCTCAGTTGTTACTTGGCTTTTGTCCCTGGTATGAATGCTTGTGTCCATCACCCAAGGATGTCATTCAAAAGAAAAACCTGCCTCATTGAGGAATATTTAAATACATAGCCAGTTATCACCATGCAGTCAATAAAGGAGGTACTCTCAGACACCACCTGATATCCCACTTTGGAATGTCTCTAAATAAGAGTAAGTTGGTAGCATCTTCCACATGCGTGACTGTATTTGAGATGTTTGTGTCTTCCAAATTCCTGTTACACTACAATATCTATGCCTCCCTAATTTTCTACTTTTAAAGCATGCTTAGCTCATCAATAGTTTAACCCCCTCCTCTTATCATGGGGTATGAAGAAATAGAATACACATCTCTTTTATTTGTTCTAATTTCAATCCTTTATCCTCAGTTGATTGGTTACAAATAATGGTAATTTAAACTACTGAATAGCATATGATTTACTGGTTCTACCAGGCATGTGTAATATCTGTGTACATTTAAGCTAAGCAGTGGTCATTAAAGAAGGTTTGGAGTACACATTTGGTTGATTTAGAAATTTGTAGTAGATTTCAAATAGATTCTCAAATCAAAATCAAGGCTGTTCTAAATAAGTCAGGGATCCTAATTTCAGATCACAACACTTGAATAAATCACTTAGCTTCTCTGTGCTTTGGTCTCCTCACCCTTAAATAAGGGTAATCACATTTTTAATGCCTGTCTCAGATGATTTGTGATTTAGAAAGGTATTTTGAAAATCTTTTATATGAATTATTAAATTGCAACTTATTTTTTAAAATCAGTTATCAGAAATGTGAGAAATATTTTGTATTTTGAGTAAGCAGAATTTTTGTTTCCCATGAAGTTTGTAAAATTATTGAACATTTCATGCTTGTGGAGTCTTAGATCATTAATATTTTATAGAATCAATCATCAAATATTAAGTGACTATTAGATGCAGGAACTGTAAATACAAGTACAAAGACTGAAATAAGTTCTACTTATAAAGAGGTTATAATCTAATGGGAGAGATAAATAAATTTATATCATAAATACAAACATATACAAGATAGCAAAAATTATACAGAACTGCACAATATCTGAGTTGGCAGGGAACCCTCAAGCAACCATTTATTCCAACCGGTTATCTGAACAAAATATCCTCTCAGATGTTTTCCACTCTTTTCTCAAATTTATCTAGGGAAAGGAAATCCATCACCAACCCATTACCCATTCCACTTTAGTCCAGCTGTTAAGTTTTTGTTTACTTCAATTATTTAATAATGCTGTTTCATTGTGGACAAGGCTATAGTGACATGGATATAAGTTTTTTCACAATTGCTTAATTTTGTTTTTCCTCAAAGTATTTAACATATGTCTTTTTTTGTCTCCACACTAGCAAACAGACAAGTTCAGTAGCTATCCACTATATCACACTATTTATGAGACTTTTGAGCTGGTTGAACGATTTTATGACCCTACCTTTAAGAAGCAACTTGCTGTAGCCCAGTTACGAGGAGGATTAGTATATGAACTTGCAGATTCCAAAATCATTCCTTTCGATACTCAAGACTATGCAAAAGCTTTAGAAAACTATGCTGCCAGTATTTATAATTTATCTAAGAAACATGACCAACAATTGAAAAACCATAGTGTATCATTTGGTAAGTAGTTATCAAATAGATATTTATAACATTTGTTATGGCAGAGTATTAAGAAATTGCCTCCTTTCATAACAATTTGACATTTATTTACAACAGTATCTATCATTATTCAGCTATTTTGTTTTAATGTTAAATTAAACTGATTCCTAAAAATAAATTTGACCAAGGCATGTCTGTCAAAGAATTAATTCTCAACTGAATTCTGATTATTTCAAGAGGCAGCAATTGAGAACACTAACCAAAGATCCATGAGAATTACTAATTAAATTTTGCCTGTTCTTCCATTGTACTTGCTTTTCCAAAATTTGTCTGCTTACCACCTTTGAAGATTTTAATTGAATCTGGGAATATGAGAGAGGGGGAGAAAGGGGCAAGGATAGGGGAGGGGAGAGAGAAAATGTGATAAATTCTAATGTAAATGATGAAATTTCTATAACTAAATTGGTTCATTCCTTGGAACTGATAAACATACTGCACATATAGTATGTTTCTTCTTGGATGGGTGAGTGCTGGAAAAATCAGTTAGATAAATGCCTTTCTTACATCACTGACCATGTAAGGAATTAAAACTGAGCTGCATCTATAATACCTCTAAGCAGTATTTCCAAGGCTTAAAGAGTTGTATAAAGGGTTAAAGAGAATATTTGAAGAATCAAAAAGCCTCAAAACTGATGTTACTTGTATTATTTTCCATATTTATTAAGAGCAAAACTTTTCTGAGGTAAGGATGATAATTTTCATCCCTCTTCACTTTTTGAAATATATGTTAATTCTTAATTCTAATGTATATTGCTATTTTTAATTCCATGTAAGATAACTAACTATAGTTTTGGGAAGACTTTGGTTTTTTTTAATAGCAGCCTTTGCCATATGGAGAATATGTTTAATGAGGAGTGCACACTTGAAATGCAAAGAGGTATCCAGATAGATGCCTGAATTCTCCGCTTTACTGCGTACCAGTTATATGGAGTGGTGGAAAAGCATTAGATTAGGAGTCAGAAACTTGATTTCAAATCCAAGAACTTCCATTCATTACTTCTGTGACTGAATAAGCTCTTTCCCTTTCTAGGACCTCAGTTTCCTCACTTATAAAATGAGGGGATTAGATTAGAACCTTTATGAATCCTCTTCAACTCTTAACTGGTAGAATAATAGGATTTTACATGGACAATGACTACTACTATTGAGGAAAGTCATACTATAGTCAAAAGTTAATGAACTTAAATATGAGATAAATATAAAAGTTCTTTTTGACTCAGATAAGGTAAAATGATCTAGAAATCACTGTTTCAAGGGAAATCATTAAAATTCAGATGTGGGTCCAGAGGGGGGGAGAGGAGAGGACAAGGAATTTATACAGTTGTCCTAAGTTATGTATATCTAATGATTTTAAAGAAGGAATGCTTCTTTTAGAAGTTTTCTAATTATATCAATAATAATAATAATAACTTAAAATATTTATAATTCTTTACATTTTGTAAAGTGCCTTACCTTTATAGCTTTGTTTCAACTTCATAATGATCCCATAGAGTGGGGGGGGTGGAATATGGTTACCCAAATTTTGCAGACGAGGAAACAGGTTTAGAGATGTTATAAATTGCTCAGGATTACACAGCTTGTAAGTTTCAGAATTACTTCCAAACCTTACTGGGTCTTTAGGGACTGGATGACTTAATAATGTTATCTAACAATGGAATTATTGCATATATTCACCCATTCATAATGTTATTAGTCATTCTTTTAAATGACTTGACTGATTATACAAAGGAATAAAATAGAAGTAAGATGGCAAAGAAGAATAGAATGTCTTTTGCCAAGTAGCTATCCTGATCCAAGTTTAATTTTTGCCTTAAGATTTTTAAAAAAGCAAAAAAAAAATTTTCATCCCTTTGTCAGATGGACACAAATATATATAATTATTACACATGTGTATATGTATGTATGTATATATATATATATAAAGACATAATTTGTGTATGTGCACAAACCTATATATCATTACAACTGTTTTTTATTTATTAAAATCCTACTGTTGTACATCACTCAATCAGCAAATGGCAAGTTATTTAAATGCTTACTAGACCCAGGCACTTTACTAAGCAATAGATTTAAAAAGACAAAAGAAAAAAGTCCTACTCTCACAAAATGTACATTCTATTAGAGGAAGGTACTATGTATATATCTAAGTAGCATAGAAAGAGGAAAATACAAATTAATACAAGATGAAGAGGAATAGCATACTTGGTAGTTGAGGGAGTGACTTAAGAAATCCTTTATGTAAAAATGGTTCTTCAGCTGAATCTTGAAGGAAGGAATGGCATTACAGGCATGTGAACACGAATAGTGCAAAAATAGAAGGAAACTGAATCGCCATATGGGAGGAATGGAAGAGAAGATCAGTTGGGTTGGACTAAATATCAAAACAGAAATAATGTAATAAAATTGTAAAGATAGGTTGAAAGATTGTGAGGACCTTAAAAAGACAATCTTATGTTTTTATTTTTATCCTAGAGACAATGAAGTTTATTGAGTAGAGGAAATGACATAGTCAGATCTCTATTTAAGGAAAATCACTTTGGCAGCTATTTAAAGGATAGATCTGAATTGAGAGAGATTGAGTCAGGAAGACCAACCAGAAGACCATTAAAAAAGTCCAGGAAGAAGTCATGAGAATTTGGACTAGAGTGGTGAGCTGTGTTAAAGAGAAGGAATCAAACAGAAAGAGAAATTTGGAAATAAGAAACAGTATAGAGAAAGGAGGATAAAACAGTAGAAGATTTATGTTGTCCTCAACAAAACTAGGAAAGTTTGGTAGAACAGAATATTTGGGTAAAGATGAGTTCCCTTTTAGACACGTTGAATTTGAGATGTCATGGGGATATCTTGATTTAAGATGTCTAATTGTCTTTTGGTGTATCACTAGACCCATGGGACTGGAGCTCAGGAGAGAGACTGGGACTGTATATATATCTGTGATATATGTGTACATATCTATGATATGTACACATATATGTGTATATATGGGATTATATGTATCTGTGATGGAATTGCTTTTCAGGGTGAGGGTTTGGCTGCAAACAGGACCAATGACTTGGGGTATGATTAAATAGCAGGGGGTAAGGAAAGTGGGTCCTTAATTCACAGGGATTCTCCCTTGAATATAGAGAATAGCCTGGAAGGCAGGACTAATAGTTTTGGAAGACTTTTATTTCCAGGACTCTTGAGTCTGCAGGATCCTGGGCTATTTCTGTTATGGTCTGAGGAGAGATTGAGGTCGAGTTGGTAGTGATAGTTTGACTTGCCTGACATAGACTGCCTCCTTTTCTCTCAGGGTGCCTTGGTAATTCACCTAGGCTGGTTTGACTTCTCTATAGATAGCCGTTAGTCATTTCTTAGAGGGATGACTAGTCTCTCCTTTTTAGGTGTTTCTTCCCAGATCAAGACAATACTGGAAGTTCAGGAAGGGTGGAGCTTCCTTTCTCAGGAAGTTGGGTTTTGTATACTGAGTTATCTCTAAGGAATTGGTAGTAGTCAAGGTGGTAAAAACTTCCCTGGTACAAGCCTCCTATGTCTGCCTCAGTATTCCTTTATGCTTCATGCAAGAAGTAATTTTCTAAGAGATAATACTGTCACAAGAACCCAAAGAGGCAAGAGTATTCAAGAGGAAAGAGTGACCAATACTGTCAAATGTAGCAAAGAATCCAAGAAGGAAAAAGACCCTGAAAAGATCATCAAATGTAGCAATTAAGAGATTCTTAGTAATTTTAAGAGAAGAGAACAGAATCCAGATTGCAAAGGGTTAAGGAGTGAGTGAGACAGGAACAAATGGAGTCAACAAGTATAAATAGCTTCTTCTAGAGGTCTGACTGAGAAAGAGAAGATAGATGTAGCCATAAATATAATTATCTGTGTGTATAAATATAAACATGTGTGTTATAATTACTTTGAGAAGGTAGTAGGTTCTTGTGAAGGTTTTTGAGAGGGTGTGGGGATGATTAGGAGATTAACCAACTTGAGTTGATAAGAGGGTCCCACTTGAGGGTTTTGAAAAGGAGAAGGTTTCAACCTCATTAAGAGACTAGAGGAAGAAGGTGGGTGGGGATCATGGATGGTCAAGCACAAGAGAAAAAGGAACTCATGGGGAAAAATAGTTTCAATTAGATCATCAAAAATATAATGAAAACATTTTTCTCCTTCATTGAAAACTTGAAATCTGAAGAAAATTCAATAACTTTTACCACATTGAGGTCAACACCATTAACTTGGAATTTTTAGGTTTCCAGGAATGTCAATTTTGTCACAAATTGCTGTTTAGGTGAAGTTGTGATTTTTATTTATTTCAAATAAGAATGGAATTTGTTTTACCCTGTATTTTGAGTTCACCTCAATAATTAGTTGACAAATATTTATTAAGCACTTACCATGTGCAAAGCAAATACATAAAATGAACATTATATATAAAACAAATACAAAGTAGTTCGGGGAAAAGGGATGTAGAGCACTTAGTACAACAGTGGGAAAGGCCTCATTTAAAGTCATTTGAACCATGTTTTGAAAGAAGCTACGAATTCAAAGAGGTTGTTATGGGGGTAGGGGGTACATTCTGAGCATGGGAACCAACCTGTGCCCTGGGAAAGAGCACCAAAAAAGGAAGTAGAACAGTAAGTAGATTAGTTTAACTGGAATAAAGGGGATAATAGTGATTAATAAACCTTCAAAGATAGAAGTGAAGGCAGATTATGAAAAGTTTCACTCTCATCATTATGCAGAGTTGGAGCAATGCTATTAGTTTAGATAATCTATAGGTATGCGTTCTTATTACTACATGAGCTGTTGTTTTTTCAGATCTTCCAATATTCTTGGCTGCTATCCTTTCAAATATAAATTTTAATAGTTACTATTTTTATGCAACACTTGCTTACTAAAGACATATTCTAATCACCTCTGTGGTTTTTCAGGTAGCTAAAAATGGGTAAAAATATTTTTTAGGACCATCTGTAAGGGGTAGGGATGGATAGATAGACAAGTAAGCTTCTGAAATAATATAAAGCACTTAAATAAGAATATGGCTTTCTCTTACATTACTCTTCCAAAAACCTGTATTTCTTTTTACTTTTAAAGAGCCCTTATTTTCTGCTGTGAGAAACTTCTCAATTGCTGCTGCAGCTTTTCATAGAAGACTTAAATACACTGATTTGAATGAGTAAGTTTAAAATGCCAGGGCTCCAAACTACTTTATGAGATAGAGTGTCTGGTCTGTGGAATTATCAGTTTATACTTATAAGACACTTAAATGGTAAACCTGAAGACCCAGGACATAATATGGATAAAAGACTAAACTTTAGAAAAAATATATGCTAAGAATAATTGGAATTAATTGATAGTTCTTAGGATTTATGTCTATTTATAGAGACTTTGTGATTTATAAGCTTTATCTATGAATTTCTGCCTTATTGGGTGAACTTTTTCTTGTCATCTAATAACTTAAAAGGCAAAAATTAGAATGAAAAATATTTATATTTGTTGCATAGGGATAACTTTCCTAGTAAAGTATTGAATGGGATATATCATTGTTATACACAAATGGAAAACATTATTCACCTTATTTAACTTAATTATATCTTGCCTCTTTTTGTTTTTGTAAATTCCTTTGAAATATTTTGTTGGTTAAAAATGATTATGTGGTGTATTTTTTTTTCCTTATAGTCCAATTGAAGTGAGAATTGTAAATGATCGGTTGATGCTATTGGAAAGAGCTTTCATTGATCCTCTTGGTTTACCTGGAAGGCAATTCTATAGGTAAGATGATAGAGAGGCACTAGGTACCAGATACACAGTGCTTTGGATCTTAAATCTATTTTAGAATAAAGGAATGCAGTTGAGTAGAATGGTTTATAGTTATATTGAGAGTGACATGTTAAGACAATTAATGTGAGTGTGTGTGTGTATCTATCTATCTATAAAAATGTGATGTGTGTATGTCCCTGGTCTGTGTTTTATATTGCTTTGCAGAGAATAGAGTTTTGTGAAAGTTCCATTAGTTAAAAGAGAAATCTCTTCATTTAGTGATCTAATGGAATAAATATTAGGAGAGCAGAAGTACTTAAAATATAGTTCATAATAATAACTCATTGATATATCATATATCATGAATAAAATATTTTATAAACCATAACTCAAGAAGATTCATGATATATCTGAGAGAGAGAACAATGTATTATCATTTTCACTTTATTGTTAAAAATGGAAGTTCATAGAGATTGTAAATTAGTTGCCCATAGTCAGTTGTTAAGTAATTTTCAGATTAACCTTCCATTATACCAAGTCGTCTCTCAAAACAAATTTTATTTTTATCCTCCATACATTGTTCTATAGGAGAAAGACAGCTGACTGAAATTCTAGGACCAGGGGTCTACTACTTTTATGACCTTGAGCCAGTAATTAGAATTCTCTAATCTTTATCTTTAAAATGAGGATTTGGTCCTGTGCAATCCCTTCCAGTTAGATCTATGATCTCATTGTTTTTCTATTAAGTAAAGCAATTTGTTGTACAATAAATATTTTGGAACCCCTAATTCAAATATTCATTGTCAAAAATTCTTAATTTTTTAAAAAAATCTACAATAATGTGTTGTATCATATTCACTATTTGTTTTCATCACTATGTCAAGGTTTCTTAAGAATAGCCTTTATATATATATTTGGTGTAACAATCTGCTCCTGAACTTTTACCATAAATGCTTTCTTTTCAATAAATAAAGTTTCATTTCTCAGCCATCTGTCCAATACCTCTTTGTTGATATAATAATGTTGAGAAGAGTTTATATGTATATTTATTTCATCCTTGGCTATTAGTCATTTCATAGTTTCCATCTAGAGGAAAGTCCCTCCCCCCAAAAAAATCCAGTGACCTGGACTTATCAACTTTTATCAACTTATTACTCATTGAAGAGCCAACCCTTGCTATAAAATTATCTCTGTCTCTTCTTAACATGTTTGCCATGCATTCTAAAAATGTCTATTAATCTTCTTTCTTTTCTGTGTGTTAATATTTCCAAAACACTTTAGGGACATAAGCCCATTTTTTTTTCAGTAATATATACCTTTTTATGGGTAATTTCCCTATCTGTTATAGCTCCATTTACAGTTCTGAAGGTATATGTTGACAAGTATTGTATGGGAATCTGTTGTTTTACATTAATTTTTCCCAAGTTGCTTTGATTTTTAGAATGCGAGTAAAACTCTTAATATATTCACCTATTGTCTCTCTTGGATATTTTTATGCTCAATTTGTCCTCCGTGGAGAAATGAAGATTTTTGTAGATATCACCTTTATATTAGATCTAAGGTGATTTCTATCCATTAGATCAAAGTGATCTCCAGATTCAAACTTGGAGTACTTGGAAGCTTTTCAGCATAATTATATCCTTGAAATATACTAAAAAATTGGCATTTATTATCCAATGCTATTTTGCTATTATTGGAGAAAGATTTTATGACATTGAAGGAATTATTCAATTTGTTTCATGATGGAGCCACATAGCTTAATGTATACCATATCCATCAAACGATTAAGTAAATATTTGGATTTTACTAATTTTGTAGTTAATCAATTCTGTGTAGGGAAAATAATCATGAATTTAAAACTAGATAGAACTACAATAGATTTAATCTGTTTTCCTAAAAAAATGATATTTCATATTAATGGTCTTTGACATTATTGCTGGTGTCATATTTTAAATAGAAAATAGTTTTCTATTTGGACATCAAATACAATTTGCTAGCATCATACTTGGGTCTATTTTATATATTTGGAATATATGGATAAGATATGTTTGTGAAAGTAAGTCAAAATCTTTCGAATAATCAACAAAGATGTTATTTATCTTATGGTATTTTTTTTTGCAAGGCAAACGGGGTTAAGTGGCTTGCCCAAGGCCACACAGCTAGGTAATTATTAAGTGTCTGAGACCTGATTTGAACCCAGGTACTCCTGACTCCAAGGCCTGTGCTTTATCTACTATGCCACCTAGCCGCCCCTATCTTATGGTACTTTGAAGCAGCTTATTTAATTATTATCAAATCGATAATAGGTCTGCTGTAAGTATAGATTTTTTCATAGTAAAAGCTATTATTAATTGCTGTAATTATTTAAACATACAATTGTCCTGTATTTGGAAAGGTTACTGATGTTCTCATGCTTTTGTAGTAATGTGTGGTTTTCTGTTAAGAAAGGCTCATATATATAAGATAAAATTGGTAAGAGACCTAATTCAAACCCCACCTTGAAGTACTTGAGCTCAATAATTATGGATTTGATCTTCCTTTTTAGTTTTCCAGAGGCTAGAATAGAATTTCAGTCATTTACCTTTACTTTTTAACTTCATTTGTTTAATATTAATGGTTAACAAACTTTATTGTTTCTCCTTCTACTCAACTGATAGTTTTATTGTAATGAACTTGTCTTGACTAAATAGATGATTGGAACACTTCCACATCCTGGGGGTTGTCTTGTTCCTGGTGTCTTCTTCAATTTCTTTGGTAAAGATTTTGATGGATGTTGAATTATGTATTTTGTTCTTGTGATGTTTTGATTCCTTGTATCATTTAATTAATGTTTAATGTTTGCTTTTAGTTGTTGATTAAAAATTAGAATTTCTGATGAATTTTTTTCCAGATTTCTTTGTACCTTTTCTTTTATTTGCTTTAAATTAAGCAATATTTTGTTCAAATTTTCTACTGCTTCTATTGGTTCTATTAGTTTGCCTTTTCACATAATTTCAGGGGCTTCCAAGTTTTTTCTTGCTCTATTCTTTGTTTAGTATTTGAGAGCTATCATTAATAGGTATCCCAAGATCTGAATGCTTTATACTCTTCTGTATAATACTTGAGAAGGATGTGTTCACTCATAATGATTATAGAAGATAGCAGATTTTTTGTCTTTCTCTTTTGTCATGCTTGGTTTGCTAGTTGGGTTCATGCTACTAGAATGAATTATTTCAAACTATTTACCCCTATCTCTTTCAAAATCACTTGAGAATTGGTGATATTTTTGTCCTAAGTTTCATCTGGCAGTTTAATACCTGAAGTTTGTTTTAAATGAGTATTATTTGAATGGGGGTGGGGAATTACTTTGGATTGAAGTGAAAAGGTAAGACTTGCAGAGAAGGTCAGAGTTTGCTACTCTCAGTATGTAGCATGAAACAAGATAGATATAAATGGAAAACTCTTAATGGAAGAGTGAGTAGTCCAGTTTGCCACAGTGGAGGAATCTTGAATGTCAAACTAAGAAAATTCATAGTGTCATTGATTTGGATTTGGAAGGAAGCTCAAAAGGGATTTAGTCCAATCTTTTGGACTGAAGATTTCCCTTATCTTATAACTTAGGAAACTGAGGCCAAGAAAAGTTAAATTGATTTGTCCTAATATACACCAGTAGTAAATTTCAGTGGTCAGACTTGATAACAGAAGCACTTCAATGCCAGAATCAGTGTTTTTTTCAACTATTCTCATAAAGGCAACAGAGAATAATTAAAGGTTTTTGAACAAGGACAGTGGCATGATTAAAGAATTATTTAACTTATCTCAAAGAGGCAGACTATATTGGTATGAAGATAATAGTAGAGGTGAGGAGTTTGATTAGGAGAAATTCACTTTTCACTCTGCTTGCCTGTCTTATTTCCTAATTAATTTGATCACCTCAGGTTTACAGGTAGTCTTGAGAATGGTGCTTTAGAATAAAATAAGAAATTAGCAGAATTGTTAAAATCCTCTCTTTAATGAGCTCTTCTTCATCCCAGATTTACTCCTGTGGGCTAGCTTTTCTATCATTTTCAAGCCATGGACATATAGGGGCTTAGATAACAATCACTATTCACAGTATAGACTTTATTAGCAGTATCAAATATTAAGTAAATGCAAATAAAATTATTAATAATAGCCAACATTTATATAGTGCTTATGTGTAAGTTACTATGCTGAGTGCATTACAAATAAAATATTTCATTTGATCCTCACAACCACCCTAGTAGGTAGGAATATTACCCCATTGAAGCTGACTAACCCAGGGTCACATAGGAAGATAATGGCTGAGGTTAAATTTTTAACTCGGTTTTTCTGACTTAAGGTTCAGTGCTCTTTCCACTGTACCACCAGCTGCCCCTCCACTTAGAATTGTTTAATTGTGGGGGAAATTACTGCTTCATAAAATAGTTCATTCCATTTTTTTAAAAAACTCAAATTTGGGAGGATTATAGAGAGAAATGGAAGGTGGGAGTAAAAAAATTGAAGTGTGGTTTCAAATATTTGAATGGCAGAATGATAACCTAATTAAATTAAAATTCAGAAGTTAGGAGAAATTTTAGACCACACAAATCTCCATGCAGTTACTAAAGTGATTTGTCAAAGGAAATTCTAACCATGCCATTTTCCTGTTCAAAATTCTAATGGTAGGGACAGCTAGGTGGCACAGTGGATAGAGCACTGGCCTTGGAGTCAGGAGTACCTGGTCTCAAATCTGGTCTCAGACACTTAATAATTACCTAGCTGTGTGGCCTTGGGCAAGCTGCTTAACCCCATTGCCTTGCAAAAACTAAAAAAAAAAAAAATTCTAATGGTTTCTTGGGTTTGGGATAAAAAAATATAGACTCCCTTGTTTGGCATTTAACTTCATGATCTATATCCAGCCTCCTTTATGAGGTTTATGGCACATCACTCTGGATCATATTCTCTACATTCCAAATAATTTCCTACTTGCAGTTATATATTTCATTTCTATGACTTTGTATAAATTATCTCCAGTTCTTGAAATATATTCTTCTCTTATCTCTTCCTTGTAGAGTTTTCAGATGGAAACTTCTGTAGAATTTTCAGAAAACATGTTCTCAACCTAATGGTTTTCTTAGTTAACCTTCCTCATTGAGATCTCTTCTCAAAAGAATACTGAAAAAATAAAGAGGATAAAAATAAAAACAAGCATAATTTGTCAGCTTTCCAGACTCAACAAAGGACTGTTTTGATGTATTAATGACCTTTAATTATTTTTATTTTTCTTTCAATTTAAATGTTTTTATTTATTTTCTCAACAATATTCAATAGTTTTCATCCATCTTTTTTTTCAGGGTTTTGAGTTTTTTGAGTTCCCCCCCTCACTCCCCCGACAGAAAGCAGTCTAACAAAGGCGTTATAAGTATAATTATGAATAGTCTTTAATTAAAAGAAGCAGTCTTCAACTAAAAAAGCATGTGGATTTTAAAAACAAAATTGAGAAATAATAAAAAATCCCTAATTTTATAATGTTTGATGGACATTGTTTAGCCCCTCCTTGTAGATATTTGGAGGTAGGAATAAGATATGTAAAAAGAGATGTTAAGATATACTATTTATTGAATTATCTATTTGCTGTATACAAAGAATATGCTGGATTTTGAGCACAATCTTCAATAATAATGAAGAAACATAATTTTATTTCATTAACATGATTCACTTGTAAACTGGATGTATTTTGGGAAGAGAAGGAAAAGGAAAACATTTATATAACACCTTCTGTGCCAAGTACTTTGTAAAGTGTTTTGCAGATATGAGCCCATTTATCCTCACAACAACCCTGTGAGGTAAGTGCTGTTATGCCCATTTTACAGTTGCAGAAAACTGAGGCAGATAAGGGTTAAGAAACTTTTCCAGGATCATACACCTTGTAAGTATCTGTGATTGGTTTTGAATTCAAGTTTTCCTGACTCCAGAACTAGCTCTCTCTACTGTACCACCTAGCTGCAACATACTACTTGTTTGATATTTTTATTGGCAATTTTCCCACTAAACCATATGAGGAGTATTACTATAACTCCTATTCTGTCCACATTTGCCTCATTGGAGACTTAACTGGAGCTGGCAACAAATCTATCCCTTCCTCCTTCCTTCATTCCTTGTTTTTTCTTCCTTTTTTTTCCTTCTTTTCCCTTCCCTTTCCATTTGTCCATAAAGGAGTAGTACCCTTATAGGTAATCTGCTCAAAGGAATATAAATTTTGATAGCTGAACCCTGAAAGATATCTTGGAATTTATAGACCAAATTTCTTTCTTTAAGACCATGCCTTAAACCCAAATCACTCTGTGTCTCATTGATTTGAGAACATTAGATTCCTGGATAACAATAGGCCCCAGACCAGTCCCCACATGGTCATTTTTGGGCCCTGTTTCAGAATGAATGTAATTAGCAATTGTTTCTACTTTGATCAAAAGCCCTGGTTGATTTTTTTTTCTTTTTGATTAGGTAAAAGAGATCATTCTCTGCCTCATTTCTTATCCTTAATCACCAAATGGACATTGCCTCAGTTAAACTGAGACCTGGTAAAGACCTTAGCTTAAACAAGGCCAAGGTCTTCCACTTCATCCGGGGCCTTCTGATCCTTAACTCCAGTCCTTCTGATCCTTAACTTTTACTGGACCCAGATGACTCCAGAGGAGAGAGTGAGACTGGTGACTTTGAACAGCCTCCCTCACTTAAATCCAATTCACTTTTTGTCACAGTCCTCTTAGACAATGAAGGACAAACAATAATAATAGCAGCACAGTTACTTAAACTGCATCAAAGAACTTCCCTTTGTTTCATATCTGTACTTTTTTGGGTCTGACCTCAAAAATAGTTATAACAGAAATGTTCCTCTGCATTATCATTATACAACCTAAAGCCTTTTATAGTCCCATTGTAAGAAATGCAATCAAAAATCCTTGCTAAGACTTAAGTTTATAATATTCTCCTCATTCCCCTTCTTTAATCCCCTTTTACTAGCAGAGATAGTAGTTTTCCTCTTGGCCCTGAAGATATTGTTTTATTTATAATGTTGTTAGTTAAAGACCTGAAATATTATAGGTAACAGTCCTTATAGTAATAAAGGGAAGATTATTCTAGTCTTCTCTAAAGTACACATGTTGGAACAAAATCCAGTATATGTTTAGATGTCTGTGGCTCTGAGAGTGGTGAATTATTTAGATACTCATGGGATCAGATTAATGAGACCTTGACTTGAATTGTGATTGGGTTGCAATATTAGTTTATTCCTATCATTGCTGACAGACTATTATAATTGGGTGAAAATGCCAATCCATCAGCTCTCTACCTCACTAATCTTAATGATCTATGTGATAAAAGTACTGCATGTTGGCTTCTAAGTCATGTGACTATGAAATAAGGGATCAGCCCTCTGAAAGTATATGCCCAACACATATTACATTTTATAGGCTTACATATACCTAGGCATGGAACTTACTATAATATTACTCATTATAAATCAATGTAATTCAACATTTATTAAACATAGCACTGGGCTAGGTGGTGACAATGCAAGAACTTCCTCTGCCTTCAGCAAGCTTACATTCTCCTGGGGGAATGGATCATTCACAAATGAATATAGAAGAGAACAATGGGATAAGCTGTGTCTGCTGGAGGCCCTATCTAAAAGAATTTAAGTTTAGAAATCAAAAGCATCTTACCCATAAGGTAATCCCATGGTTTACACCTGAGAAAAAACAGAGTAAAACTTTAATCTCTATACATATATTTATAAGTGTCATTATCAAGGCCTCATTGAAGATTATTCATCTTCTATTTTATTCCAGAATTAGGCCTCCAAATCTTGAATTATTTTCCTTTTATTCCCTTATTGCCTTAAAAAAATCCTTGGAACACTTTTATTTTGGGGGAGTGGATGCTAGGGCACTAGGCCATTATCCGCCTATGTCATTTCAGAATTGACAATAAAATGAAGATGAAAAAATACAGGAACTTAGTCTAAATAAAGCACAGAATTTTAGAAAGAAGCCTAGAGTCTTAACATAAGACAGATTGAAATGAAAAATTAAAATCATGAGACAGTTAACTCTTCTTTGGATTCTTTAGGATTAGGAAGGACACTTAGGGTATTAGGAAACAGGATTGATAAAGAAGTACATTGAAGACTTGGAGTTGGTTACAGACTGTATAATGAAGTGGAATGTTGAGTCTGAAGATAAATTAAGTAGGTAAGTTTGTCTGTAACTTAGAGTGTAAAAGAAGCATGGAATGGTAGTTTGGAGCCATAGCGTAAAGGGCAAATAATGCAGTTTGTATTTTGTCCTAGATAGTGATTTGGTGTCAGTAGTGCTTTAAGAATGTCAATTTGAAATTGGATTGGAGAGGGGATATATTAGAAACAGAGAAATATTAGTTGACTATCAAGCAAGTAGTCCAGGTGAGAGTTGATGTATGGACCTGGAACAAGAATGATAGCTGTGTGAATTAGGAAGAAAAGAGAGTGAATTAGAATCGCAATTGTAGGTATCTAATTGAACACAGGAAGAAAGGGAGAGAGAAGAATAAAGGGATGACCTCAAAGTTATGGACCTGACTTGAATGATAGTGGTACTCAGTGGAAAAAAGGGTATGATTAGAAATAGAGGCAAAGGAGAGGAGTTCCATTAAATGCATACTTATTACAAAACTGCCTGCATATTTCTTTATTTCCCATCAACCTCTTGACTAGACAGATAGTTGTGTCCAGTTCTTCTTTAGTTGAAACTATTTTGAAATTTACTTGGTCCTATTTGCAGTCATAGGAGTAAAATTCATCAAGGTGTTGTCCCTTTTGAATCAAACTTAAAATCTGGCCACATTAACTTTTCAAATACCACTGGATTTGTTATTAAATCAGCATGGTGCCATTGGCGAGTCCCTTATTTATAGGTAAACTTGAACCAAGAAGATAATCTACTAAGGTGCCTGGGCTGCAAAAAAGAGCAAAATAGCTTTACTTGTTCTATGTAATTATGGAAAACTCATTGTGCCACTCTGGAATCTGTTTTCTCACATGTAAAATGAGGACTTAGAACCATATTTTAACTCCACTAACCTTCTCAATTGTATGATATTAAGGAACCTTAAATTTTCATCCTGGCCCTGTCAATAACTCACAATATGATCTCATTTCCTATTAGAAAGAATAATTTTATTGAAGCAAGAGACCTAGGTTTGAATCCCTAGCTATACTTTTTTGAGTTCTTTGTCCTTAGACAAGTCATATCAATTCTCTAGGTTTCAACCTCTTTATCTGTAGAATGAGAATGTTGAGTTAAAGTTCTTGGTATCCTTAAACAGAGGATTTTCAGTCATTTAATATCACTGTGTCTGTCTGGAGGTAATTACTTGTTTATAATACAGCTACCCATGAGGCTGGCTGGTGGTGACTGGAGGTGATTGGAAGATATCTTGATCCCAGTAATTCTAAGCTACAGTAGAGCTAAAAGTTCTGCAGTTGACCTTAATAAGTTCCTCAACAATACAAGGTGAGCTCCCTCAGCTTGGAGAGGGCCTAATGAAGCATGAACCAGCCTAGGTCAGAAACAATGGATCAAAAGTCTTGGATTAATTCATGATGATGTCTGTGAATAGTTTCTGAACTTCCATACTACTGCTTGAGAAAGATAGGGAGTCCCAATTTTAAAAAATCTCATTGTTTTATCATCTGTCAAATGTGGGGATATCATTTGATGATTTTGTGAATCAAATGAGAATTACGTCCATGCAAGTACTTTTGAAAGCATCAAACAAAATCCCAAGTATTATACTAATTTGGAGCTGACAGGTTTTTATTTGCAGATCCTCTAAATCAGTAAACCTTCTTTAGTGTTGACAGATGGTAGAGGGAAATGAAAATGATATAACAGCCCTCTCCAAGAAAGTCACAGGAGACTAGAAGAGGTAGTAGGGAGTGGCTAGACTCACTCTAATTTTCCATCACTTCAAGATACACTTAGAACTAAGACTTTCCTATCTTGTCCTAGTTTTAGTGGTGGATCAAGCAGAATATAAATATTCATTTCGAAAGATTCCTTTAAGACCATAATAATCTTTAAAAGTCAAGAACCCTGATGTCTGATATGCTTTAGGGAATATAAATAACTAATTTTAAAAGAGGTATTCCTTGTCTTCATAATGCTGCTCTACGCAAAGCTTCCTGATGTAAATTTTGATAGAGCAACCTTAATCAACTTGAGCTTTAGAGTTGATTTTCTGATATGCTTATTTAATATGGCATTTTCTTCCGTGAAAAGTAGCATTCAGAAACTGCTATATTACAGAGAAAAGGAGCATGATATGAGCTTCTCACAGGAAAAGATTCATAAAAGGATCCAGTCTGAGCTTTAATTCCATTTTTTGCTCCTGGTCTGAAATTGTCAACTCTATTCAACCCTTTTAAAACTCCCTATTATAATTGAAGAGGAGGTAGTCTTATCTCAAGGAACTTATTTAAACAACATTGACATTGTATATAACATGGATTTGTCATTTAAATTTTTAAATTTCTCTCTACTTTTTTAGGTCATTTAGAGTACATTTCCAGAAATAATTGCAAAATGGGCTTTTTTATTACAATTTTTTGTTGTTTGGTCATTTTCCACTCTCCATAATTCCATTTTGGGGTTTTGTTGGCAAAGTTACTGGGATGGTTTGCCATTTTCTTCTTTAGGTCATTTTACAGAATGAGGAGTTAAGGCAAATGATTAAGTGATTTGCCCAGATTGATGTAAGGTAGTAAATGTCTGAGGCTGCATTCAGACTCCTGAAGATTAGTCTTTCTGACTCCAAGCCCAGTGCTCCATCCACTGTGTCACCTTAGCTCCTCACTGGGTTTATTCTTTGGAAAAGACAAAATATAATTGATGTCTGTCTCTCCTCACTTTTTTCCCTTTCTCTTTCATATATCAAACTATATAAAGCAGAAAAAGTGTCATCACTGAGGGACTGTGGGAATCCATTACAACCAGGGTTACACTACCTCAGAGGTAACCTAGGCCTTCATTTTGGCATTCCCTAATTTTTTTTCAGATAGAGGGTAATGAAAGCATAGTATCTGGCAGCTGAGTTTTTCCTGTGACTAATGTTTTAATCCTCTCTCCTCCCTGTGTGTATATTGGGAGGTAAGTTCCAAATATTTTATATATTTTTTAATTATTTTGATTGAAATTTCTCATTCAGTTTCATCCTGCTGGATTTTTTTTGGTTATATACTGAAAAAAGGGGGTGATGGTTTTGTGTGATTTTGCTACTTTGCTTAAGTAATTGTTTCTGATATTTTTATTATTAGAGAACTAAGATAGTTCATATCAAAAATGCATAAATTCAGAGCTAGAAGATGAACTTGTAATCTATTAAATCCAGTCCTTTCACTTTATAGATGAGGAAACTGAGGCAAAGTGATTTCTCCAGTCAAATAATAAGTATCTGAGGCATGATTTTAATTTTTTTTTGACACTAAATTCAGTGTTCTACTAACTGTTCTACCCAGTTGCCTCAAATTACTTGCTAAAAAAGATAATTTTGTATATACTTATTCTAATTTCATTTTCTTATTGCTACAACTAGCATTTCTACCACTATATCCAATAATAGAGATAATAGTGAGTATCCTTGTTTTACACCACTGAATCCTATTGAAAAAAACCTCTAGTGTTTTTCAGTCACACATAATTCTCAGTTCGGGGTTTGTATCAATCCTGTTTTCCATTTTAAGGAATGGTACATTTATTCCAGTGCTTTTAAGTGTTTTTAAGAACATGAGTGCTTTATTTTGTCATACCACCCTTGCAACTATTGATATTATCACATGATTTTTTTGGTCTTGTCATTAATATTATATGTTTATAATAGTCACAATATTTGAACCAGTCTTTCATTCCTGATATAGATCCAATCTGGTCTTGGTATAGCAATGATTACACTTAAAATTCTTGGAATATAATATCCAGGATTTTTGTTGTTGTTCAGTAATAATTTGGGGGGAATCCAGTGATTTTTAAGGTAACTATCCATCTATGGCTTGTCTTCTGAGACAGTTGTTTGAAAGCAGATACCTTAAATTCTTTTTATTCTCTTTTTTCTTTTTTTTGGTTAATGAAATTATTTCACTTCTTCATTTTAATATTCAGGGATTCTCTTATTATACTTTATTTTCAGGGGTATTTTTCTTTTCATTCTTCCAGAATTATTTCCTTTATAATTTGATTTTTTTTATCTATTTCTTTCAGTTACTTTTGTAGTCCTTGTAGCTATGATGCAGGAAGTTATGAGAATATGATGCAAGGAACTATGGACATAGGAGATGTTGTGATTAGAAACAAATTTTGTGGAAGAAAAACATTGTCTATGCCTATCTAGTTATCTCTGTTGTTCAAGGTGACTCCATTGTTGAACATGAATTCCTCAGGATGGTAGTGGCCTTGGCTTGTTCCCCTTCCTCCAGCTTCTGGTTTCCAGCTACCTGATCTTGACCATTGATGGGTCAAGCTTGGTCTGGTGGGACAAGAAATGAAATGTTGGACTTAGAGGTCACACACTTTGGGACAGGAAAGAACCATTATGAAGCTTGCTTATTGGAGAAAACCTGAACGGGGTTCTAGACTACTCCCCAAGCCGCCACCCTTTTCCAACCCACTATAGAAGTATTAGGTCATCTAGAATTGAAGTATTGAAGTGCCACTTTTTTTATCTCTTCTTGACCCTACCTTGTGAGGATGGCTATCTCTCTTTCTTTCTTAGACCATGTGCTCCTGACCTTGGCCCTCTGGAGAAACATGTGGCCAGACTAAACAAGCCCTTATACCTGTCTCTCTCTCTTTACATACCCACATGCCCACACACACACACAAACACACTAGTTGTCAAAGTGCTTGTTGCTTCTTCAAGAGGAGAAAAGGTTTTAATCTGTACTCTTTGTAGGCTTCTATAATAAATCCTGAGCAATTTTAAATCCCAGGGTTGTGCATGAATTCTTTCAACCATTCAAAACTCTGAATCTTAAATTTGGTGACACCAATCATCTGTCAACTGCCGTGCCAGCTATTTTTTTTCCTGAGGCTCTGCTAATAATTGTGGTGGAGTTATTGTCTTCTGTTTAGTGCTTACATATCTTCTGACCTATAATATTTCTTCAAAGTATTTATTGCTTTATTTTGTTTCTTCTTATACTAAGCTTCAGTTCCTGGTTTGGTTCTTTGTGTCAGAGCTAATTTCTGTCCTGTCCATTATTTGTAAAAATGATGTCATCAGTTCCCATTTGTTTCTAACCTTCATTTCTTAAATTTCTACTACTGACATCCACTTTTTTAAAAATGTGTCTTCACTCAAAGCAGTGATATGTTTCAGACCCCCCCCCCAAAAAAAAATTGTCTAGCGTCCCATTTGAGCATAAACAGGCTTCTGGATAATTTCCCTGTCTATCTACCTCTCTGGCAAGATCTTCATGCCTTCAGGCTTTTTTGTGGAATAAGACTTCTTTGTCATTATTCAATCTAATTCTGCTTTTTAGGTCTTTGCCAAGGTACCTTAAAGAGCTGGGGGTTTTCTATTACATATCATCTTAATCAGATGTTTTGGGAGGTACATTATCATGCTGCCAGTTATGCTGCTCCCTTCTTAGGAGCCAACCCTCCCAACACATTCTTTCATTATGGTTTTCAGGAGAGAGTTTCAAGTAAGACAGAAAATTTAAAAACTCTAAAAACCTTTATTTACCTTCTCTTACTTGATCCTGTTCCAGAAAGTCTTACTTGTATTTCATTAACCCTTCCAAGGGCCTCACCCAGAATGTTTAAGATGGTCTGAGCTTTCTTGAAAATGATACTTTTTCATAGCCAGGGTTCTCTAAGACTGTTATTTTAGTCTTCAAATAATTGATATGTACTGCCAACCTTATCAAAGCATACATCTACCAGTAAATTATAGAGTAGACCTTGAATGTGAAGATACATCTGTCTCATGTTCAGATATGTTCCTTTCTCTTGACCTTGTTACAAAGTACCTCCCTCATACTCTAATCAGTATCTCTCCTCCCCAATTCCTTTCAACAGAGGACAGTCACAAATAGTAGCAGTGTATATTATATATTTGAAATTTTAATTTCATATTTTCCCTAGTATCATGTATTTAATCAATGAGTCAATAGCACATTTTTCTTTCCTCATATCCTAAAGTGATCTGCATTAAATTATATACAAATTTCAAAAAGTATCTTTAGCTTTTTTGTTTTTAAGAGTTACAGCAAGTATATTACATGGGGGCTGAGGAATGAAGTAATATCCTTAAATTGTCATTTTAATTCTATATTAAAAGACAACAAAATTATTTATTAATATGCTTTGGTTTGTGACTTCTTTTCATAGGCACATCATCTTTGCTCCAAGTAGTCACAACAAATATGCAGGGGAATCATTTCCAGGAATCTATGATGCTATGTTTGATATTGAGAACAAAGCAGATCAACACAAAGCCTGGGAAGAAGTTAAACGACAGATCTCCATTGCAGCATTTACAGTTCAAGCAGCAGCAGGGACTCTGAAGGATGTGTTATAAGAAGAGGGCAGCAGAAGCCTCCACCCATGTGATCAAGCCACAAGCACCACTGGGAAGGAAACCAGAGAACACATCACCACCAGTTTAATCTATGATAACCCATGAAGCCATAGTTTAAACAAACAAAACCTGCATAACTGCTATTTTTATATGAGAGCTTTCTCAATTTAACTAATCACTAATTATTCAGAAATTCTCCCTCTTATGCCCAGCTGAACCTGAAGCTCTTTACATCTGCATAGTTCTGTTACATTTACATTAGCAGAAGCTAAAACAAAGATCTTGAAGCTATAGGAATCAATTTTGCAAAATGTAGCAAGTTGAAGTAGTAGCTACAATTCCTCCAACTTAATTCATGCTAGAAATCTAAATGAGAAACAGAAATTGAAAATTTTTAAGAGACACCACCATTAAATGGTATTCTAGTCTTCTAAGGGCAAATATATTGCACTAAGTCCTAATTACTTCCACTGAGTGAGGAATAACTTCTAAACATCTTCCCTGACAACAGTTTTATACCTTCTGCCTGTAGCCCTTCAGTAATGGGAAACTACTTTCTTCTGAAGCAGTAGGTTCATTTTCTGATATAATCAATTGTTAGGGATTTATTTCCTGATATAAAATGTAAATCTGCCTTCTTGTAATTTTCCCCCTTATTGTTCAAAGCTCTGTCATCTGTAATAACAGCAGTGTTTCATAATTCCTTCACACCATAGTCCTTCAGATAATTAAGGGTCAGGCCTTCAGATTTCCTTTCTCCTCCCCTGATTCTCAAGTCTCATGTCTTCCTCTCCCCCCACCCCACTAAACTAAAGAGCAATATTTACCTTTAGTTACAAATTCAAGCCAGTTTAGGCTCCAGCTTGTCAATGTCTTTCTCCAAAGAAACAGTACTTCAAAATGATCTGGCCAACGATCACAGTATGTTATTTATCTCTTTCTATTAGCTTAGTTTAAGACATTGGATGGGATTTGAAGATGGATCTAACACTGCCACCAAACCGTTGCAAGCCCTTATCACATCTGGACTATTGTAAATCCCTGCCACAAGTATTTCCCTACTCTATTCCATCCATCAGTCCACTGTGAAACTGATTTTCCAAAAGTGTAGAATTGGTCATGCCACCTCTCTATTTAATAAGCTGTAGTGGCTCCCATCACTTCTAAGATATTTGATATTTGAAGCCCTTCCTGACTTCATCCTTATCCTCCCCTCTCCCATTCTTCTTACATTGCTTCACATATTCTATAATCTAGGGACAGTGATCTCCCCACTATCTTAAGTATGAATGTTTAACAAAATAAATTCTAGGATTTAAAGAGCTAAAAAGTGGAAAAGAGATTACTTATTTTGTTTAGTCCCTAGAAGTAGAACTAATTACCATAGGTAAAATTAGTGAAAAAAAAAATATTTAACAATGAGAGTGATCTGAAAGTAAAATAGTATGCCTTAAGATACAGAAGGTTTTGGGGCATAGGTGGCATAGTGGATAAAGCACTGGTTCTGGAGTCAGGAGTATATGGGTTCAAATCCAGTCTCAGACACTTAATAATTACCTAGCTGTGTGGCCTTGGGCAAGCCACTTAATCCCGTTTGCCTTGCAAAAACCTAAAAAAAAAAAAAGATACAGAAGGTTTTTTTCCTCCTGGGAATTTTCTAAGCACAACATGAATAACCAGTTAACATTATGTTGCAGAAGGAACTCTTACTCATGCATAGATTGGACTGTGACCTCTGAGGTTCTTTAGAATTCTGATTCTGTTATCTTAAGCCACACTTGGAAAATATTTCTGCTACCATCTGTACTTGGGAGTCCTTTTCAATTCTGAGAGTGTTATTAGAAGGAAGGAAGGATCAGACTAACTCTGACTCCAGAAGAAAGTAAGACTAAAAGAAATTCATAAAATGATTGATTTTTCCTCTATGGGGAAAAACAATCTTGACAATTAGAATTGTCTAAACTATTAAATATCTTTTAAAATAGTTACATTAACCCCTACTCCCCAGGTAGCAGAGTTAAGAATCATAGATTAATATATTGCCAAGCGCTTTATACTAGATAACATCTAAAGTCCAATTCTCCCCAGGGTTCCCTCTAACTTCTCTGGAATTGCTCAGGTTGCCACACTGGAGGTCTTGCAGCAGTATAATGTGCATAACTCACCCCCTACCTCCGCCATCTAGATTCCAGGCTCTGAACCCAACTCCATATTGATGGGCTGAGGGCAACAAAGGTCATTACCCCTCCCTTCAGATTGGTGCTTTTTACTTCATCACTGTCGTGGTTCTGGTGGCACTCAAGAACTCAAGTTCTAGGAAGCATTCTAACAACAGAATAATCTAATCCTATGATTATCCTAGCTGACTTTGCCTTAGTGTTAGAGCCACTGCCAATAGTTCACAAGATGTAAGGTTTGAAAAGAAAAGCCATCCTGATGATTGGTCCATCAAATGGCAGGGTTGGATGTATGAGGATATTGCATTTTGCTACCAGATGACTACTGCCTGGCATTGGTAATGTTCTGTGGTTCCTGGCCTATGTGGAAGGAAGAGAAACTAAGGAAAGAACAAACTCATGATTAGTTCATTTGAGAGTCAGGTTAGGATATACGTGATTGTTGTTTTATGTTGCCAGATAGCCCAGGCCAATACTTGCCTGTGGTTGTGCATGTGGTTGGTTACTCCCTGATGGAGGAGGAAAAGTTAACAAGGAAGATCTGTGAGGAAAGGCCAAAATGATGATTTGCCAATTGAGGCACAGGATGCATGTAATTGTTGCATTTTGTGGCCAAATGTTGCCCATGTTGATTACGTACCATGGTGCCTCTCTGATCATGAAAGAACCAAACCCAGTTTAAGGCCAAGAGACTGTCACAACCAGACCAACTCCAGTAGTCTTGTTTCTTATAAATCTTATAAATATGGGGTGGAACTATTCTGGTAAAGGCAAGTGAGGATATATTTGCACAGCATACCCCTTATTATAAGAAACAATTTGTGCAACTCACACCTCCAATCATTTGGTTAGTTGATTGGTGTGGCCCTCTTCAATACCAAGGACTAGTAGTGGAGGTCCAAATCAAACGTTCAGCCTTTGAAGTTAGAATTTGTTGGAAACCATATAGATAGCTTCCAAACACTGACCTCAAAGGATGCATACACATATGTGATCCATTTTCTAGTTTTAAAAATAGTTTATAGGTCTTTTTTATCCAACATTTCAGAATCAAGTAAGTTTAAAAGATTTAGTTAAAAGGAAGTGTTGCCTCCATCCAGTTTATGTAAATAAGGATTACAGATTTGGAATGGCAGTAAGAAATGTTGCTCAAGATTCTTCATGTCCGTTCTCTTCCTTTGAGTATAAGAATTTAGGTGAATGGATAGAATACTGAACTCTTACAGAGGGCAACACAGTTCTTGCTTTGACCTAGAGGACTAGTATAGCTAAGGATTAAAAGGCTTTACCAACAGAAGGTTGACTTGACCCTTGACCCTTTGTATTTTACGTTTTTTTTTAAATTATAAGCAACAGGTAAAAGAACAAAGACATGGTTATTCCTCTTTAGTTTATTTCTTTTTCCTCAATGACAGTAGGAATTACATCAAGGCAAAAAGAGAGACAGATACAGAGAGATACAGAAGGTTCTAAGAATCCCAGAGTACTGGTACTCTCAATATACAATCTTATGCAATGATTAACAAGTGTCCTTTGCTGGAAAAACTTAATTATATCCAGATGAACATTCTTAACATAAATGAAACCAGAATGCATAAAGAATTTATGGAATGGCTCACATGTTCTGAGGATAAAGAAGTTGATAGGCATGACAAACAGGATCATGTGACTAAAGGGAAGAAGAAAATTATTTCATAGACTGCTTGCTTGTCTTAGGGCATTCATGGTGAACATAAGCAAATGTAAGAATTCTGCAGTTAAAGCCAGGAGGGGAAAAGTTTTTAAGAATAACTTAACTAGATTATATAAATTAAATGGAGACCTTGTCACAGGACTAGATGACAGGAATAATGACTTAGGCACTTTCTCTGACTTCCCTGTGTGGTTATACGTTATATATAATTAAATGTATATGTATGTGTGTAATATATGTAAATATATAATTATATATTTATGCATTATAAAGCAATGTATAATGTGCATAACTCACCCCCTATCTCTGCCATCCTGGAAAAGTAAACAGAGAACAAAAATATGTTTTTCTCCTAAAGATGCAGTGAGAAATACCATTAGGAGTGGGAGAATCCTCATTCTGTATCTGGCATGAGAAAATGAGGCAGTCACAGTGAGCTGTCCTTGAGTAGAAATTAGACCAATTTAAGCAGTTAAAAGAGATTATCTTAGGTAAAGGTAAAGCTATTGGATCAAGATATAAGACAAAAAGATATTAATCATTTTAATCCAATTCAGAGCAAATCAGAACATCACCCTCAAGATGCATTGGACCTCTTGCAGCCTGTGAAAGAGCAGGGCAGGAGTGTGCTCAACCAGAACTTCAGGGTGATCACTTCATGGAGAAGTTGCTTTAGAGCAGGTAACGAGCACCATCTTCTGGATAGAGCTAGAAAACAGGCAGGCAGTAACAACAGGAGCCATCAAAAAGAATTCATGCCTTGAGTGAAAGAGAGTGAACCAGGGAAAAGACCCCCACCAGGCCAGGAGCCCAAAACAAGAGCTGTGGAGCATGGCCCCAAGAGGAGAGGAAAGCACCACAGGTCCTCTAATTGGGTGGTACTCAGAATGGGAGCCTAAATATATAGGTCTTTGAGGAGTGTCCTCCTGGAAGGCAGCTCATCTCTTGAATCTGAACTCTTTCCAGATATCTGGGAGTGCTTTTTTATAGTGTAAATAACCTTGTTATTTGAAGTCTTGTATTATCAAGTGCTCATAAGGGGCAATTGTTTCCTCTGGGGAGTGTCAGATACTATAGTTTTGAGGTGCATTTTGATGTATGGTGGGCTAGAAAAATCAGAAGCCTCCTGAACATCCGGTATTCTTGCAATGACTTCATTGAAAAGTTGGGCATAGGTGAGAATGATGGAAACTATAGAATAAGAAATTAGTCAAAAATTGATTATTAAGAAGGCTTATGTATCTATTCTCAACAAAATTCACATGAATATTAAGAACAATAATAGTAAACTTTTATATAGTGCTCATTATGTGTGTCAGACACTTGTTTGATCCTCATAGTATTTCTGAGAGGGAAGTTCTCTTATTATTCGTATTTTACAGGTGCGAAAACTGAGAGGTAGATTGGCCTGGATTACATAACTATGAAGCATCTCAGGCTCAGACCTCTTATTACTAGGTCTTTGGTATTGAATTAGCCTTCCTGACTCCAGGTCTGGTGCTCTAGCCTCTATGCAACCTAACTGCCTCAAGAACAGGGCACCTGGGTGGAGTTGTTTAAGCTAGTTTAACTTCTTTACCCCAAGTCTCAAAATAAGAAAAGTGAAATATCTAGAATAAAGCTTCATCTACAAGGTGAGAAAAAGTCTTCAAGGTAAAACCCTCTCTAGGAGCAGCTAGGTGGCACAGGAGATAGAGCACCGGCCCTGGAGTCAGGAGTATCTGAGTTCAAATCTGACCTCAGACACTTAATTACCTAGCTGTGTGGCCTTGGGCAAGCCACTTAACTCCATTGCCTTGAAAAAAAAAGGTAAAACCCTCTGAAGCAATAGGGGAAGTGCTCAATGACCTAACCTCTCCCTCTCCCTGAGAACTCCCATTCTTGCCACAGATAGGCCTCCACAAACAACCTAGCAGGCCTAAACTTTATGCTGTAGCTCCCTGGTTCCTATCATTTCCTTTGTGATAGACAATGTGAATGCTCAAAGAAAGGAAGCCTAGAAATCTTCCTGCAGTTAGCCTTTTCCTGAAAAGGTTTAACCCTGGACTGGGGCCCAAATTATCATCTTAAGTTTGAGGCTGCAAAAACCAGCTCTTAAGAGCCACTTGTTAATGTCCATGGAGAGGACACTGCCAAAGTAAGTGAACTTATCCAACAATAGAATTATCATGCTTTTATTACACATACTGCCTTCTTCCCCTTACTTCCATTAGAATGTAAGTTTGTTGAAGGCAGATACTGTCTTGATACACAGAATTAATGTTTATTTCATGTGATTACAGTATATGAGGAATTTTGGAGACTGTGGATAAATTCACTTACCTTGGCGCAGGGTCCTTTCCATGGATTTACCATAAATGATGAGGCTGACACATACATTGCTAGGGTTAGCTCAGAATTTGGGAGTCTCCAAAGCAAAGTGTAGGATAGAAGTAGTGTTAGACTGGCTACCAGAAGGTCTACAGAGTGGTTGTGCTGATCTCATCACTGTATGTCCAAGTAGACCAGGTAGCCATGTCAGGAAACTGAATGGCTTCCATTTGACTTATCTTAGGAGGAAAAAGGTTCTGATGATCATCGGGCAAGAGAAGGTACTTGGATGACTGAGGTCTTTTCTTGAACAGAACCACCAAGCGCTCAAAACTAGGTGCAACCCTGAACGCTGGCCATGTTAGAATGCCGAATGTATCCTTGCCTAAAAGATTGTTTTACAAAGAACTCACGCAAGGCAAGTGTTCAAATTGTCAAAAGAGGCAGTACAAGGATACTTCTCTCTAAAGAACTGACATTGTGAGTGGGACAGGACCAGCCAGCATGGTGTGTGCCCACAGCAAAGAAAGCACAGTTCTTCATGAGCAAAGCAGAATTGCTATATAACTCCAAAGCAGCAAACATCCCACTCCAAATTTTCATATAGGACTATTTGTGTCCAACTTCTGGTGGCACCTACTGAGCTCATATTAGGTTGATCAGTCAAAAGTTGGACCCACTATAGTACCTTGATCCCAAGAGTGTTTGTCATTTGGAACTCTGAATGAAGTAAAGGATAACCAACTCATGTTTCATAGGAATGTTTAATGATAGGGTTGGGATTCATTGTGAATTGAAAGTATTAAGTTCTTCATACTTATAGATGGTTTCTACCTCAAGGTTCCTGGGTAAATCCTAGAAAATAAACATGTTTAACCTATATTTTGTCATTTTATTTTAACCTGTTTTTTTAAGGCTTACAAATGGTAAATTAAAAATTAAATTACATGCATCTTCCCCTTCCCTTAAAATCATTGAAACTCTTGGCTTTTTATACTTGAAGTGGTTGGTCAGTTTAATTAGAGCATCTCTGTAGGATTCTTTAAACAGGAATTTGTTATTGTAAAACTTTATAATAATGAAAGCTAATATTTCATTTTAAACGGCAATCTCCTTGGGACTGTTAGAAACTTCTCCCTAACACTGAACTAACATCTGTCATCCTCTAGCTTCATATATTGCTTGTAGTTCTGCTTTCTGGAACCAAGTAACATTCTGCTTCAGTGTTAAAAAGCCTTTCAAATATGGATAGCTATGGCCTGTCCATAAAATTCTCCAAGGTAAAATGCTGCAGTTCTCTAATGAACGTAATTGTCCTTTCATAGGACTGCATATTGACAGGTCAATTCAATTTTAATTCAGTGAAGCAAGCACATTAAACTGATAACTTGAGTTTGGGACTCAGCAACCATTTGAGGTTGAATAGGAATAACCACAGCAACCTGTTAGAACAGGATCTCAGTGCTTGGGGCATGTGATTTCTCTTTCAGTCTGTTTGGGCAGTGATTGTAATTAGGTCAAATTCTAAATAGTTGGTACCCTGAGAACAGATTATATCTGGGACCAACTCTCAGTATCCTACAGTAAAGTCATAAGGAGATAAAGGCCAAACCTATGATTTATCCCTTTACTTAACACAGACCAGCAACAGTTTAAGAGCTGCCTGGCCCAGGGGTCATAAGGTCAGCATCTTTTAGAAATGTGGTTTAAACCTGGGTTCTTCCTTGACTTTGGGCTTGGCTTTCTGTCATGCCATGTTATGCTGCCTCTTTGAGGGTCAATATACTAAAATAATTATATTTTAATGACTAGATAAAATCAGGAGCATAAATTTTTATTATATTGCTTCAACACACATAAGAAAGATGATGGTTGTTTAAAGTGAGAATCTTAACAGTTAACAAGTAAATAACTTATTCTTTGGAAAATACTCTTAAAAGGAAAAATCTTTCGTGAACCCCCCCATGTAGATAGACATTTATGCATATAAAATAAGACCAGTAATTGAAGTCCTCATCATAGGCGATAGCATATTGGTCTCACAAACTAGTGTTTGAGACACTCAACAAATATTAACTTTTCATTCAAAATGATCATTGAGTGAGAGGTAGGAGGAAAAGAATTATACTTAAGCATTATAGCATTTATTAGTCTAGGCCATAAATATAGGAATTGTAACTTTGAGTCAATTGATGTAACTTTAGTAATTAAACCAATAAATTGCTGAAATGATGACTTGGTAATTACCCTAAACTACAAAGGTAAAAGTTAAAAGATTTTTAAATCACTATAGGATATAGTTTTCTTACTAAAATTAAAAGTTCCTTGTCTTCACATTGATAGTAGACTACAGAAAAAGGGAAAAAATATTGAGTCTGAATGTTGAATTTCTCCTAAGTAAATTTCTGAAACAAAATAGGCATTTTGCTCATAGCAAAAAGAGGAATTAAAGTCTTGGATACTATACAATAAATACTGAAGCAGTTTTACAGTGCTATGTATGCCACTATAAAAACATAACAAAAAAATGTAAATATAAAACCCAATAAGCCAGATAACACAAGAGGTCTTTAAACTTTAACAAGATAGGATTGACAAAGTTATATGAATTAATGGCCATTTATAATAGGCCATTTCAGTTTACATTTTACTACAAATATTACAAATTCATTCCTGAAAAAGGAACCATCCTGACAAAATAGCCTTTAAACTCTTTAAGAGAACTCTCCATTTGAAAGTTTCATCAAAGGTGTAATGACAAAAGGAAAGCAAGTTGGTAAGGAAGATCCTATTCTTAAGCCACAAAAAGTATAAATTTTTAAAAAATTTCTAGTCATTTACTACTATTATTGAGTTGGCTAACTAATCTAGATAAAGGCACAAACCTAGGCTTGAAATTAAATGTATTCTTTGTTCTGAGACATTATGTGATCAATATAAAATAATATTTGTACCTATTTCCTTATTGGGATGGGGTGGGTGACAAGGCCAGACTAGGGATCTTTTAATAAAAAGATTAAAATAATGTTTGGAATCAATGAAAGGATTTACTTAACTTTACCTGTTGTAACTTTGTATATTCAAAGAAAAGTGAGTAATACTATGATTTTTGTGTCCAGGATCAACAATCAGAAAGTAATTGTAAAATATACAAATGTATAGCTGTAAATTAGTGAGGCTAATTCCCTTATAGCCACCCATGTCATAGGAATTTCAACTATAGTCCTTAGCAGGAACCTTTGGGCAAAATAATATGCAAATTCTAGGAAAAACAGGGTCAGTAAAACCAGATTTTAATAAAATATTAAAAAATACATTTGTAGTATTTCTATCATACTAAGTTTTTGAATATTGTTGTCTTATGTCTCTATACACAGTGGAGAAAGAATTCAAAATTGTAAATTAATATAGAATACAAACCATAAACTAAAGTATGGGCAATTGAAAAAAACAACCCAAAAAACCACAAGTTTACTGGTACTTTACTGCTACCATCATGTTTAGATAAAAGTCTAGTAAAACGTTTCTAACTTGGCAGATTTCTTAAATCTACATTTTATCAATTTATACCATTTTATGAATATGTATATGTACTCATCACATGCTGATAAATGCATGTTAACTTCATTAATAGCATTGTTCATGGTATAGGAAAATACAACATAGGTACATCCTACCTAATATTGACTAGTTCTTTGAAAACATTTTGAAAGTGAAAAAACTTTACAGGATCAGTTAGTTCCACAGGAACAAACATTAATGTACAGAGTTGAGTAATGTGGCAATTAGAGCTCAAGCACTACCTAAAATTGCTACCATCTAATTTGCTTCTCCCACAAGTTACAATGTCTTTGATTGCAAAAATGTCTGTCACAGCCCTGTTATTGTGGAAAATGCTTCTAAAGATCATTTCTGAATATGTTAAAATCCTCATGTTTACTAAAAATTCAATTTTTCCAAATTATATGATAGAAGATATTAGCAATCTAAAGATGCATGGTGATAACCTAATACCTTTGTATGTAATGAAATGTTAAAATTTTCCCAAATATGGTTGCCTAACACCATGATGGAGAGAATGTTAACATATACTTTAATTAGCATTTCAAATCTCCTTAAGTCAAATATATACAAACTTGCATTGTCTAAGTCTTCATGAAATATAAGCAAAAAAGATTCCCAAACAGGTAATTTTTATTAAAATAGGAGAAAAAAATTTTTAAAGGAAATATAAATTTCTGTGTTTGATTAGTCAGTCTGCAACATTTTTTTAACCAGATTAAGATCATCTGCCTAAAAGTTTAGATAATTATTATTATGGTCAAATTTCTTTTAATTTTTAAACTAATGCCAATTTCAGTTATTTTAACTAATGAATCCATAATATTAACACAATTTCAGAGATGAAAGGGACCTTAAAGAGGTCATGATCTAATCCAACCAAATATTTCAAAAGCAGAAACAAATTCCTTCTATATAACATTTCTGACTTATTACATCTCATAAGGCAGTGCATTTCATTTTGTAGCATGCACCTATGGTTCCAATTCTTCCCTTTAGAGTGACAGAGAAAAAAACTACTGCCTTCTACACAACAGTCCTTCAAGTATCTGAAGGCAGTTCTAATTTTTACCCTAACTCCTCTCCTTTCTAGGCTAAAAATTGCCAAATCTTTCAAAAATAGTTTCCAGTACAATTCACCAATCTGGATGGTGAATTCATACGGTATAAATGAATTAATAATTGTAGGTGTAACTCACACAAACACACACACATTAATAGAACTTTGAAATCTTCAAATAATCACACAAGAAAGTCATTTAACATAATTTTTATATAAAATAGTAAATCAGGACCAAATTGATACTTTCAAATTCTGTATGTCAACCCTTTCCCCTCAATTCCTGATGAATCTTTGCAGTAGCAATGAGACTGCTTGGTAAGAAATGGATTTAGTATAGGGAATTTTTGTGTCCAGGGAATTATTTTTGTGACAAACAACATACAAGTTCCTTTTTCATTACTATTCTCATTACCTCTAAGGATATCCTCCCAGAAAAAAAAATGTTCATCCCATTTTAATGGCCTTCTTACACCATGTGATGTGACTTGGGTAATTTGAAATGGAAAAAACAAATTTTTTTTCTGTTGCTTATAATCCCTCCCCTTCTCCCCACCAAAAATCCAAACACCTAATTAGAACTGAATGAGACCATTGTCTCACTGTACTAAAGTGATATGGGAATAAAAGAGAAATTGAGAAGAGTTAACACATGAAATGCCCCCTCTTCCTATTTCATTAACAAGACTATTATATTGAGAGGTATTGAATGATAGTAAGGGAAGAAAGAACTTTCTTTTACTGACTCAGGAATTTAAGTTCAATATTTAGATAGCAAAAACATTCCCATTTAGTCCAAAGGAACTTGGAAAAACTTTTGTTTCTAGGAATCTATTTTTAACTAGGTCTGGAATGCCATATTAATAACATGTATGGGCAGACATACATATGTGTCTATGTGTGTATATGATTCTAATAGCAAGTCACCACTTCACCACACAGTATTAGGAACTTCAAAACAGGCAATAGCTAACATCCCATCCCTCCCCCCCACTCCTTTGCTCTCAATCTGCTATATCTTCTTTTTTTTCATCTTGCATTTTGGGTGAAGGTAGTTCAAGCCTTGCCCACTGCATAGGTTCAGCTTTTCTCATTGTTATCTCAATCTTTGTGGCTGTCATATTTACGTAACTCCTCTTCACATCAATTACCTGGAACAAAGAGAAAAGAAGTAAAATCGAGTAGTTTTGAGATTCTAAGAGCTTCTACTTAACCAAGTCTTTATTTCAGGATTATAAATTTTGAGTTGATCAAAAAAAAATGAAAACTGAGTACTTACTCCCCATAATTTGACATTTTGATGAAATTCCTTTTCTCCTTCAAATACAATGTGGATATTTAACTAAAACAAAGCAGAAAAATATCAAACTGAATAATAGCTACTATCAAAACCAAACCTATTTGTGATATGTATTTAGAACACAATCTTTAACAGAAAATTTACAGAATATTTTAAATGAAATACAAGATATTAAATAAGTATCATTGTACCAGAAAGATTCTAAACAAATGAATACGGTAATTCAGAAAAATCATTTCAAAAAAAATTTCTCAGCCAAATTCCAGTGTAAAATTTAAAAATGGTTTTTCAAATATATCACATCAGAAACTAAGAAATATAAATCTAGTTACTCTTAATCTTCCTATGCTGTTAGATGGTAGTGACAAAACTTCAGATCAATTGTTTTATCCATTCTATTCCTATCTTTTTAGATTCAAAGTTGATTCTAAAGTAAAAATAAATTTTATTTTATTACAAAGCATAAAAACTAAAAGCAAAATATATAATTTACCAAACATATAAGGATACTCACCAGTGTACTATTTGCTTTTACATGACTAAGATCCGGAAGTGAATTTTTAGCATATACTGAGATAGTAACTTGACCTCCTGTCTGATGCCAGTCATGCCTACATGGAACAACTTTTTTCCCCTGTGATAAAGAGACACATTTTAAAAAAGTTATTATCTTATTTGATATCATATTAAAATAAAACATCTGAAAATTTTTTATTAAGGTCTTATGCTAACATTTCAGAAAATTAAGGAGAAAAGGACTTTAAAATTGTTTATGATTACAACAGGATAAAAATTATTAAAAGTTTTAATACAATCAGATGCAGCTGGTGAGATAGTAGACAAGAACACTGTGCTTGGAATCAGGAAGACTTGTATTCCATTTGGTTTCAGACACTGACTAGCTGTGACCCCTGGACAAATTAATCAAACCCTCTGTTTGCCTCAATTACCTCAAATGGCGATAACAATAGAACCTACCTCTTCAAAAGTTACTATGAAGAAAGCATAACCAAGTACCTGGCACACAGAAGGTGCTAGATGTCTATCCTCTCAATTCCTCCCCTTTTTAGATAAATTTAAATGTTTCTAGAAATATTTTAAAAATGAATTTCAATTTTCTCTAGGAAAATACTCTTATTTGCTAAGCTTCCAAATGATTTATGCAACCTTTGTCTTAAATTTTTGTCCTAATGAAATCAATAAATTTAAATCTAAGAATGCCATTTTCTTGGGAATATAACTTGTTATTTTAAGAAATGACTACATTTCTTGTGAAAATGTAACATTACATGATTAGTTTTTATTTTATCTTTTGAAAAATACTAATAGTACTCAGTTTTCCCACAAATTATTTATTCTTGAAAACCACATCATATAAAATATGTCTTACTTTGACACAGGAAAAAAAAGATATTGTCAAGAGCAAGGGGATTTGTTTTAAGACCTGGCTTCAGATTTATTTGCTGTGTGATATATAAACAAGTTACAGGTGAGTCTGAGTTTCGTAATATATAAAACAAGGATATTTATATTGTTTATGTTTCAGAGGATGATTGCAAAGAAAGTACTAAATGAGTTATCCATATGAGATGTAGATGGGACTTGCAATCCTAACCAAGCCCTCAACACTGAAAACAAAGCTATCAAGCAAAAATATACTTAATACAAACTTCAATACTACATGTACTATAACTTGGCTATACAAGGTGAACTCATGTACAGCAATTCATATGATCTAAAATGAATATTCCAAAATACAGTAACCATTTAATGACTTTGTATACTTTCTGACAATGTAGAAAGTATTTGGTCCAATGCTTATTTTTCTCTTAAGAAATTTCTTTACAGCAAAATTTTTATTCAAAACAAATCCATGTCATTGGAGCTGTAATTTTCAAAATTAGTTTAATGGTTTTACACTTTTTGCTACTATATGCATTACTCTCAAATTGTGGGGAAAGAGCATACCTAAAATAAAAATCTAAACTGTTCATGCCTTTGATATCATTCCTATGCAATTTAATATTACTTTGAGCAAGGAGGTCAAAGGCAGAAACAAAAATCCAATATATACAAAGATATTTACAGTCTATTTTTTGTGGTAACAAGAACTCAAAACAAAGTGGATCCCATTTGTTGGGCGCAGTTCAAATTTATGTATCTGAATTTAATGTTTTATTATTTTGAAATAAGAACAATCTGTGACAGTGGATCAAGATCTCAGTTGAGTAGCATCTCTAATCCATCATGGCCATTATGTGTGAGTCACTATAACTTCTTTGTGCCTCAGGACTATCTAGGTTTAGAAGTTCCATACCATTTACAGATCAGTGTTACCTCTGCACTAGTGAAATCCTAAGTCTATTTTGTGCCAAAGATAATGTCTACAGAAGTGTAAATGAAAAGATCACTTAAAAAAACACTGCCCTCCTTGAGAGAGAGGCAAAGTTGTAAATATTGTCAGATATGGATCACTGACTTGGTTGCTTCTGCATAACTGTAGCTTTGTTCCAAGGAAGAATTCAATTTCAGGCTGGCAAGATGGGGGTAGTGGGGTGGTGGTCAGGATATTATATCCAGAAATTACTGTGTTGGGGAAAGTCATCAATGAAATTTTATTTAAAAAAAAAAGACAAAAGAAACAGCAAACACTGAAAGTGTCTAAGAAACATACCACATATAACTAAAAGAAGAAAAAAAAAATTAAATATTAAAAAACCCCACATTCTACATCTATATATTTTATGTTAGTCAGGAAAACTGTTTACCTAAAACTTTTAAGAATAAGTTTAAATAGGTCACAGATCACTGATACAAATTTCATTTAAAGTATTCTGATATTGAAAGACATGAAAGCAATATCTACTTACAGCATCTTTTTTTGTCCACAAATGCTTTCCTGTTGTACATCCTTCTTGGGCCAAAAAAGTATTAAAATCAGAAGTTTTTCTCCTGCAGCAGCTCCAATATTTCATCCTTTAAATGACCAAAATTCCAAAGGTAAAAGTTAGACATACAATAAGGCAACAAAATAGTACTTACACTTAGCAAAATTAAGGTAGCAGTAATCAAATAACTGATAAATCCCGAATATTTAGATATATCATACTTCAAAAGATTTTAAACTTAAAAATGTATTCATATTGGTTAATCATTTAAAAATAATATTTATATGGGGACTTCTGTATGTATATATATATGAATTTCATATATACAACAGCCTGTAAACAGGCTATATGAAAATGACCCTTAAAAATGTTTACTTATATAAAACGGGAGGGGGGGGTTGCTGTTAAAAATCATTTTCTATAAAATGAACTAGATTCTTCTCTGTTTACTCTTATTACAACATTTTGATATTTGCTGGATGTTCCTTTAAAACATTCATTTCAGGACACAGAACAGAAATCTTGCTGCAAGCAATGAGAAAAATTCCAGGCTGGCTTCAGCAGGTCTTTTTTTTTTGGTCTTTGTTTTTGGTAAGAGCATAGCACTGATTTCTATTTAAAACTATTATGCAGTGGCATTATGATAGTACCTCGACTTTTTTTTTTTCTCTCCTGTCACTTAGTTTAAGAGTCTAATATTGACCTAAATAATTAGGGTCATTTAAACAGTGCCTACTCTAATACTACAAAAGGGGTCATGAAAATTAGCTAAATCTCGCATTATAAACATTATTAAGCAGCAGTTAGCAAGAAATGAAGTAAAAGTATAATGAAAATGATCGTATACTTTTAGAGATTTCTGTTGAATAAAATGATAACAAAAGATAATTTTAAAGGAGATACTTGATTTGTATAGGAAATACGATGCTTAAGTTTTGTCAAGCTTACCCTTCATGGAAAATAGGGACTCCGGAATGAAAAATACAAACTTCTTCTATACTTTGTGGACCTTGGTAGGTCTTCGGAGAAAGGGAGGGGGAAAAAAAGAGTTCAAAGTGACAAATGAAAGGCAAGTATACTATTTTAAAGCATGTATCATATAAAAACCTATATTAGTAATACACAGTACTCAAAATTAAATGCTGAAAATATTTAAAATAGTTATAAAACATTTATCTTTTTATTCTAGGAAATCAGAATTGCAATTTAATAATAAAAAATTAGAAAATATCCTGGATGTAGTAATAAAATTAGAAAGTATGACTGCTGTTAATTACATTTTCTTCAATCTATGATACTTATATATACACAAATCACCCAGAATTCCTAAAATGGTTGTCTATTTTCAGCCCTGAAACATTAAAAGTGTCATAAAAATGAAAGGCATTTGCTGATTTCATTAAAATAGTCAACTACTGTCTAACTATCATAAGTGTCTGAAAGAAGTAGCACTGGGATCAAAGTGCATCTTTAAGATTTAGGTAAAAGCCACATGAAATGTGAGGAACTGGGCAAGGTATGAGGACTTGAGCAAAGAAGGGGGATAGTCTTCCAGAGTGTCTTAGGAAGTAGATTAAGGCATATTATATTAATACTAAGAAGAAAATGCAAAAGTTACTTTGAGAATATGTCAAGTATATCCCCTTTGATGGTGAGAAAAAATTTATGCTTTTTCATATTTTCATAAAATATGCCTATAACCAATATTTTCTTCATTTAAATATCCTTTTTCTGCGATCCCATATGGAAGATAAATTTGTACATGCTGTTTTTATGTATCAAATACAATGATGTTAATAGATTGATAAAATCTTTTTGAGGTTGAATAAAGGTATGCCTCAGAGGGCAGGATGTGCTTAAATAAGATTTATGAAAGTCAAAGTATGTGAACAATATTCTATAAGCTAGAGTGGGGAAAAATGTGCTCACCTATGACTGTGTAACATCTATATTATATTTACCTGCCTGTGATACAGATAAGTCTACTTTTTAAGTTTCAAGACTGATCCTGCAAATCTATGGCTCATTAAATCTGGATCTGGTCAGTAATTTATCTATTTATCTTCCTTAACTTTCAGAATCCAGAACAAGTCCCTTTGCAAACTTCCTGAACAAGTGAGTAAAAAAGACTGATGAGGCTAATACATCAACTCTGGAAACTGCAAAAAAAAAACAAACAAAACAAAAACAAAACCCCAGCTAACTACTGGATGAGTATTTTGTTCACCTTTACAAATGTGTAATGTTCTATGGCTTCATGTGACTTCCATTATAGGTTTTATAAAAAAGCAATTTACCTTTACACAGCCACCATTTTTACATGAAGTCCCAATCTTAATTTCATCACTGTCCTCATCTGAAATATGAAAGGGTTTTTATAAGTATTCTCTAGAAAAAGCATTGTAATTCATTAATATTTTTGCCTTTCAGTTTCTTTATAGAAAATGTCTCCATAAAGATAGTCATATTAATATTTTAAAAAATAATTTATATTAAAAATTATGCTCTATGTATTAAATTTCTAGTTATTAGATGACAAAACAGCTTAGGATTAAGCTGTTTTAAATTTTAAAATTTACAACAAACTTTAAAAAGCACATTTCAAAAGCAAATTTAAAAAGCATATTTTAAATAAAAAGTTAACAAATTTTAAAAAGCTTCTTTGGGAATATACAATATTATGCTCGTTTCTTGACTAAAGAAGAAATCAAAGAAAGAAGGACAAAAAGAATAATACATAAAATGCATTTTAAAAGGGATTTTAAAATTATATTAACAATAACCCACAAGAAAAAGAAAATATAATACATTTTCAATATTAATATTGAATGTAAATATTCAATAAATAGAATACATTTTCTAGTGTTTCTATCACCCTTTACACAATTCTTAGTAATATATTACTGCTTATATTAATTGACTGTACTCTTAAATTTTCAACTATTTGAATGAATTGGCTCAGCTATAACATCCTCCTCTTTCATAGTTTACATTAATTAAACTTTTACTAGCTCCCTTTTCAAGAACCCCATGAATTGTATACAGAGCAAGATAATAAAATTCTTACCCTTTTTATCTACTTCATTCTCAGATGACAGTTTAAGTTTATCCAGTGCTTGTTTTAGTGAAGCAGCTATTTTCAACTCCAAGTTTGTCATTGGTTCATCTGGGCTAGAGAATTTGTGAACACTATTGTTATCAAATTTAAAATATATTTATTTGTAGCCCAAATGAATATACTTAAATCCAAGAAACATGTGCATGATTCAACACAGGCAAGTATTCATTCTAAAAACTGTTATAACCTATTAAATATTTAGAGAAAACTTCCTAAGTTCATAAACATCTGTACTTTCAATATCATTACATAACAATCAAAGGAAATGAGATAAAATTCTGGGAATAAGTGCTATTGCTAAGAATATCAGAAACATACAATTGTTTTTAAAGTATACCTTGGCCTTTTTATTGCTTCTACTGGTTTAGGTGCTTGGATAATGTGTTCTTGAAATTTAGGTTTCAATTCAGACAACTCCTTCTTCTCAGAGGTAGTCTTGACTTCGGGTTTGACAGGCTCAGGGGGTTTCTCATCATTGTGCTTACCCTTTGTACAGCCCTATTAATAAAAATTTTTACTTTAGTATTATAGCGCTTATTCAAAAATGTATTAGTTAATACCTGAAGTTCCAGTTTTATGAGTTCTTAAATTCTTTCAGTCATATCCTTTAACCCTTTAAATTCTCTCTCACATACACATAGAATTCATAGTGATAAGAGCAAACAGAGATTTAAAAAACCTATAGGTTTGTTTTTGTCTAAAACTTTATCCTTATCATTTTTTCTTTTCAATTATAATAGGAAGCAAGTGAATATTAATAACTAATACAATGTCATAACTTATGGCTTCAAAATGGTCATACAAAAGAAGAGAAAGACAAGGTAGTTCCTTTTCACAAGCTCAGATTGTTGCTAAATTAGTCATTAAAATTAATTGGGTGGCATCAGGAAGAGTTCAAGATGAAAGGAACTGTCAGTGTTTATACTAAATCCTTTAATATAGAAATTTTCCTACACTATAAGAAGCTTTATTAAATCATAATATAGCAACATAGAGTAAAATTAAGGTCCATTAAACATTACAATAAATATGAATTACTTACTACAATGCTTAAAAAATCAGAAAAATCTGTTGTTCTTCTTTTACAGCAAGACCAACCCTATGAAAATGAGAAAAAAAATTGAATGGCAATTTATATAAGACTGACAAATCACCTCCTATACAATACAAAGGGTAATTTTTATTGGAGTATTAATTTCTATCTTTGAAATTATAATAGTTATGTGATGAAACTTAAATTGTGTATCAAATACCTTGCATATTCAGTTAATCCTGGTTGTAAGAACTCAATCCTCAAAATGTTACTGTTAAACTTTTTTAGACTGTATATTTTAAATATAGCAAATATGTACTCTGTATAATATTTTAATAAAGCAACCTTGAAACAACACAAAATTTACAAATCAAAGATATTTCAAGAACTGGTAGCAAAGAAAATGAGGCTCAACATGATTTACTCTATGAGATTTAATACCTCACTAATAATAACTAGTTTACAATTAATAACTAATTTCTTTCTTAAAATCATTTCTAATATCTGATTTAAAAACTACAAACATAAGGGAATGGAGTTGCAAAATCAAATATCAACTCAGACCAAAGGAACCCCACTCTACATACCTACTGAAAAAAATTAAATTTTTATTACTAAAAATTGTCCACATACCTGTTCAAAAGTACTTCTGAACTCTATACAATTCTACCCTAGTATACTTGGTAAGTCTTACAAAGGACCTGATGTAAAATGAAGCAAGAGCTAGAAGGATATAGAATGATTACACATTTTAACAAAAACAATTCTAAAAACTTAAGAACTATGATAATGTATTTGATGAATATTCACAACTCCTGGAATGTAAGAAGGGATAGTGATATTCCCCCCTAAAAGAATGTCAAAAGAATTATTTTTAAAAATGCACAGAATAGGACTGAAACCCAGAAAAGTACAAATACAAGCAAGGTTCTATTGTAATTTAATATGGTGAATTTGAAATAAACTTAAAAAAAATGTACATAGTGGACAGCCAGGGTTTTTTTTTATTAATATGGAATCCTCTTTTTCTTTGATTTCTACATAGAACTATTCATACATGTGAGATCATAATAAAAAATTAAATAAATAAAATGTAAAATGTTATTAAAAATGATTACTATACATATGTGGTGTGTAATTAATATACAATACACAGGGATTAACATCCCAGCCAGAGATTTACTAAAATTATCACAAATTCAGGATTACACATACCAATTTTGATTGCTGTAGTACTGATTTGTTCTGATATATTTCAAATAAATTTATCAAACATTGAAACAGATGAGAAATTTAAAGTTGGAAGAGAATATTCAATATGAATTCTGCATGTCATCAGAGTCAAGGACACTGTTAATCTTAGGAACAACCAGGAGGACAAAAAGAATGGTAAAGAAGACTTTCTAGTTCCTGCCACATGAAAATCAGATGGGGTAACCAGGAATAGAAGAGAAGACTTAGAAGGCCCACTATACTGTAGCTCTCCATTAAGTACTTAAATTACTGTCACGTTTAAGAGAAATAAATCAGACCCGATCTGTTTAGCCCCAATAAAACTAAGAGTAATGGAGGGTGATTTGGAAAAAAGTCTTATATTAGATTTGATGTAGTAAGGAAACCACTTGACTGTTAGAGCTTTCTGAAGACTACAAGAGTGGATTTATTCTCATTAGGTTTCCAAGTAAAGTCCAAAAGACAACTTTATCAGGTATCTTGGAGAGGGAATTCTTTTTTGCAGGAACAAGTTGGCCTAAATAGCTGAAAACACCTTAAAAACTTTGAAACTATGACCTAGTCCAATCCTTCATTTTACTGATATGGAAACTAAGGGTCAAAAAGGGGAATCAATTTGCCACAAGTCACATAAAATAGTAAATTGCTAAGATACCCACTCTTTTATCTATTCCAGCCTATTCCTAAAAATAGCGAAGCTGGGGAGATCTGGGCAGAGAGATTTTGTAATCATTTCCCCCTCCTTTGTAACAAATGCTACAATCCTTTCTTTTTCTGTATTGTTATATTTTCTTACAAACAAAGCCCTATAAGCAAGTAATGTTCCTATTAGTCTGTTATGTAAACCTATCTAAACTACTATCTCCCAAGTTATCTCAGCAGCCCTCCTAGTTATATATCTTGAACTTCTTGAGGCTAACTTGTGTTAACAAAAACTAGCACCTTTAGTCTGGGTACCATAAAACTAAAAATTTAAGGTTAAGCTATAATTCTTAACTCCAGACATGCACTGGATTGCAGCCTGCATTTTGTTACTCCTAAATCCCTCCTAGTGCTGGCCTAATCCCTCTCCTAACTTCTCCCTGCATAGGAGGTAGACTACATTCCCTTAAAAGTTCCACTAACTGTCCCAATCTACTAAACTCAGCTGATTGGTCTGGCAGCTTACTTGCAGCTAGCTATATTCGTCTTCTATATGCCCTCCTTTTGACTCTCTCCCTCCTTTTCTGTCTGCTGCTGCTCCTTCTGTTCTTTAACTCCATTATCTTCATTAAAACTCACTTTCTTTACCTTGTTCCCTCTTTAAAAAAACCGAATTTGTAATTTTGTTTTGTTCTATCTCCTGATTTAAAATGTATGGACTTAGACTCCCGAGTTAAGAGAGCCTTGTGATTTCTTCACAGATAAATGAACCCTCACTGATCCTTGTAAGCCCCCCTTCCTGAGCAATTCTCCGCACTACATAATTGGCAACAAATGTGGGGCTAATGGGGCTTCATTTAGCATCTGGCCCATCACTTCACTGATAAGTAAAAATCTAACTTGTGCTTAAAGATCCTTCCCAGTAAGAGGAAACATGATTGCCCAAAGAAGTGTATTTTTATTTTGGAGAGCACCAATTGTTAAAAGATTCTCCTTACATGAAGTCTAAATGTCCCTTGGCAGTTTCCATTACTCATTTTGCTGAGATACCTGAGATACATCACAGCTAATAATTTATTGGACTAGTTTATATCTATCAATTGCTACAATATGTGTGTGTGTGTGTGTGTGTGTGTGTGTGTGTGTGTGTGTGTGTATCTGTAGGTACAGATACACACATAATCATAAATATGCATTCTTATTACTTAATAACCTGAGCTTTTAAAAAAATTCTAACATATCTTGCATTAATAAAATTATTTCATCTGTACTGCCTAAGGTTATGAACCACCAAATCCAGCATCCTATTCACTGAACTCCATAGAAAAATACTTGAAGACAGCTATCACAAGTTTTGAAATCCTCTCTTTACTATCACCTCTCCTCACTCCTAAATAACCTCAACCCACCTTCATATGGTATAATTTCTATGATCTTCACTAATTGAGCCTAATTGAAATACTAATTGAAATACATCAGTCTCTAACTTTTATCCTAAAATATGGTACCCATATCTGGGCAAGTATGATCTTAAAGAAAGTATGGTCTGGACAGTACAAAAGGTCCATCACCTCCTTTATCCCAGGCATAATGTCTCTCTAAATGAAGTCTAAAGATTGTATTAGTTTTTTGTTTTGTTTTGGTGAGGCAATGGGTTAAATGACTTGCCCAAAGTCAGCTAGGTAATCATTAAGTGTTTAAGGCTGGATCTGAACTCAGCTCTTCCTGACTCCAGGAGCAGTGCTCTATCCACTGCACTACTTAGTTGCCCCATTAGTTTTTTTGGTTGCTATATATCACACTGTTGACTCAAATTGTTCCACTAAACCAGCACATATTTTTTTAGGGAAAAAAAATCATCATTTAGTCATGTTTCTAAAACTTGTAAAGTTGATTTTTTTGGATTCAATTTTAATACTTCACATTTCTGACTATTAAATTTCATCTTATTTTTAATTTGATCCAACAATTTAATCTAACAAGGTTTACTAAGATCCCCTCACCCAATGCTGGGTGAGTAGTTGTTTTTCATTCAATTGTATCTGACTCTTTGCGACCCTGTGGATATGCCATTCAGTCTTTCATTATTTCTCAAAGTCTGTCTAAGTTCATTTTTCTTTTGGCAACTTACTGTCCATGGATTTTCTTAGCAAAGAAACTGGAATGATTTGCTAACTCCTCCAGTGAATTATATCTTGCCAGAACTCTCCACTATGACTTGTTTGCCTTGGATAACCCTGCATAGTATAGTTCAAAGTTTCATTTAGCTCTGCAAGCCCTTTTGCCATGAAAAGGTAGTGACCTATGGAGGGGATGAACCAAATCTAAATCAACTGATATCTTTCTTTTTCCTGACCTCTAATAGATGAGTGTCAAATGTTCAACTGGATGTCATAAGTTAACCAATGGTGCAAGAATCCTGGGATAATGCCAGAGAATCATGAGAGAATACACTTAACAGATATCTCTTTTTACCCAAGAATGGATACATACAACAGCTAAATACCAGGACCAAAGAAGAATATAAAATTGTACTGATGAGCTTAGTTCCAAGAAAAGAGAGATAAGAGCAGGCATATTTTAACTGCTTCCCCATCTACCCATAAGATACTTCCATATCTGGTGGGGACACAGAAATGAGTTGAGATCGTCTCCACTTCATTTCTATTATAAATTTTAGTTGCAAAGTAACTAACTTCCCTCTCTCTCTGTAACACTGTCTCATCTAAAATGTCTTTCTTTGTAACACTGTTTCATCTAAAATGTCTCCTAGCAACCACTTACTAACATTAGTCACCAGGAGGTGAGAGTAACATATTGTTACACAAAAGAAATAAATATGGTATAGCCACAGGACAATAAGGAAAGTTAACCAGGGGAATAGTATAAGTACAAAAGACTTGTATGGTGTGTGAGCCAGATTAGGATAATTTTTAAAGCCAAATACAGTATTATGAGCAAGTCTGTTTAAATAGGCCAAGCAGTGTCATGAATTTTTAACAGGTGTTAGCCTAAGGTCCTACAGTCTGTTATTCTGAAAGTCTACATTTCAAGAAACCAGGTTAATCATGTCTTCTTTTCTCTCTAAACTTTCTTCACCATATTATCCCCTCCCTTTCCCCTTTCTAAATTTCCATGGCCTAGAGGAAAAGACTGTCTCTAGGCTTGTATTCGTATTCCCAGACACAAACACACTCCTCCCTCCAGCTCTTTCTTACTCCTTAGTTCAATGTTCCCCCAGTCATGTCTACTAATCCTGGGGGGGGGGGGGGGGGGGGCGGGGGGCGGGGCGGGGTGTGTCTCTCAGGGATCTTTCTAGGGCTCTCTTCACCTTCCTCTCTACAATTTAACTTGCTGAACTAATCCGTTCTGGGAATTCAATTATCATCTTTAGGCTAATGATTCTCAAATCTATTTACTCAGCCCTAACTTCTTGAGCAATCTCCCATCTTCCACCACCAGCAATGAGAAAATTTTATTCAATTGTGGAAATTGTGATGAGTATGAGGGTAAATATAATTGGTTTAGATGAAAAGATGGACCACCACTTTCTGTTGCTTTAGAGACCCTTCATTAAAAACCTTATGCTGACCAAAAACCTTGTTTTGATCTGAAGATGAAGTAAAGAATTTTCTCACAATCATGTATCTCAAGGCACCCATGTGTCTTATCTGAAAACTAAAAACTAGCCTACTACTGGTTAATCATGAATATAGACACTGGGGGGAAGAGTGGCACCTCTTTATCTGATTTCAGTTAAGTGTACCTGTTCACTCACCCCTTTGAAATATTAGACAGAGACCAAATATTATTTTCATATCCTGGAAGCATCTATTTTCACCCCAATGCTTATCTAAAAGCAGCTCAGTCTCAGGCCACAGAGAAACTGACCCTAAGGCTATCCTATCCCACCAGGTACAGAGATGTAACTATTTCAGCTCCTTTGAGATGATAGGAATTATCTTCCTATTTTCTTTTCCAAACTCACCCCTTACCCTTTGCTGCTCCCCATATAAAACCTACCCACACCCTTACCTGTGATGGAGGCTGCTATTATCAGCCCCATTACAAGCATGATCTTGTAACTGTGCCTAATTCTTCTTTATGCTGCTCTCCCTCTTGGCAGCTGCTGCAGCTCCTTCCAACTACCTTTATTGTTCTCTTCTTTAGCTTCTGCTAATCACAATAAAAAGTAATAAATCTTTTTGTCCCTAAATAATTGTGGGCCAGTCAAGTCTTTTGTGAATTTGTCACACATTCTCAACCTTAAACTAGATCACACCCCAACATTTTTTGACTCCATCTCAGTGATCCTGGCCACCTTGCTATTACTCATACAAAACACACCATATCATGACTTCAAACATTTTCAATAGTTAGTCCCCATAAATAGATGGTTCTTCCTCCATATCTCTAGCTCTCAGGGTCCTTCAAATTCCAGCTAAAACCCCATCTTCTACAGAAAGTCTTTCCCAATCCTTTTTAGTGCTAATCCCCTCCCTTTACTGATTATTTCAATTTATCCATTGTATAGCATGTTTGTACAGAATTGTTTGCATATTGACTCCCTCATTAGACCATGAGTTCCTTGAGATTAAGGGACTGTCTTCTGCATTTCTTTATATCAGCAAGACAGGAAAAATACTTTTTAAGTACTTATATTACAGGCACTGCTAAATCCTGGGATTACAAATATGAAAAAGACAATTCCTACCCTCAAAGAACTTACCATCTACTAGTGCAAAACAATTTATAAAAGGGGGCCAGACAGCACACTGCAAAGAGGGCATACTGTGGCAGGAACAAGACAGTGATGTAGGTATCCAAGACAAATAGAGAAATTAGTGGTTAATGAAGAGATGACAGGGATTTTGAGCCCCTTATAAAGGGACACCATGGGAGCATTTTTTTTGGTTTATCTCTTCAATAAGAATGATAGAAGAAGTTGAGGGTCCTGATGAGGCTGAATTCCAAAGATGAGCAGTCTCCAAGGTGATGAATTTCCTGATGTGAGCTTATTCTGGTGAGGGAGAGGGAGGGTGAGGAGGGTATCATAATGATGATCTCAAAAGTTTAAAATAAGCAAAACACAGTTGCTTAGCGCAAAGCCTGGCATAGTAGGCACTTAATATTTACTGACTATCATAAAAAAAACCCAGATTTTTTAAAAAAGAAAACATGAAGTTTTAGAAATTTAAAATATCTGCTACAATTTTAAGCGTCTGCTTTTGTATGGATGCAAAAAAAAGGGGTGAGGGAAGAGTGTTTCAACTTAGCTGAAAATTTTTAAAAATTGTATTTTTTCTTGTTCAAATCAGATGTGGATATAAAAAGAAAGAATGGTAAGAAAAGTGATGAAGTTTAGCAGGAAAATACATTACATTCAGGATTAGCATTCAACAGGGGATTGGCATTGATATATATAAAGCAAATCATAGGTAGGGTGGGGCAAGCCATTAAGAGGACATTTTTTATTTTTATTCATTCATTCATTCATTCATTCATTCATTCATTCATTCCTTTCGTTTGTTTATTTATTTTAGGGGTTTTTTTGCAAGGCAAATGGGGTTAAGTGGCTTGCCCAAGGCCACACAACTAGGTCATTATTAAGTGTCTGAGACTGGATTGGAACTCAGGTACTCCTGACTTCAGGGCCGGTGCTTTATCCACTGCACCACCTAGCCACCTGGAGAGGACATTTAAAAAAAACTTTTATACCTTTTAATCTCCAGTCTTGGCCTTTTAAAAATCATCCTAAATTAACTGTACTAAGGAAGCAGAAAAAGCAAGTCACAAATTACATGCAAAGATAGGAAACAGTAAGAAAACATATAAAAGATTAATTAACTAAATTCACTTATCTATATTTTACTATGCCTACCTTTAAAGCATCATGAAAGACTGGAACTCCTGGATGATATGTGCAAGACTCTGGCAAAAAAAAGGTAACAATGTTTAAACCATCACTACTACTACTACCATCATCAATATCCCCCAACTTCTCTTATTATCCTTTCCAAATGTATTCAATTCCTTTAAAATCAGGATAATTAAAAAATTCAAATTTAAATATGAACCTAAACTTTAAGAAACATTTTTATATCCCAAAAGAGGACAGAATATGAAACTGTAAAAATCTGAAACTTCCACATAGAGCATTTTTTAAAAATTGTATTAAACATACTATTATAGAACATTTCCCTGCTTATCTGTATCTCCTCCTGAACAACCTTCTGTTTTCTTTGGGTATCATTGCCATTATCTACCTTTCCCCCTCACTTCAAAATCCTTCTACCCCCCCAAATAAAAACCATCCTTTGGGGGGGCATCTTAACCCCATTACCTTGCAAAGAAAAAACAAAGCCATTCTTTGTCAGTTGGTCATTAAACACTTATTATTTGCCAAACGCTGTATTTTCAATAAACACATCAACCAAAACAAATTCACTCATTGGTCAAGTCTAATAAAGTATATCCCATTCTGTATCTCTCTGGTTCATTACCTCTCTGTCAAGAGGCACAATCATCATCAATCTTATGAAGTCATGACTAACCATTTTATTCATAGAAGTTATTTTGTCTTTCAAAGTTGTCTTCCCTTAAATGTAGTCACTGTAGAAATAATTCTTTTAGGTTCTGCTCATTTCCCTCTGTATTAGTTCATACAAGTCTTAAGTTTCTATGAATTCTTCCCTTTTAACATTTCTTATGGCACAATAGGATTTTATTACTTTCTGATTTTGTTCACCACTATTCAACTGTTGGATGCTCACTTTGTTCCTGCTTCTTTAGCACCACACAAAATGAGGCTCTGAACATTTTTTATACAACCTTTTTTTTTTGGATTTTGCAAGGCAAATAGGGTTAAGTGGCTTGTCCAAGGCCACACAGCTAGGTAATTACTAAGTGTCTGAGACCGGATTTGAACCCAGGTACTCCTGACTCCAAGGCCGGTGCTTTATCCACTACGCCACCTAGCCACCCCATACAACCTTTTCCAATATGATTTCTTTGGTGTTTATGCCTAGTATATTATTAGATCAAAGAGTTTACAACTTGGTGACTATTTTTTGTGTCCAACCCATTTTTTTCACCTCAGGTCCCCAAGGTTCAGGCCCTCTAATTCTTTGCCTAAATTACTGCAATAGTCTCCTAATTTATTTTCCTGTCTAAAAAGTCTTTTATCTTTCCAGTTCATCCTATACATTTCTACTAAGTTATTTTACTCGAGTACAGATCTGAACATCTGACTGCCCTACTCAATCAATTTCATCAACTTCCTAATGTCTAACCTTATTCATAACTATTTGCTATTTGAATCTTTTTGTCCAGCCTCACTGGGCAAGTCACTTAACTTATTGTTTCACTTTCCTCACCTACAAAATAAGCAGATTATGACAAACTGATTTGCCAATAAAATCCCCAAAGTGGTCACAATGCATCAGATATAATTGAAAAATTGAACAAGAACAACAATGGAGATGAACTGGCAATTTTCAAAAGGAGAAATACAAGCTTCCAATAATCAAATGAAAGAAATGTTCCAAATCATGAACAAGGGAAAAGCAAATAATAACAACCCTGAGGTTTCACCTCACATCCCTACACCAGCAAAGAAATCAAAAAACTAAAATAATAAATGTGGAAAGGTTTGTAGTAAAAAGAGTATATTAATGCATTGTTGGTGCAAACATTGCAAAACTAATTAGAAATTATACTAGAAAAGTCAGTAAACTATATGTCCTTTAACCCAGTAATGGCATTATTAGGTAAACCCCAAGGAGGTCAAAGCAAGAAAGTTACCAGAATATTCATAACAGCATCTTTTTGTGGTAGCAAATAAGTACAAATAACAAAGGTACTCAATTTGGTAATGACTGAATGAAGAATGTTCCATGAATATAACTAAATATTAACGCACTTTTAAGAAATGACAAATGGGGTGGCTAGGTGGCATAGTGGATAAAGCACTAGCCTTGGAGTCGGGAGTACCTGGGTTCAAATACCGTCTCAGACACTTAGTAATTACCTAGCTGTGTGGCCTTGGGCAAGCCACTTTGACTCCAGATTTGAGGTAATCAGGGTTAAGTGACTTGCCCAAGGTCACAGGGGTAGTTAAGACTCAAGGGTCTGAGATTGGATTCTAACTCCTGTCCTCCTGACTTCAAAGCCAGTACTCTATCCACTGTTCCACCTAGCTGCCCCTTATTATGTAGCTAGGGAATTAATTGCCCATATTACTTGACCTAATATGAGTACAAGTGCTAAGTGGCAGAAGAGATTTTTGTACCCAGGGTCTCTGACTCCAAATCTAGTTCTCCTTCTACTTCACCAATCCATCTTTTCCACATAGGAGAACTGTAGTAGAAGGCTAATAATTCACATTAAAAAAGAATGCTAACAAGAGCAATCATAAAATCAGATGCTGAATAAAAAATACCAAATATGAATTTTTTAAAAAGCATGAACCAGAAATATAAAAACATGGAGATCATAACTATCACTGAATCTTGCCAAAATGTGATTTGTGAATGGAATATGGCTATAGAAAGTTGTATATGGCATTATTCAAATGGACCAAAATAAGAAGGGCAGAGTAACAATATATAGTATTAAGATATAGTCACATAAGGAAATACAAGAACCAGGGACAAAAGGATGAAAGAGCAAGGAGCAGGATGGTAGAGAACAGAATATTTAGAAAAAAGATTAAAAGAGGAAGAAAGAGAAGGAAACTTTACAGAAGAAATAAACCTTAGAAGAATAGGAGGATCTAAAAATTGAAATTTTGAAGATACAAGGAAGCAAAACTTTCACTCTTTGAAGATGATATGACAGTATACTTAGAGAAAGCAGGAAAATCATCTAAAAAACTCCTTAAACTGATTAACAAATTCAGCAAAGTAGCAGGGATAAAATAACCCCCATAAATTATCAGCATTTCTATCTATGAACAACAAAGCCCAAGAGCAAGAGATAGAAAGAGAAATTCCATTTAAAATAACTATACACAACATTAAATACTTAGGAATCTACTTCCCAAGACAAACCCAGAAACTGCATGAACACAATTATAAAGCACTTCTCACCCAAATAAAGTCAGACCTATAATTGGAAAAATGTCATATACTCATGGTTAATTTGAGCTACTATAATAAAAATGACAATTCTACCCAAATTAAATTACTTATTCAGTGCATTCAAACTACCAAATAATGAACTTACTGAGCTAGAAAAAATAGTAACAAAATTCATCTGGAGCAACAAAAGGGCAAGAATAACAAGGGGACTGATGAAAAAAATTTGTGAAGAAAGGTAGCCTAGCTCTACCAGATCTAAAACTATACTATAATGCTACAGTCATCAAAACTGGTATTGGTTAAGAAAAAGTAATTGGATTAGGATAGGTTCTAAAGAAATTGCAGTAAATGACTATAGCAATCTTCTATTTGATAAACCCAAAGATATTAGCTTCTGAGATAAGAACTCACTATTTGACAAAAATTATTGGAAAAACTGGAGAACAGTATGGCAATAACTAGGCATAGATCCACATCTCACACCCTATACCAATATAAGGTCAAAATAGGGACAGGAATTAGACATAAAGAGCAATACCATAGATAAATTAATACTCTATCAGATCTATGGAAAGGGGATAAATTTATGACCAAACAAGAATTAGAGCATATTATAAGCTGCAAAATAAATTATATTGACTATATCAAAAAGTTTTTGCACTAATAAAATCAATACTGCCAAAATTAGAAGGAAAGCAGGAAGCTGGGAAACAATCTTCACAACTACAAGTTCTGATAAAGGCCTCATTTCTAAAATATATAGAGAATTGCAACAAATTTATATGGTCACATCATTCCCCAATTGACTAATGGTCAAAAGACATCAACAGACAGTTTTCAAATGAAGAAATTAAAGCTATATATAATTGTATTAAAAAATGCTCCAAATCATTATTGATTACAAAAATGCAAATTAAAACAAGTATCAACTTAAACCTATCAGACTGACCAAGATGAGGAAAAGGGAAAATGATCAATAATAGAGAAGTTGTGGGAGGATTAGCACATCGCTGTATTGCTGATGGAGTTGTGAACAGATCCAACCATTCTGAAGAGCAATATGGAACTATGCCCAAAGAGCAATAAAACTGTTCATTCTCTTTGACCCAGCAATTCCAATTCTAGGTCTATATCCAGAAGAAATTATAAAGGGAAAAGTCCTGCATGTTTCAAAATATTCACAGCAGTTCTTTTTGTAGTGGGAAAGAACTGGAAATTGAGGGGATGCCCATCAATTGGAGAATGGCTAAACAAGTTATAGTTCGTGAATATTATGGAATACTATTGTTTCATAAGAAATCATAAAGGGTTGGACTCTAGAGAACAATGGAATGATTTATGGGATCTGAGGCTGAGCAAAACCAAGACAACAATGTATACATTAGCAACAACATTGTGAAATGAACAACCTTAATGGAAGCAGCTCTTTTCTGCAGTTTAGAGAGCTAACTGCATTAAACTGGCTATGGACTATATAATCTCCATCAACAGGAAGAAAAACAAAACAAAATAAAACAAAACACACACACACACAAATACAACCCTTCAGAATCTGATAAACACGTTATAAAAAGTATCTCTTATCCTTAATCCTAATTCCTCATACTGAAAATTACTCATTTGTAAACATGTTTATCAAAATTTGTATGTAAAATACTAACCTGACTGTTCACTGCTGAGGGGAGGGGGAGTGGAAGGAAATTTTCTAACTTAAAAATATACGTGTGCACATGAATGAAAATAATTTTTTTTTTAGGTTTTTGCAAGGAAAACAGGGTTAAGTGGCTTGCCCAAGGCTACACAGCTAGGTAATTAAGTGTCTGAGATGGGACTTGAACCCAGGTACTCCTAATTCCAGGGTCGGTGCTTTATCTACTATGCCACCTAGCTGCCCCAGAAAATAAATAAATTTTAAAAAAGAAAAAGAAAAAAGAAATTTTTGAAAACAAAGAAAATAAAGCCATCATAATACAGTGAGAACTTATCACTCAACCAGCTTTGGTTAATAATTTCTAAAAGACACATGGGAAGTGGGGCAGAAAGAAAAATGAATAGCAAAACATGATATTGCCCATTAAGGAAAATATTAAGTGTGCTCAAGCTCAGGAAGAATGGAGACAATAATTATTACTAAAGACAAAGAAAATATTATTTTTAAAGTTATTTTGGAGTAAGAAGATCCAAGAGAGCAGAGTAAATGATACTTTGGGGTGGATGTAAACAAAAGGGAAAAATTCATGTCTAATTTTGCTTCTGTTTTCACTAGTAAGGATCAAAGGACTATTGATTTTGTGTTGCAAGATGCCTTGGAGATCATCATTTAGTTCAAGCACTTCATTTTACAGAAATTAAATACCTTTCCCAGGATCTCAAAGATAGTAAAAAAGCAAATTCAGAATTCAAACCTAGGTCTCTTAATTTGAATTTGCACATTTTCACTAAGTTGCTGCAGAGAGAAAAATAAAAAGTTAATGGAAAAAGATAAATTAGGAGATAACAACAGTATCCAACTGTAACCACTTGTTTAAGGCACCAAGCCTAGACAACTACATTCCAGGCTTCTGACAGAACTTGCAGATGTCATCATTGAGCAGCTGTCACTGATCTCTGAAAGATCATGGCAAATGGGAAAGATGTCCTAGCATTGAAGGGCAAATACTGCTCTGATGTTAACTTCAATTTCTGGCAATATTCTATAACATAACATTAAAGGGATAATTTATTAGCAACTATAAAAGGAAATGTCAGCCTGTAAGAACCAAATACAATTTGTAGGAATCTCAACAAGAATAAACCATAGAGATTAACTCATTTACTTGCTTGAAAGGATTATAGATCTAGAAATTCAGGGAAGGCATATATGCTAAATGTTTAGTATAGTTAAGATTTCAGGTTGTCAACATCTCTCAGTTGATCCTTATGGATAAGACATAGAACAAATATACTAGATAGATTCAGAATATGCATTAATGGGTCAAAAATCAATTTTCAGGTAAGTCACCCTTGAAATTCCTTAACATAATGTTGAGTATTTTTTAAAATTATACTCAATTATTTGGTTATTAGTAAAATGAAAACTCCTTGAGGTTAAGGACTGTTTTCCTTTCATTTCTGCCACCAACACATAATGGAGATTTAATGAATGTTTGCTGATCAATTGGATAAAATATAGATAATAAGATTACTAAAAAAAATATGCAAATACCAGGATACTGATAATATCAGCTAAAATAATGGTTAACATCAGAATTCAAGATCTTACCTGGCTAGAATAATGGGTCATCAATGAAGATAAAATTTAATAGGAAGAAATATATTCAGCATCAAAATATTAACTTCACAAATATAAAAGGGGCAAAAACAATATTTCTCTTAAAGGAAAACTGAGGATTCTGGTGAACTATTAAGAATGAAATGAATTTGCATAAGAATGTAAACTATATTATCAACAATCATTTATTAAGCACTGAAGTATCAAGAACTGTGCTAGGAATAAAAGAAAAACATGAAACAATTTTTACCTCCACATAACTATATTCAAAGCTATCTGGTTGAGAAGGAGGCACTGGCTTCTGGTTTCATTAGAACTGAGCCTTGAAGAAAATGAGGGATTTTCAGAGATGAAGTAAAAGGAGTGTTTTCCAGGTAAGTGGAATGGTAAAGTTTTAGAAAGTAAGAAGCATGATACACCTGGGCTATATTGTACATGGAGAATGATAGAAAGGTAGGTTGGAACTACCAAGGGCTTTGAATGTCATTTAAGTGTTGTTTGATTCCTAGAGTAATAAGAAATCTATGGAGTTTACTGTGTAAGAGAATGGCATGGTCAGCTGTGTAGAAAATGAATTTGAGTCAGAGGGGACAAGAAGCAGGGAGATCAATTAGGAGGTTAACTCAAAGTCTAGGCAAGAGATGATGAAGGTTTGAATCAGGGTAGTGGCTATGGGTGGAGAAAGGAGAGAGAGAGAGAGAGAGAGAGAGAGAGAGAGAGAGAGAGAGAGAGAGAGAGAGAGAGAGAGAGGTGCAAGTGATCCCAAAGTGGAAAAACTAAGGTTTAGCAACTACTTGAATAAACAGGTCCAGGGAGAAGAGGCCAGTTAGGGTTGAATGACTTACCCAAGGTCACAGAGCTAGTAAGTGTAGATTGTCTGAGTCTGAATTCCAACTCCTGGCCTTCTTACTCCAAGGCCAGTGCTCTATCCACTGTACCACCTAGTTGCCCTTATTTGCATTGAATATATATATGAACAATAGATAAGAAGTGAAAGAATATGAAGTTATCAAAAGAATCACACATTATTAGCAATATTATCAAATCACCAATAAAAAAGGAAATCCTAATAAAAAGATTTAAATTTCATCTTAGGGGCAGCTAAGTGGTGAATGGATAGAACACAGGCCCTGGAGTCTAGCTAGAGTCCTTGAGTTCAAATCTGAGCTCAGACATTTAATAATTAACTAGCTGTGGTGGCCTTGGGCAAGCCACTTGACCCCATTTGCTTGCAAAAACCTAAAAATAAATAAATAAGTAAATGAATTTCATCTTGAACTCAAAAAACTGGCAAAGATGACAGAAGTTTGGAATTGTCAATCTTAGAGGGGTTGTAGAAGATAGGACATTCTGAAATATTAATGGAATTTAGATCAGAATAACTATTTTGGAAATTAATTTGGAATTATAGAAATAAATTGACTAAATGCCCATTCCCTTTGACCAGCCACTCCACTAATAGAAAAATACCACAAGGAGATCACTGATAAGATGTAAATCCTCAGATACAACAAAATATCTATAACACAATTTTGGAAACAGTATATGTCCATCAATTGGCGGAATGACTAAACAAATTGTAATATATATAACAGAATTTGAGGAATAGAGACATGAAAAGATTTACATAGCTAATGCAGGCAACAATAAGCATGACTATAGCAATTTAAGCAGAAAGAACTATCACAAAACATCCAAAAAATTAATGTTATTAAATTTCAAGAAACAATTATAGTCCCAAAGGAGAGATGTGAGAAGACATCCCCCAAACCACTCCTCTGCAGAAGCCAAAGGTCCACAGACAAGATAAAATGCATATATTTTCAGACTTTTTTGATGTACCAATTAGATTTGCTTATTTTTTTCCTTCCTTTTTTTCTTTAAAAATGTCATTTGTTACTTAGGACGACTCTATCCTCTCCAGGGAACCATGAATTTTAAAAAATATTTTTGATAACTTCATTTCAATAAATGTTTTCTTTGTAATCTTGTCATTTTTCCATATGCATTTAAAAATCTTTTCTGAGAAGAGGTCCATAGACTTCACCAGAATGTCAAAGAGGTCTATGAATCAAAAAAAGTTTAAAAACTGTTATTTGAAGTCAACTTGGCTTAAATTAACTTAAAGTTGATTCATCAGATGCCTATAAATTGCATGGCAATAGGTCAAAATCCATTATCTCCAATAAGTGTGATTCTACAAGATAATGTATAAATAAACATAAAATACAACTTTCTTTTTTTAGGGTTTTTTTTTTTTGCAAGACAAATAGGGTTAAGTGGCTTGCCCAAGGCCACACAGCTAGGTACTTATTAAGTTTCTGAGGCCCATTTGAGCTCAGGTACTCCTGACTCCAGGGCCTGTGCTCTATGTACTGCGCCACCTAGTCGCCCTAAAATACCACTTTCAATGATACACGTTAATTGTGTACACACACACACACACAATCATACCTAATAGAAGGACACTCAGAATCAGATTTAAGGAAGAATGGGGCCTAGAGAGTTTGGCTGACTTGAGCTGGACAGATCCTCTAACTCCACATTCTGTTCTCTATTCTAAGGAGAGAGAGTGTGAGAAAAATCTCAGCAATTGTGTAGTTACAATGTCCTTTATGGTCAAATACAGAAACTGATACTTTGTAACAGACTAAATCAACAGTAACATTAAAATTCAACAAAAGTTGCAACAATCTTTCCAAACAAAGGCATAGTAAATGAAAAAAATAAAAAAAACTTTTACAGCTGAGTATAAAAGTCTGGAATTTTGGCACTGTATTAGAAGAAGCATAACTGAAATGCCAGATTAAGAACCACATGTTCTTTCCTACACCTCAACTGTAATGCGATCTAATTTTATTCTTTGGAATAAAGGGCAAAGGGCCCGATATTGTCTTTAAATGATGAGGTCCCCCAGGTATTGCTTAGTAAGAAGGGATAAAGTTGACAGCAGAATGAGGATGGGCAGGGGGAGATTCAGAAGGTGACTAGGCAAAACACGTGGGGCCGGGGGGAGTTGATATCTTTATTGGTGAGTGGAGGGTAGAGGACTGGGGACGGGATCAAGGGTACAGGAGGGGATTGGGTAATAGGGAGAGAATAAAAGGGGAAACTTTGGGGGTGCAGGGGTGCGGTTGAGGGGGTCGCCTCGCGGCTCTAAGGGAGCCTCCGGAGGGGGCCGGGGCGCTGGCCGCGGTGTGGGTGGCCGGAGGGCTGCGGGTGCTGCGGAGCCTGGGGAGGGGGGACTTTGCAACCTCGGCCTGGGGCTACTGGGCCACCCTTACCGGCATGGGGGCGGGGGAGGAACTGGGCCACCCGAAGAGCCCGGGCCGGGGCAGGAAAATGAAGGGGAAGGAGCCGGCGCGGGGCTGGGGATGTTCTTACCATCCGTGTTGGTTTCGGGATCAAAACGCTGGCCGCAGCCTCGGTTGTAGCAGAGCAAGGACATGGCTCTCTCCCCAGCCCCGGGCGATGGGTGAACTGACAGAAGCCGCAGCGCAGCGGCAGCTGCAAGGACTCTTCAACCGCAGTCTGCTTTCTGACTCCGCCGGAGACAGTCGGTTTCCGGAAACGGCCGGTTCCGCTTCGGGAACCTTCGCGAACTTTCCGGTCGCGCGCAAGCGCAGTAGAAGCCCGGCGGAGCGGAAGGAGGAGGCGGGGCGGCGCGGTGGCGCCGCGCCGCGCGCTGCGGAGGCCGCTCGGGGTCTAACAGCCACAACCGTCATTACGTGTGGAGGAAGTGTGTGAGCTGGGCTAGGGCTTCCAGAGCCTGGGAAACGCGTTCCGACGGGGGCTAAGGAGAGGCAGAGGGGGGTTTGGACTTGACCTTTGAACGCCGAGCCCCTTGGGCCTTAGGGTCCTTGTGAACGCTCTCTGCAGCCTGTGGTTGTCTCCAGAGATGGCAGGAATGGCCACGAGAGGGTGGAAGACCCATACTAAAGGAATGGTTTCTTTGGATCCTGGACATAGTCAATGTTCAAATGTTCAAAAAATAAATATAATAATAAATATATAAATAAATTATATATGTAATAAAAATAATAAAAAAAAAGAGCCTTTGTCTTTGGCCCTTTTCTAAGGAATACCCTTCCTGCCTCCCTCCCCTTTCCCCCTAATTCCCCCCAACACCCTCATGTTTTAATTGGTTGATTGGTATATATTTTTTTCCTTTTGCTCCTTATAACCCCTATAACTAAAACAAAAGAAATAAACGTTTTGGGGATGAATGAATGGGGGGGGGAAAGCCTTACTAAGTTTTTAAGTTACAATGCTATCCTTTTTAATAATTTTCCAAGATATATCTATATCTATATATATATATATCTATATATATATATATATCTATATATATATATATATATATATATATATATATATAGTTTGCTTTGTATTTGTTTCTTGCCTCTTCCATTTGATTGTAAGTTCCTTGAGGCCAGGGACTGTTTTTTCCCTCCATTTGTATCTGAGCTTAAAGTTTGAATGCTTATTATATGCTCTAAAGTTTTGGAGATACAAATATAAATAAACTGGTTTTACCTTTAAGGAGTTTTTATTCTAATAGATGAATATAATACAGACTCAGTATGTTGGTGGCCAGGAAAGTGTTCTATCAGGGAAGTCAAAAGGATGATGACTGAATGGCTTTGTTGATTACTGTTCGCAGAGCTAAAGGTTAGAAAAAAGAAGGCAGGGAAGGGAAACAGGTAATAGTGGCTGTAGGTCTGAGTTTACCTTGGTCAAACTCACCAATCAGAAACCCAGGCTCTCAAGTGAGACCTGAAGTACCAGGTGGGAGATGGAGGCTGGAGCTCAGAAATATGGACTAAAGATGGTTTGGGAACCACCCAGGAGTTGTTACATAGGTGTGCCTGTAGTCTTAACCTATAAATTCACCATTGGTCACAAAGTTCTAAAGATTTCATTTAGGTTTTCCTTTTAATTATTATTGTAGTAATCTTGTAAATTTATCCTAGACCTGCTTAATTCACCTTGTATTAATCACTATAAGTTTTGATAAGTTTTCCTTTTTTCTTCACGTTGATCTTTTATAAGAAGGATAAAATACTAAGTTATATTCATGTAATTTGTTAGACCATTCTCTAATCAATGGGCAAATGCTCTTTTTCTGAGTTCTTTACTACCACAAAACAAGTTATGCTACTCAGAATATTCTAGTATAGGGGGCATCTCTATTATATTCTAATGGAGAATCAATTTACCTAAGGATGTTGGAAGGGAGAAACGGGTTGGGAAAGTGTACTTTGTCAGGCTAGGATAAAAAGGTTAAGAGGCTAGAGGGTCTAGGCTAAAGTTAGATGAGGTATGGCTGCAATCTTTCTTCAAATGATGGCTAGAGTCCAGGAGAGATGTTGATGCAGGACACAGGAAAAGACTTATGTTGGACTTAAAGCTCATGCCCTTTGGGACAGGAAAGACTAATGTATCTGCATATAACACTACCCATACCCAATGAGTATTGTCCTGGCACTCCTTAGAGGACAGTCCATGTGGCATGCACCTGGAGCCAGGTGCTGAACCACTCCCCAAGTACCACCCTTGTCCAATCCTATGGAAATGCATTTAAGTAAAGTGTCCTAGAAGAGAATTTTTTCCTTCTTTCCTCCTCTTTACAGGATGACCACTTTCTCTAAGCTAGAACATGTGCTTATGGCCTTTACTTCATGTGACTGAACTTGAGTCTAGGCCAACCAGCTCTTATGACTGTTTTTACTTTCTCCCTTACTCTCAGGCAGTCTCTTCTGGAACTTTGATATTCAGCCTGTCCTCAAGCTTAAGGCCTCTGCTCCCTGGCACTGGAACTCATAAAGCTGGTGAGTCTCAGCTCAGCCAAGTCTAATGGCTGCATTCCTTTCACCCTTTCTCTTAGCTACCTCACTTAGACCTTTGTTATTCACCTGGTCCTTGAATTCACTTACAAGCAGTTTACAGTCTCTCCAGGAAAAAAAATAGTTTTAATTTGAGGATCTTTCAGGTTTATGAAATAAAAATCCTGAGCTATTTCAACTCCAGGGCTAGTTGTGAGTGTTTCACCTTTAAGAGCTTTTTGTCTTTATTGGCAACACCAATTTCTCCCACAATTTCACAACTTGGTGTGATGATGGTTTATTCTTGTACAAATATTAATGGGGGTGGCTAGGTGGCATAGTGGATAAAGCACCGGCCCTGGAGTCAGGAGTACCTGGGTTCAAATCCAGTCTCAGGCACTTAATAATTACCTAGCTAGCCTTGGGCATGCCACTTAACCCCATTTGCCTTGCAAAAAAACCCCCAAAATAAAATAAAATAAAAGTATTAATGGACCATGGAATACATTTAATGGAGTGAGCTCCCTAGCATAATTTCAAATGTTTTCCACTTCATAGTTCTGCTATCAAAAACAAAATCCTTTCCACCTCCCTTTTTTTTAGGTTTTTTTACAAGGCAAGTGGGGTTAGGTGACTTGCTCAAAGCCACACAACTAGGTAATTATTATTGTCTGAGGTCAGATTTTCATAAAAGATTTGTAATTTCATTTACAATCATTATTTTTATTATGCTGTGTTATGGAAATGCTTACTTTAAATGAATTTAAAAAAAATCCTATCCAATGCTCTTGATAGTACACCCCCCAACTAAGTCCTTTGTGGAAAGAGTCCTCCAATGAACAAAAATTCACTGAGTCCTCCTCCACCATACATAAGGTGACAGGTACCTTAAATGTAATCTTTTTTTTTTTGGATTTCTGAGTTCATTACTCTTTTGATTTTTATTATTTGATTTTTTTCCCTCTGCAACTATGGTTACATAGACTTATTTATGAACAAATGTTTCTTTATTTTATATTTATTTATTCTCTTTTTGTATATTTTTATACATTAATAAAATATTCTTGTTTAAGAGTAAACAGAATACCCCCTCCCCCCACAAAATATAGACTCACTTGAGCAATAAAGTAAAGGGGAGAGAAAAAATAAAAATAAATAATAGTAATAATTGTAGGTATGGTCAGGTGGCTCAATGGATGGAGCCCCAGCCCTGGAGCCAGTAGTACCTGAGCACATATCTGGCCCCACACACCCAACAATCACCCAGCCGTGTGTCATGCAAGCCAACCCAACCCCAATGCCCTGCAAAAACCAAAAAAAGGAAAAAAAAGACCCCAAATAAAATAAAATAGTAATAATAGTAGGGGTGGCTGGGTGGCAGACGGAGCATTGGCCCTTGAGTCAGGAGCACCTGGGTCCGATTCTGGCCTCAGACCCTGCTGTGTGGCTCTAGGCAGGCCACCCAACCCCATCTGCCCCCCCCCAAATAATAATAATAAAAAATGTGCTTCAGTCTTTGTTCCAATACCAACAACTCTGTCATGGGTGGATCACATTCTTTCTGGTAAGTCCATCGCAAAAATTACTTCCATATTTTTCCACCATTGCCATTGCTGATCGCAACTCCCTCCTTTCATATTTCTCCACTACCCTGTACTGTATTTTCTGTCTCATTTCATTCTGACTCTGCTGTAGGGTAGCTGAGTGGTGCAGCAGACAGATCCCTGGTCCTGGGGCCAAGAGGCCCCGAGTCCCCCTACCACCCCTTAGGCCCAGCATCCACCTGGCCCTATGGTCATCCAATCCCAGCCCCTTGCTAGAAGTAAAAAGGAAAATGTGTTATATCTGACCACTCTCCCCCCATGATCCATCCTCTCCTCCATCACTCACATCCCCCCTTCCCCCTGTCCCCACTTTTCTTCTTACTCTAGATGTCTATACCCCATTGAGTATATATGCTGTTTCCTCTCCTAGCCACCTCTGATGAGAGCAAAGATTCCCTCATTCCCCCTTGCCTTCCCCCCTTCCATATCATTGCAATAGCTCATTGTAATAAAGAAAAAACTTATTATATGAGATATCTTGGCCTAGTCCCCCTCTCCTTTTTCTTTCTCCCATTACATTTCCCTTTTTTTCTATTGACTCCATTTTTACACCATATTTTATCTTCAAATTTGGCTTTCTCCTGTGCTTCAACTATAAAAACTCCCTCTACTTGCTCTATTAACTGAGAAGGTTCATATGAGTATTATCAGTGTCATTTTTCTATGCAGGAATACATGCAGTTCATCATTAAGTCCCTCATATTTTCCCCCTCTCCTTCAATCTCCATGCTTCACCTGAGTCCTGTATTTGAAGATCAAACCTTCTGTTCAGCTCTGGCCATTCCAACAGGAATGGTTCATTGAAAGTCCATCTTTTTCCCTGGAAGAGGACATTCAGCCTTGCTGGGTAGTTGATTCTTGATTGCATTCTAAGCTCTTTTGCCTTCTGGTATATTATATTCCAAGCCCTATGAGCTTCCAATGTAGTTGCTGCTAAGTCCTGTGTGATCCTGACTGCAGCTCCATGATGTTTGAACTGTGTCCTTCTGGCTGCTTGTAATATTTTCTCTTTGATTTAGGAGTTCTGGAACTTGGCTATAATACTTCTAGGGGTTGGTTTTTTGGGATGTCTTTCTCAGGGGGGATGGGTGGATTCTCTCCATTTCTATTTTGCCCTCTGCTTCTAGAATATCAGGGCAATTTTCCTGTAGTAATTCTTTGAAAATGATGTCAAGGCCCTTTTCCTAATCATGACTTTCAGGTATTCCAATAATTTTTAAATTATTTTTCCTAAGTCTGTTTTCCATATCAGTTGTTTTTTCAATGAGATGTTTCACATTTTCTTCTAATTTTTCATTTTTTTGGTTTTGAAGTAATGAATCCTGCTTTTTCATAAATTCATCAATCTCCCTGAGTTCTATTCTTTGTCTGAAGGATTTGTTCTCCTCAGAGAGTTTTCTTATCTCTTTTTCCATCTGGCCAGTTTTGCTTTTTAAAGCATTCTTCTCCTCAATAACTTTTTGAACTGTTTTATCCATTTGACCTAATCTGGTTTATAGCATGCTATTTTCTTCAACATTTTTTTGGATTTCTTTGACTAGGCTGCTGACTTCATTTTCATGTTTTTTCCTGCATCTCTCTCCTTTCTTTTCCCAGTTTTTCTTCTAACTCCCTCATTTGATTTTCAGTCTTTTTTGAGCTCTGTTTTGAGCCTGAGCCCAATTTCTGTTTTTCTTGGAGTCTTTAGATGTAGGAGCTTGTGCTTCCTCATCTTCAGACTGAGTATTTTGATCCTTCTTGGGCTCATATGCAAAATATTTCTCAATGGTCTTCCTCTTGTTTCTCTGCTTGCTCATTTTCTCAGCCTGAGCCTGGTTTTGGGGTGATTCCTGAGCTTTTGGGACATTCCCACAAGGATCTCAGTGTGTGAGGCTCTGTCCTCCCTCCTGTTCTGTGAATGATCATATGTGCTCCCCTCTGCCATGGGACTGAGGTGGAGGGGGCCCCTGCTGTTCTATGGGGGGGGGCCTAGACTGCGATCAGGATCTGAATGTGGTCAGAGCCCCAGAGTCCTGTTCCAGGGGCAGAGGACAGAGCTCTGCAGTCTCTCTTTCTCTTCACTCCCCTCCCTAGGCTCAATGGGCTCATGCCCTGGGGGCTCCTGCTTATGGGCTCTGCCTGCTTCTATTCCTGGATCAGGGCTGCCAAAAGACCAAGTTGCTAGCTGTGTGCCCTGAGGGCTGGGCTTCATGTGCTCGCTCTGGCAGAGGTCCCCCACTCTTCCCCCACTTTGTTCCTGGTGCTCCCCGGGGGTGTAGCTCAGGAGACTGCCCTGCTGCTGTGAGCCATGGCTCCCAGTGCTCTGGGGCTGCCTCCAGGTAGCTGAAGTTTTTTCGCTGTGGCGGGCCACCCCTCTAGTGGGCCACTCCTCCAACACTGGGGAACAGAGTCTTTCTGCTCTTTTCCAGATTACCTTGAATAGGAGAACTGCCTCACTGAGTCCCTCTGTGGGCTCTGTCTCTTGAAAGTTTAGTTAGAGTCCTTAGTTTTGAAGTTTTATGAGAGAGATTCTAAGAGATGTTGCTCTCTTGTAGCCATCTTGGCTCTGCCCCCTGAGGTCAGATTTGAAATCAGGTACTCCTGACTCCAGGGCCCTCCACCTCCATTTTTAATAAAAACAGAATAACTGAATCTAGAATTGGAGAGGACCTCAGAGATTATCTAGTTTAGGTTTCTCATTTTGCAAATGAGGGAATAACAGCTTAAATGGAAACTTGGACATCTAGTCCAACTCTATAAATTAGGAAAAAGGATATGTGAGGAATATTTTCCCAAGGTCTCATAGAAAATTCAAAGTGGAGTCAAGGTTAGAATCTAATCCTTCCAAACCAGTCCAGTGCTCATTTACTATACTAGTCGTCATGAGAGTAAAACAAGGAAGGACACGGAACAAGTACCTCTCTAGCTTTAATATTCTAAGGGTTCATTTGAGAATTCAAGTATAGCTATGAATGCTTAAAAATGCATTTAAGACTTTCTGAACACTGTATATAAATGATATAAAAATTTTTATTTTTCTTTAGTTTTTATTTCTCTAATTGGAATAACAGGGTGAAAAATTTCTTCCCAAATACATCCTTCCTACCTCAGGTTCAACGTGGCAAAACTCATATTTCTTTTTTTGTTTGTTTGGTTTTTTTGCTAGGCAATGGGGTTAAATGACTTACCCAAGGCCACACAACTAGGTTAATTATTAAGCATCTGAGGTCTTATTTGAACTCAGGTCTTCCTGACTCCAGGGTCAGTGCTCCATCCACTACACCCCAAAACTCATAGCTGCCCCCCTAAAACTCATATTTCAACTAAAACTTTCTTTTAGTGGTTATGAAAAGGGAAATTGAATTAGGGATGTTAGGAAGAGAGAGAGTCTGCAAGGAAAAGTGAGTTCTATTTTGGACATATTATTGAGTGTAAAATACAAAAAAAAATCTATGAAAATATCAAATAGGAAGTTTATTATATCTCTTCCATTCTCTTTTCTTTTCTCCTCAAATACAACATAGACTCAAATCACTGAGTTTTGTTCTTTTATCTTTCATTACTTGCCCCCAATAATAGTAGCTTCTCTTGAATCCATGTCCTCACTTTATCTTTCAGCTAAAAGATAGCCTAAATCCAAACCACTGAGTTCTATTCTTTTTTATCTTTCATTATTAGACTTCAATAGAAGTAATACCTCTTATATCATTATACCCTCACTGTTATCTGTCTCTGCTCAAACATTTTCTCCAACACTTTCCTATCTTAGTCTAGTCCCTCATTTACTTAATTTACTTTATTGAACTTAGGATCATAGATTTTAGGGTTGAAAGGGACCTAGGAGGCTAATGAAGGGATAGTTCCAGATAATGGTTACAATGGCAAAGGATACAGGATAGAAAGTTAGGAAGAACAGAGTTCATGCCCCTTCTTTGACATAAACTGTGTAACCCTGGGTAAGTAACTTCAAGAAACTGTTATCACATCAGGCAACTTTCTAAGACTGATTTGCAAGGAAAGAATAGCTTTATTGGTATAAGGAAGCTTCTTATCAGGATCTCTTTATAGTAATGAAATCAGAAATATAGTTTAGGGGAGAAGATAATAAAAGCCTCATTCTCTTCTCCCTATTTTTTTAAACTAGCTTATCTTACTCTAATTTTTAGTACTCCTGACTTTTTTTTCAAGGTTGGTAACTAGATTTACAGGCACTCATCTTCTTGAGTTCAAATTTGACCTCAGACAATTTACTAGCTTTGTGTCTTGGTTATTTATTTAACCCTGTTTGCCTAAGTTTCTTTATTGGTACATGTTGGAGAAGTAAATAGCAAGCCACTCTAATATCTGTGCCAAGAAAACTCCAAATGGGGTCATGAAGAGTTGATGTTGATGTTTGTCCTTCATTCTCAAAGAAGACCAAGACATTAGGGAGTTGATGCCATGACAAGCACGTGAATTGGATATGAGTGAGGGTGCTAAGTCACCAGCTTCACCTTCTCCTCCAGAGTCATCTGGGTGCAGTGGCCAGATATGAATCAGGATGACTGGAGATGGCCTTGGATGTGAGGCAGTCAGGGTTAAGTGATGTTCATATGTCATTACTTGTTTAGTCATTCCTCAGTTGATGGGTATCCCTTCACTTTGGAAACTGGCATCGAAAAAAGAACTGCTATAAATATTTGTTACAGATGCATTTCTTTCCCTTTCCTTTGCTTTCTTTGGGGGGATGGACTTGTACCTCCTGTACAGGTGTTTCTAGGTCAGAGGGTATGCACAGCCTAATAGCTTTTTAGGCTTAGTTACAGATTATAGTTGGAGTGGTTTTGAGCTCCCCATACTGTGAATTAATGTACCTGTGTTCCTATAGCTCCTTCAGCAATTGTCATTTTCCTTTATTTGTCAGCTTAGTCAATCTTCGGTATGAGGCAGCACCTCATAGTTGTTTTAATTTATATTTCTCTAAATTTTAATGATTAAGAGCATGTTTCACATTACTATTGATAACTTGGATTTCTTCTTCTGACCATTTAGCAATTGAGTAATGACTTTTCTTATAAATTTGACTTAGTTTTCAATAGACCATAAATGTAAGAACTTTATCATAGAAATTTATTGCAAAGATTTTTTTTCCAATTTTCCTGACTTACTTCTACTTTTAAGATTCTCTTGTGCTTTTCTATTTTGGTCCCCTACAAATTATAAGATAAAATGGTCATTTTCCTCCAAATTTTCATCTCTTTCATTTGTTATATAGATATTAGCTTTCTTTCTTTATTCTTTTCAATAAGAAAATGGATTTGGGTGGACCCTTGCTTAGAGGGAGGGTAAAAGAGAAAGAACTGAATAATTGAAACTCTCATCTGTAGGGTACAAGAAAGAGAGTGTAAAAATCAAAGACATCAATTATTTTTTAGAAGTATCTCACATGCTCTAATTTATTTTTCTTTTAATTAAATTTATTTATTTTGAATTTTACAATTTTTCCCCAATCTCACTTCCCTTCCTCTACCCCCTCACAGAAGGCAGTCTGTTAGTCTTTAAATTGTTTCCATGGTATATATATTGATATAAGTTGAATATGATGAGAGAGAAATCATATCCTTAAGGGGAAAAAGTATAAGAGACAGCAAAATTACATAATAAGATAATTTTTTAAAAAAATTAAAAGTAATAGTCTTTGGTCTTTGTTTAAGCTCTACAATTCTTTCTCTGGATATAGATGGTATTCTCCATGGCAGATACCCCCAAATTGTGTCTGATTGTTGCACTGATGGAATGAGGAAGTCCATCAAGATTGATCATCACCCCCATGTTGCTGTTAGGGTGTAAGATGTTTTTCTGATTCTGCTCATCCCTCTCAGCATCAGTTCATGCAAATCCTTCCAGACTTCCCTGAATTCCCATCCCTTCTGGTTTCTAATAGAACAATAGTGTTCCATCACACACATATACCATAGTTTATTAAGTCATTCCCCAATTGATGGACATTCACTCAATTGAAAGACATCAATTATTAACTGAAGGGTAGGCCAGGTTTGTATTGAATTCAACAAAATGTTGAAATCTAAAAAATAAAACTGAGATGAGCAGAAAACTTGTTACAGAATCAGAAACTAAACCAGGAAAATTGATATAAGAAAAAGAGATGAAATATAACTAATATAACTGAAATAACTTAATACTCTAAATTCAGATCTTTTGATAATTGGTGCTCACTTTAAATCAGCTCACCCCACCTCCATTCCATTTATAACATGTGGGAGAATTGGGACAGAATTTTCTACTAAGTGTTCCCATTATATTGTGAAATTTTATACCTAATTTCCTCCAATTGAACAAGTGACTTCATGGGATGATTTGCTGGAAGACCTTTACCATTTCTGATCTTAGGGATTACATGCTTGTTTTTATGCCCCATCCTTGAGTATATACTCTAGCCAGTCCAATCAATCAATCAATCAACATTTATTAAGCGCCTGCTATGTCTCAGGTACTATGCTAAGTTCTGGGGAATATAAAAAAGAGGCATAAGATAGTTCCTGACATGTTTACAATTGAATAAGGGAGACAACATGCAAACAAATATAGATAAAACAATCTATTTATAGGATAAATAGGAAATACTTAACAGAGGGAGGGTGCTGGAAATAAGAGAAGTTGGGAAAAAATTTTAGTTGGATTCAAAAGAAGTCAGAGAGGTCATACTCACTGCTGGGGAGGAAGAGTATTCCAGTTATGAGGATAGCCCAAGAATGCCCAGAATTGAGATGAGTGTCTTGTTTGTGAAACAGTCAGAAGGCCAGTGACATTGGATTAGAAAATATGTGTTGGGAAATCAGAGGTGAGAGGAATGAATTAACAGAGTCTGAGTTACTGTAATAATCAGTTGTATCTTGGGAGAACAGATAATGAAGCATCCCTCCCCTTATTTTCCCCATCAGAATGTTGCAGATAGTGTTAGACTTCCTCATTGTATCTGTTGGTTGTGCTCAATTGTTCCAAAGGAGAATTCAAGACTGTAATATATAAACATATGAATGGCAACAATAAAGTTTTTTAAACACACACACACACACACACACACACACACACACACTCGCACATATATAAACAAACTGAAATCTCCTTAGGAATTTTTTTTTTTAGTGGCTGAATGAAGGATAGATTGTAGTGGGGAGAGATTAGGGGTAGCTAGATTCACTACAAAGCTAATGCAAATTAGTCTGCATTATAATGGTGGCAGTTTCAGAAAGGAGAGAGGGGATATAGTTCAGAGATGTTGCATAGGTGAACTCAGGATTTTTAAAGGAGAGGGGAGAACCGAATATATTTGTAGGCTGTAAGATGCGGACTAGTAGAGAGGGAGAGATTGAAAATAAGTGAAAGAGCTGGGATAGTAGAGGTATAGTGGATAATCTATTAGAGAAGATAGGATAGAATGAAATTACTTGAATAAATAGAGGTTAGACTTGGTGAGGAATAAGGGTACTTTATTATGTGAGACAGGGTGAAGAAGAAGAAAATGGAAGAAGGCACCTTAGTGATAAAGTTAAGGAAAAGGAGAGAAGAGGAGGGTCCATGGGGAATAGTTTTGATTTTTTTTATAGAATAGATCAGGTTTTCAGTTGAGAAAGTAAGGGGACAGGGACCCCTTAGAGGTTTGAAGAGGGATGATACTCTAGACTAATTATCTCTGTAAATAAGGAACACATATGAACAATATATTCTTGTCTATTCACAATTAGTGGCATTTGGTAATACTGAAGCTTTCACATAACTAAAATTCACACTAAAATTTAGAAGTGATTGCATTTAAAATCTTAGAGCATTCCCTGTGGTCCACAACTGGAATACTTTAGTAGACATGGTTACTAGTGCCTATTAAATCTCACTAGGAGGGACAAGCTCATTTAAACTCCTTAAATAGATACATTGTATACACATTGGGAGAGAGGACAAATAGGATTGAGTAAAGGTGTCCTGCTCTGTTGCTGAAGATTGACTCTAATAATATCTCCTGTAAAGGTTTGGTGATTGCAAGGACAGACCTGCCAAAATGATTGATCTGGCAGTTGTCCAAATTTAAATTTTGTCATGGCAGTGAACCTGTGTGTAGATTGCAATGCCTGAGAAGACAGGATGAAGTTGAACCTATTGAAAAATAATGTCCAGCAGATCTGTTGTTGATTAAATTGTTGAACAATGTGAAGGTACTCTAGATTCTTATAGTCAGCATGGATAATCATGAGATAACTCACATTTTTGAGGTGGTACTCTATTCTTAAAGTGGTTTTAATTTCTTTTTTTTTCAATTTTTAAAATATTTTAATTTAAAGTTTTGAATTCCAAATTCTATCCCTCCTTTTCCTCCCCCTTTCTGAAATAGTAAACTTTAAAATTTCCATATTAATCATTTTGTCCAAGACACAAATAAAAGAAAAAAAGTGAAAAATAGCATACTTCAGTATATATTCAATCAATATCAGTTCTTTCTCTGGAGGTAGATAGTATGCTTTAACATTAATTCTTTGGAATTGTCTTGGATCATTGTATAACATCAGTTCCTATAAGTTTTTGTAGATTTTTCTGAAGCCCTCCTTTTTTTGTCATTTCTTACAGCACAGTAACATTCCGTTACAATAATATGCCCCTGCTTATGTTGCTGTTAGGGTGTACAGTGTTCTTCTGATTCTGCTCATCTTGCTCAGCTTCAGTTCATGCAAATCTTTTTAGGCTTCTCTGAATTCCCATTCCTTCTGGTTTCTAATAGAACAATAATGTTCCATAACATACATATTTCACTTTTCATCCATTCCCCAATTGATAGATATCCCCTCAATTTCCAATTATTTGTTTTCACACACAGAGCTGCTATGGATATTTTCTGTACAAGTAATGTTTTTACCCTTTTTCATGATCTCTTCAGGGTATAGACCCAGTAGTGGTATTGCTGGATCAAAGGGTATGTACATTTTTTTTTATTGCCCTTTGGATGTAATTCCAACTTGTTCTCCAGAAAGGCTGGATGAGTTCACAGCTCCACCAATAAGGTATTAGTGTCCCAGATTTCCCATATCCCTTCTGAAATGAAATGGTGCACCAACCTTGAGTTCTTTGACCAGCAAAGACTTGTTCTCAGCTACAGTGAAAAGACAAAAGACAGGAGCCTCTTTTCCTAGGAACAAAAGACCACTTTACTGAGTATCCTTAACTTCTATATATCTTCCCAATGCCCTTGGACAGCACAAACATATCTCAAGACATAATCAATGGGAGTCAACCATACAAAAAGATCATAAAGTTGCTTGACCAAATTCTTGTCATACTTCCTTATCTATATAGTTTTGGTATAATCCTGTTACCTCAGGATGAGCTGCTTCCTGGGCAAACACAAAAGTAGGAGGATGAAGATGTCCCAAAATACCGAGATGCCAAGCCAGCAGTATTGCAAAACAACAGAAGGGCAAGAGGGTCTTGGAGACCTTTGTCCTTGTTATCTCACAGCTGTGTTCCTCAAGGATCACTAACATTTCCCCTTCTTTTGTTTTGCCAAATACATGACTTCATATGATCAAAGTAGGAATGTATAACAGAAATGGCAAATTGAGCAAGAAATGACAAGATAATCAAAACCATAATAGTGGCTCTGATAGTTGCTCTGATTGTGTACAGAGCATGCTGTCCCCAAGAAGGAAAGGATAAATGACTAAAATAATAATTTTTTAAGCAGTCTTATCAGCCAAAAGAACATTTTTAGAAGCATCATTAATTTGTTGAGCTAAGTCATATAAATCTTCAATTTGCATAGAAATATTACCATTATCTATAACCCATTTGAGGTGATTCTTAATCCTGTCCCATGAATGATGTGACTCATTATATTATAATTTCATCAGACAAAAAAAGAGGAATATCGATAAGCACATGCTAAACTACTTAGTATTCTATCATGTCTACTTTATCCCCCAAATTTTTGATAGTATCCCTTAGTGCTTTGGTAGTCTTATAAAATTCTTCATCTATAATTCATTGTTTTTTAAACCCCAAAGAGACATTCTTAGCTAATTCTTCAAAAAAAATTGAGCCTGTACTGTTTCATTTCTTACAGTACTTACAGACATTGCTAAGGAAATTGATGAAGCAATAAGAGATATTAATACAGATATTCCCAAGATAACACATGAAATACACCTTTTCTCTCTGATGGCTATAGGAGAGTGAGATATTCTTTCTTCTATTTCTGAAAATACTTGATCAGGACTACTTTGATACCAGCCCTGGGCTTTTACAGGTATCATAACATATCTTGGTCTAGTAACTATGAATATTGTTCCTTTGACTTTTCTACCTATACATTCTGATACAGTACAATTCATGCATGATACATTATAATAATTGTCAATCATAGTTATGTTCACTTGATATCCAGATATAAATGCATAGTTATCCCTCAAACAAGCCCTTCCCATCAGTACATCTGTTGAGGTAGTCCTGTTGGATGTATCCCTCCATGTGATCTTATTCCATCCTATAACCATAGCTATTTTCCATCCTTCCCCCAAAGTCTTTCCCTCCTTATTCAGGTATAATGGAGCAGGGAATCCATGATAAATTGTTCCATTAGGAAGTGAGTCATTGTGCCATGACACATAGTCCTAGAAGCAAGTAGCTTGCTGTGTACTACATTTAATCATGTGTGGATATAACTCTGGATGCAAGTATCTAGATCCTGTAGTACAAGGAGAATAGACTCTTTGTCCAGTGACATTATAAAATGTCCCATTGATCCCCAAAGGATCAAATTGTATCCTATAATTCATAAGGTTTGGTATTATTTGTGGAAATGGGATAGTGTCTGGGAAGTGTTTCTGTTAAGTGATAAGTCACTGGAACTACTGGGACACACCTATCATTGTTCTTGGAAAAACAAAGAGGGGGTTTCACTGAAAGTCCTGTAAAATTGAATTTAACAGGGGGGTTGATATAATTGCCAGAAACATTCCATTCAAATTGTGGCTGAATTATTTGAGACAAGTTACCAAATATGATAATTGGAGTTTTTTCTCCTTCCTCTATAATCCAGACCCACAATGGTTGTGGATAAAAGGCCCATCTTTTTACTTCTTCCTGTTGGGCCTCTGCACCAATATTTAATTGAGATAACAGCATCATGATCTTTAGTATGTTTTGTATGGTGGGTTTGTGTTTTCCTGTTCCCCTTATATGTGATTGTCCCCTCCATGTTTTGCATCTTTGTCTCTTCAAAGACAGTCTGTACATTCCTTTGAGGAATCCAGCATTCAGTTCCTTCATCTGTAGAAACACAAAGAAAACCTGGCCCTTTTGTTAGTACTTTGTTAGGCCCTTTCCAAATTCCATTGTGATTTTTCCACATAACCTATTCATCGTGCTTCGGTTGTGCAATTTGTCCCTTGGCACAATTCTTTGTTAAGGGAGAACAGTAATAATTTCATGGCTGGCGTAATATGGTCTTCATTAAAGGTTAGGTAATCGTATGTATAACATGCCATATCTATTCTTATCTTAGGTTTACTCCCAAACTCCCCTTTCTTTTGTTTTTGAAGAAAGGTCTTTAGGGTCCTATTGGCATGTTCCACTATAGCCTGACCATGGGGATTGTAAGGAATTCCTGTTATGTACATCACATGAAATTCCTCACAAAAGGACTTGAAAGACCAAGAAAGATAGGTTGGACTATTATCAGTCTTAATAGAAGCAGGGATACCATGAACAGAAAAACAGGATATTTAGTGACAAATGACATCCTTAACTGATTCCCCAGACAGTGGTGTGGCCATAATAAATGAAAAAAAGTTGTCCACCATTACATGAACATACTTCTGTCTGCCAAAAGAGGGTTCAACATCCATTTGCCATAATTCATTAGGGAAGGTACCCCTAGGGTTCCTAGGGATCAGGGACTGATCAGGAGGTTGAAAATGGACACATTGAACATACTGTTTTACAATTTGTCTGGCTTCTTCTTTGTAAATATGATATAAAAGTCTAAGGGACCGTGTAGAGAGTGAAACCATTCATGAGCTCCACAGGCCTCCCCCACTGCACCTACCAACAGTTTATCAGCCATATCGTTGCCTTCAATAAGGGGACCAGGCAACCCTGAGTGTGAACAAATATGCATGCGGAACATAGGATAAGATCCTGTCCTAATTGAAGACTGTAAATCATGAAACAATTGTAACATTACATTATCACTTTGTTTAATAAATACAGTTTCTATTTGAGCTATGATACCTGCCACATATTGACTGTCTACCATCAAATTGATGGGATTGGGGGGGGGTGGAATGGAAGTAGAAAAAATAGTAGCATAGAGTTCATTCTTTTGAGTAGAATCAAAAGGTGTTTCTATAGGTTTTAACAATTTCAATGCTGGGCAATAAATAGAGGCCCTATGTTTCTTTGTGGCATCAGTATAAACATTATAACCTTGCACAGGTTCCATTTTCACTATCTTTGATTCATCCTAAAGCCATATCTGAAATAATGATTTTATTAACAATGTATTCCCAGTACAAAATTTATTATTAACAACTATTTGCCAAAAAAGATCTTCCATAACAAATCCTTTTATAATATCTAATGAATATAGTGTGTAGGTGTTATTAGGTGTTTTTCCACTAATTTGTAATACTTGGGAATTACACTTATGTATGAGCTGCGCTACCATAGTTGCATGCATAATCAATGTTTTCCCTTAGTTTAAACCCTTATATAGCCATTCAACAATTCCTGTCCCTTGATGAATGACACCAGTAGGCATATAAGGAGTATCAAGTATAGTAATATCAAGTAGAATCTGTGGTCAATCCTTATGGTATAAGTGTTTTTCAGGGTTTCAGTGAACTAAGAAATGGCTTGAACAGTCTCAGGAGTCCCTTCTCTTGGTGAATGTAAAGCTAGATCACACTTTAACATTTCATATAAGGGTTTCAAGGTATCATAAGCAAATGGGTTTTTGGTCATATCCATTGTATTTCTCCTAGTAGTTTTTTAATGTATGTAATGTATTTTCCTTACTTATATCTAAATGTGGGGGTATAATATTTATTTGTGTAGGATTGATCAATTGTCCCAGATAATTAATGGGTGGATGTCTCTGGATTTTTTCAGGAGCTACCTTGAGGCCTTGACTTGCTAAAGCCTTTTCTAACTCCTGTAAAGCTGTCTCTAAACAATTAACATTATGATGAGATTCTAGTATATCATCCATATAATAGAGAATAATAATATCCTTAAAAATTTTTCAGATAGGCTGTAATATCTTGTCCACAAAATATTGACACATTGTAGGGCTATTCTTCATCCTTTGTGGCAATACCCACCACTGAAACCATTTCATGGGTGAATTTAAATTAACAGAGGGTATAGAGAAGGCAAATCTAATAGCATCCTCTGCATGTATGGGTATAGAGTAAAAACAATCTTTAATATCAATTACCCATAAAGGCCAATTTTCCGGGATCATGTTGGCACATAGGAGTCCAGGTGGTAAAGTTCCCATTGATTCCATAGAATTGTTTACAGCCCTGAGATCAGTAAGCATCCTCCATTTTCCTGATTTCTTTTTAATAGCAAAGATTGGAGAATTCCATGGGCTGGTACTTTCTTCAATATGCCCATTCTCAAATGATTCTTTAATAATTTGTTCTAGAGCCTGTATTTTTTCTGAACTAAGGGGCCACTGATCTATCTGAATGGGCTCATTTGACTTCCATTTTACCTTAGGGGGCATCAATTGTTCTTTTTGTTCCTTTTCTACAGTGGCCCCTATGAAAAATCCATGGAGACTGTGAGTCCCACTTGTGTGAGCAAGTCCCTTCCCCATAAAATCATGGGAAGTCCTTGTACCACATAAGGTCTAATTTTACCTTATTTATCTTCACTTCCGAATCTAAATAACAGTTTGATATCTGAGTGTCCTATAATCCACCTATACCCCAAAACTGATTATCTGTAGCCTCCAGAGGCCAGTTATGAAACCAAATTCTAATAGGAAAAATAATTTTATCAACACCAATGTCTAGCATCCCTTTAAAGTTTCTTTTTCCTACTTTTTTTTAGGTTTTTGCAAGGCAAATAGGCTTAAGCGGCTTGCCCAAGGCCACACAACTAGGTAATTATTAAGTGTCTGAGACCAGATTTGAACCCGGTACTCCTGATTCCAGGGCCGATGCTTTATCCACTATGCCACCTAGCTGCCCCTCTTTTTCTTACTTTTAGAGTAATCATTGGTCTTGAGGCTTGTATCCTTTCAGTAAACTTTCCTAACATGTGCGACTTACTTAGTAAGTAATACTCCTTGGGCCACTACCTGATTGTCATCAATTTCTATATGATTTTTGTAAGGGATTAAAAACCGAAATCTCGTTTCCTTTTAATATAGCTACTTGAATATGTATGCCAGTATAGTCTGTACTTGGAGCATTTATTACTAAATATTCATTATCTGTTCGAATTTCTTGTATGGGTAAAAGAACTGTAGTATTGGCCCTGATTAAATAATTCCCTCGGGAACAGAGATCAATTAAAATTGTTCCCTGTGAGAGGTTAACTCCTGATATTTCTGTCTTAATTCCTTTGTCTCTTGATTCACTTCTGTTTCTACCCCTAACATTCCCCATTTGTTTCCCTGGGCCAATGGGGTGCAGCCCGACATTGAGTTTAAATGGCATTCACTTGCCTGATGTCTTGGCTTTTTACATTTAGGACAGGGTGTGGTCGGGCTATTCCCTCCTCTTTTATCATGGCAGTCTTTCTTCATATGCCCAATCCTGCCACACTTGAAACATTTTTTGCTACTTTTATTAAAGTCCCTAGCCATAGCCTGAGCCATGAGTTCGGCTGCATATGCTGCAGAACCTATGCTATAACATCTTTGAATCATCTCTTTCAATGAGGCTTCCTGTCTGCTCCTTATTAAGCCTTTTTTACAATCCATTTTACAATTATTTATCAATTGTTTCAATAGAGTGTTTGTACCAGGGGTGTCCCCCATACTCTTAGCTACAGCATCCTGCATTCTGGCCACAAATTCAACAAAAGGTTCATCAGGTTTTTGTATGATAGTGGCAAAGGGTTTTTTACTTTCTCCAAATACAGGGATTCTACCCCAAGCCTCTATTGCACATTTCGCATGTCTTCCAAAGTATAGGTGATCTGCTGACCATCTGTACAATACTGTCCAGTTCCTGTCATTTGCTCAAAGTATGTGTTAACATTGATTGGATTACCTGGATTTAATGAAGCTGCTACATTCCTGCAATGTTCTGTAAATTCTGACATACAGGCTACTGCTTCACCAGGTGTTAGACAAGCCCTGATTAGTACCTTCCAATCATTTGGTGTAAGAACATAAGTTTCCAAATTTTTTAACTGCAAATGTACATAGGGTGATTTCACCCCATATTCTTTAACTGCCTTCTTTAACTCTTTTATTTGACTAATAGGAACCATATTACGTCTTCTGATTCTAACTTGTTGTCCAGTATTAGGATCCATTGAGTGTCTTCTAAGACAGGTATCATTATTCCCAATCTGTGAGGTTTTCTCCCTGTTGTAGTGCCTGAAATAACCCCTTTTTAAGAGGTGATAAGCTGAATTCCTTATTTTCTGAACCAGTTAATGAATTCTAGAACCCTTTTGGGCTATCTATGGGTTTGTTCATAATGCTCTTAACCGGTTTTTGACCTATTAAAAGCATAGTCAACTGACTGCATTTGACCTATTAAAAGCATACTCAACTGACTACATATCTCTGCTAATTATGTGACTTCTTTTTCTAATCTATCAATTGTTTCATTGTTAACCCTTTCTCTTTCATTTTTAAATAGACCCAAATCCAGATACAATAAGTTGTTAAGGACCAGAGAGCTGGGTGTCTCTTGACCAGACCTAGGAGCAGAAGTTTGTGTTTCTGTGTTAAACTTCCTAGGGCATTGTAAATGCCATTCATCTGCATAAACACATCTAACTAAATTATGCATAAAAATATTCCTTCAGTGACAGGTTCATGCTTATGAAGTTCAGTCATTTGTTCCCCTACTATGATCCAATCATTCATGTCACTGGGCATTCTTTCTAGCACCCAGGGGGATGCTTTATAAACTACTTCTAAATATTTCCTAATATCTCTGCTTTGTACTGTACAACCCTGTTTCTTTAAGGCTTTATATAATAATTTAATGTGCGTGTCTTTAGCCAAAACCCCTAATACTTGTCCCATGATAAGAATATTCTTACCTCACCAGTCCATACACAGGTTTGTAGCCAGAGACCTCCTGGATTCCTGTAGGCTGATCCGCCCTGTGGTTGAAATCCTTCCAGGATCTTCCCCTACCATGATGGGTGCCAAGTGAAATGAAACGGTGCACCAACCTTGAGTTCTTTGAGCAGCAAAGAACTTGTTCTCAGCTAGAGTGAAAGGATGAAAGACATGAGCCTCTTTTCATAGGAACAAAAGACCAAAAGACCACTTTTTGTTTTGGGTGAAGAGTGGAAGTGTTAAGTGGTTTGTATTAGTATTGAAGCCTAAGCAATGTTTTTCCCATAAAATAGAGTATTTTAGCTCATGAACATCTCTTCCTGGGGCTCAGTAAGAACCATTCTTAATATAACCCCTCAAGAATGAGGGAAAAAATGTTAAATCTTTTAGGGGTTTTATTGTAAATGCCAATCTGAATGTCCTCATCATGGACATTGGGAAGAAAGATAAAAAAATATTCCAGGAATTATAAATACTACTGAGTATCCTTCTTCAAGGTCAAAAAGAGCTAGTGGAATCCATAAACATTTGCCTAGTTCAAAAATGATGACATCTGGCAGGTAATGTGTTATGAGAGTTAAACAAGGAGGGAAAGAAACCCAGGTCCTTTTGGTTTCTTTTCTTAACCTGGTATCTATTAAGAAACAAAGAAGGATCAAAGAAAGTATAAGACCTAGGGTTGGTAGATATGGCAATGCTCATAACTGACAGCAGAGGAAAGATATAGCTGCTAAATTCTTTTTTTGTTTCTATTTTCTCTGCCAAGGAGAATAACTTTTATAATTGTAAAAGAACAAGAATGAATAACAAAGAATGGATAAGCAAGGACTTGCTAAGAAAGCATCTAACTCCCCAAATGAATTTAAAATGCCTCAAGATGAGCTACATCCTTGTGACAGTTGAACCACTGTGAAAGATTATGGAGAATTAGAAAGTATCACAAGATTGAAGAAGGCTAAATGCCATACAAATTTTCAAAAAAGGGATTATTAAAACAAATGGCTATTGGACATCTGAAAAAAGGAATTGATACAAACAAAAAACAGAGTCAGTATGACTTTAAGACCAGGTCATGGCATTTCTTCTTTTTTTAAAATTTTTTGATCATAATTGCTAAAATCAGTAGATGAAGGGAATTATGTGACATAGTTTATCTAGATTTTAGCTATGTTTTTATTCAAGAATCTCAGTGTTCCTATTGTTCTATTAGAAACCAGGAGGGATGGGATTTCAGGGAAACCTGGAGGGATTTGCATGAACTGATACTGAGTGAGATGAGCGGAACCAGAAAAACACTGTATACCCTAACAGCAACATGGGAGTGATGTTCAACCTTGAAGGACTTGCTCATTCCATCAGTGCAACGATTGGGAACAATTTTGGGCTGTCTGCAAAGGAGAGTACCATCTGTATCCAGATAAGGAGCTGTGGAGTTTAAACAAAGTGCAAGGACTACTCCCTTTAATTTATAAAAAAACAGATATCTTATTGTCTGATTTTGTTACCTCTGAGAATTCTCTTCTCTTTAAGGATATGATTTCTCTCTCATCACACCCAATCTGGATCAAGGTACAACATGGAAACAAAGTAAAGACTGACAGAGTGCTATCTGTGGGGGTGGGGTGGGGGGAGGGAAGCAAGATTGGGGGAAAATTGTAAAACTCAAATAATATCTTTAATAAAAATAAATAAAAAAAGTATCTCAGTGTTCTTGTTAAGAAAACAGAGAAATCGATTTGATGATGAAATTATATGGATTCAAAACTGATTGGAAGTTGACTCAAGGAATAATTGTTGATGGTTTGATATCAATTTTGAAAGAGGTCTTCAAAAGAGCAATGCAGGGATGTATGCTTAACATTTTTTTCATTGTCTGAAATAAAGGAATAAATGGCATATTCATTAGATATCTAACTGACACATAAAGGAGGGTTGCTAAAATTGTGTATGACAGTCAGATTCAGGAACCAAAAGGATCTTGTTAGTCGAGAGCATTGAACTGAATCTCTTAAAATGAAATTCAATAAAAATTGCCTGAAATTTTATAAGCATGATTTAATAACAGTTTGTATGAAAATCATCTGGGTTTGTGAACTTGAAGCTCAATAGGAGTCAACAATTTAAAGCACCAGTCAAAAACCCTAATGTATAGTTGGACTTCATTAAGAAAAGCATAGTCTCCAAGGATATGAAGATGAAAGTCTTACTTTTCCTTCCACTTCTAGATAGGAAATTCTATTAAGAGTTCCATTATCTTGTTTTATTTGTTATCTTGTGTTCCATTTTAGCTGCCACAATTTAAGAAGGATATTAATAAACTTGATAGTATTCAAAGGAGGACAACTAGCATGATGACAGGTCTTGAGTCTGTAGCATAGAAGTGGTTAAAGGACTGCCTATGTTTACCTTGGGTTTAGGTAGGGTCATGAGAGATATCTTTAAGTATTTGAAGGGCTGTCATCTGAGAAGGGATTAGTCTTGTTTTCTTTGGTTCTAGTAATTGCCAAGAGAATAGTTTAGCTTTAATGTCAGGAAAATAAACACAAACAAATAAAACAATCCTGAAAACTACCATACCAGCTCTGCCTCCTGCATCAGAATTCTTAAGTCCTTCAAAATTGTTCATTTTTGCCATATTGTTATTGTAGTATAAATTGATTTTTTTTCTTCTCTTCATTCTGAATCATTTCATATATTTTTTCATATTTCTCTGAAATTGTCCCTTTTGTGATTTTTACAGCAAAACAGACTTCCATTGCATTTATTAGTCAGATTTTGTGTAGCGTTCCTTAATTGACAGGCATGCACTTATTTTGTAGTTCTTTGCTACTATTATAAATGCTATGGGTATGTATTTATGGAACCTTTTTCTAATAATTTTGTCTCTTTTAGTTATAGGTTTAATGGGGCATATGGGTCATAATGGGTCAGAGGTTATATACAGTTTGGTAACTTTTGTAGTATAATTTGTAGTATAATTTTGAATTGCTTTTGAGATAGGCTATACCCATACACAGTTGAACCAACAGATTACATTAATGTACCTATTTTCCCATGGCCAATCCAACATTTTTTTTTGTCTACTTCACAACTCTGATAGTTGTGAAAAGACATGTAAGTTACTTCAATTTTCATTTATTTATTAGTGTTTGGAACTATTTTATATGACTAAATAGATTTCATCCCTTGAAAGTTTCTAATTCATATTCTTAAACCACTTATCAGTTGGTGAATGACTGTTTCTTATAAATTTGGATCAGTTCTTTCTATAATTTGGAAGTGAAATATTTATCAAAGAAACTTGCATGAAATATTTTCATTTTACTGTTTCCCTTTTGATCTTGCCTGCATTGTTTTAGTTGGGCAATAACTTATTTCATTAATTTGTAATCCAGACAACCCAGTATATGTTCTATTAGCCTCTGTATTCCTTGATTAGCTATGAATGCTTTCCCAATCTATACATCAAAAAGGCAATTTCTTTCTTGTTCCTCTAATTTGTTTATGATGATACTTTTTTATATCTTTATAGAAAAGGTGGATATATATCCATTTGGAACTTTTCTTGGTCTATGACATGAGGTTTTCTAAACCTAATTTCTGCCAGATTGCCATCCAATTTTCCCAAGTTTTTTGTTAAATTGTCATTTACCTAATAGGTAGGATTTTTGGATTTATTTCCCATTATAGTATTTCATTTATTTGCTTCTGCAAATTCTATGCCTAATTTATTCCATTGGTTGACTTCTCTTTTTAACTTAGTACTGAATCATTTTGATGCTTACTGCTCTGTAGTATAATTTGGGATATCAGTTTCCCACTTCTTTTTCATTGTTTTCATGAGTTTCAAATTTTATTTTATTTTATTTCATAGTTCTAAAAGTAATTCTTTGGTAAATAGATTGGTATGGAACTGAATATATTTTGTTCTTCCACATGAATTTTTTTTCCCCTAGATCTATAAAATCATTTTGGAGTAGATTGATTAATATGGCTCTGATTAAATTAAGTAAATTAATAGGTAGTATCATAATTTTTTATTATGTTGTATTTGTCTACTCATATTCAGCTACTAGTTATCAAATTATTTAGGTCTGTCTTTATTTTTCTAAATAGTGCTTTAGAGTTCCTGTGTGTAGTTTGGTAGGCAGATTCTCAACTATTTCATGCTTATTTTGAACAAAATTTATCTTTGTATCTCTTCTTGTTTCATTCTGTTGGAAATATATACAAATGTTTGATGATTTATGAGGCTTTATTTCATATCTTGTAACTTTATTAAAGTAATTAGTTGATTCAGTTAATATTAGTTGACTCTTCAGACCAGGGTGCTTTTAGTATTTCATCATTTTATCTACAAACAGCAGTAGTTTTGTTTCTACAATGCTTATGTTTGTTCTTTCAATTTCTTTTTCTTGTTTTAGCTAAATAGTACTGATCTGGGGTAGCTAGGTGGCGCAGTGGATAGAGCACTGGCCCTGAAGTCAGGAGTACCTGAGTTCAAATTCGGCCTCAGACACTGAATAATAACCAAGATGTGTGGCTTTGGGCAAGCCATTTAACTCCATTTGCCTTACCAAAAAAAGCCTAAAAAAATAGTACTGATCTTAGTGGCAAATGACTCATTTATTCCCATTACATATAATGCTGACTTCATTTTTGCTATGTGCTACTTATAATAATTAGAATAGGTCTATTTATTTGTATCTTTTCTAGTATTTTTAACAGAAAGATTTGCTTTTGTCATAAATTTTTGTCATAATTGATATAATCATATGATTTTTCAAAATCTTTCATTTCATTAGTATGGCTTATAATGCTTTATAATTAAGCAAAAAGATTTGTACCCACTTTAGTTGATAATAGTATGATCAAGGGTATGATCTGATCATTGACCTTCTGAGCTTTGCAGACTCTATATCTTGCTTTGGATATAGCCAACAAAGCTGTACACTTGCCCCTTGTGGAGCTCTAGTTTATAGATGTTTGCCCCAGACCTTGAAATTCCACTTGAAGTATGCAAAGGCAAAGAACTGGAAATTGAGGAGATACCCATCAACTGGGGAATGGGTGAACAAGCAATGGTATATGATTGTAATAGAACATTATTGTGCTGTAACAAACAACAAAAATGAGCAGCTAGGTGGTGCAGTGGCTAGAGCACTGGCCCTGGAGTCAGGAGTACCTGAGATCAAATCCAGCCTCAGACACTTAATAATTACCTAGCTAATAATTACCTAAGCCACTTAACCCCACTGCCTTGCAAAAAAAGAAACTAAAAAAACCCCAAACAACAAAAATAATGAATTCAGAAAAATAATAGTATGAACTGATACAGAGTGAAGTAAGTAGAGGACATTGTACATAGTAGCAATAATATTGAACAAATATGAATGACAGCTATTCTCAGCAATACAATGGACTCATGACAATCCCAAAGGACTCATGATGAAAAATACTGTTTTTCCCTCCAGATAAAGAATTCATGGAGTCTGAATATAGTCCCAAAATACTATTTTCATTCCTTTCTTTCCTCCTTCCTTCCCTCCCTCCCTCTTTCTTTCAAAATCTGCCAATGATTAGTTTAAGATTAGTTCTTCACAATATAGATTAATAATAGATTAATTAGGTAAAATAATTTCTAATGATTTCCTTTATATTCAATTTTTGTTATTCATTTTCTTTTTTAAATCTTGATAAAAAACCTTGATTTTTTTCTTTCTTTAAATATCTGTTTATTATATACATTTTTATAAAAGAAACTAGTTCCTACTTTTATTTATCAGTGCAATGATTGCTTTCAATTTTGTTAATATCTTTATATTTATTTATCTATTTATTTATTTTCATCCATATGCACATGCATATTTTTAAGTTGCAAAATTTCCTTTCACCCTCCCTTCCCACCCAAACCCCCCTTAGCAGTGAACAGTCAGGTTAGCATTGTGCATACATATTTTGATAAACATGTTTGCAAATTAGTATTAATTAATTTCAGTATGAGGAATTAGGATTAAGGGAAAGAGATACATAAGAGATAATTTTTATAAAGTTCTTATCAGATTCTGAAGGATTGGTTTTGTGTGTGTTTTGTTTTGTTTAGTTTTTCTTCTTCTGAATGGGGATAACATAGTCCATAGTTAGTCTAATACAGTTGTCCTAGCTCTCTGAACTGCTGAGAGGAGCTGCTTCTATCAACTTTGTTCATCTCATAATGTTGTTGATGCTGTTCTCTTGGTTTTGCTCTTTTTGCTCTAGCACCATATCTAATAAATAAGTCATTTCATGCTTCTCTAGAGTCTGATTATTTATGATTTCTTATAGAACAATAGTATTCTGTAGTATTTTTGTACCATTACTTGTTTAGCCATTTCCCAATTTATGGGCATCCCCTCAATTTCCACAATTTTGTAAATATCTTCTTTAATTTTCAGAGTTTCTTATTTTGGCATTTAGAGTCCCCCCCCCCCCCCCATTTGTTATTTTTTTCTCTTTTTATGGCAACCCGATTCTTTGAACTCCCTAGTTCTCTCTTTTAGCTTTTGCTGATGAGAAAACACACATATATATGCATATATGCACATGTATACATATATTCCTGAATTTTTGGTTTAGCTTCATTCTATAGGTTTTTTTTAATATTGTCTCTTTAATCCACTAGTTCTTTATGATAAAGTTATTTAGTCTACAATTAATTTTAAGCTTTCTCTTCAGAGACCCTTTATTGAACATAATTTTATTACATTTTGCTCAGAAACAAATGTGTTTAGTATTACTTTTGTTTCTATACATGTTTGAAGTTTTTAATGGCTACCCATGATTAATATTCCTAAAGATTCCATGCCTATATGAGATATTATGCAAACTGCTCTGTTTCTTATTCAGTGACTATCAAAAATTTACCCTTTCTTACTTTTCCTTAAGTCTTTTCTATGCCTTTAATTTCTTCCTTACTCATCTTTTAAAAATTAGGTTTGTCTATGTATGAAATGATTTGGCATAAATAGACATACATATGTATATATAAAATGAAGGTCTGTGCCCTCATTTCTTCTTCTATTTCATGTATGTATTTATCTATATCTATATATTCATGTATATAGAGATATTTATGTATAAAGTTGATTTTGATGATATCTTTATATAATATAGTTTCCTTGTTTAATACTTTATTATAAATATTTTTAACTATCGCCTTGTCTGAAATTATTAGTTACCTCAGCCTGCCTTTTTCTGTTTTTGAGGTTACTTGAACCACAACAGATTTGCTTTAGGGTCTTATTTTGTCTGTGAAATTTTGTGTTTCATATGTTGTTTCTTGCAAATATAAATTGTTAGATTTTGCTTTCAAATCTATTCTACTATTACCTTTGATTTTATGAATGAATTAATACCATTCTAAGTCAAGGTTATGATTATTCATTACTAACTTCATCTTATCTTTTTCTTACTTTTTTATTTTCTTGTCCCTCTACCCCCCCCCCCCCCACGCCTATGACCATACTTTTCTTTCTGGAGAGTTGATGAAAGAGAAGTATTTTGCCTAAAACAACTCATCTATAGTTGAAGTAATTTGTTCTGGTTCCAAAATTCCTCTTTTCTTTCCCTTGTCCTACTCTCCATCTTGAGATTTTTATTTTCCTTTCTTTTCTTTTAATTCTCGTATTATATTCCATTCTCTGACACTCGAGTTTTAATTATGACTACTACTTTCTTGATCTTCATCTTTCTCTTACATGCTCCAAAAGCCCTCTTTGCCCCTACCTATTTCTTTATTGAGTTCAATGTATTTCAACATGCTTTTTGTGTGCATGAGTAGGAGTGTGTGTTTGTCTGTGAGTTGTTTGTGTGTTTGTTTAAGAGAGAGAGAAAGAAATACAAATAGATAGAAACAGAGAGTCAGAGTTCAACCTTCTTTTTCTGGTTCAGAGAAAGTGAAGTACATGGAATATTTGCTCTTCCTTTCTTTTCCTTCATTTCATGTTGTCCCATTATGTGAATAAGTTTTCTTTACTTCCTTTCCCTCTTGTTATTATATTCTCATGTTTCATATCCTCCTTCTAAGACCATCCAAACAGAAGAAAACTTTGCAGGTCTTCTATCTTTTTTTCCTAGTACCCTGGCAGACATTACACTTTTGAGAGGGCAAATGTTTCTCAAGTCATCACAAATAATCCTTTACAAATAAGTAGATGAACTTACTTTATTTTTCTCTTGATTCTTGTATTTGCATTAATTTGTTTCTATTCAGATCTGATCTTTTCACTATGAATCTTTGGAAGTTTTCTAATTCATTAAAGGTTCATTCCCCCATTACAGAATTATATTTAGTTTTATTGGATAGGTTATTCTTGTTACTTTTATCTTTTGCAGTACTGATTTATTCCAAACTTTTCTCTCCTTTAAAGTGGCAGCTGCCAACTGACAATTGGACAGAACCAGTCTTTAACCTTTGGGTGAACAGAGTTGACTAGAGGCAGAAGAGGAAGGAATCAAATAGAAGTTTAATTTCAAAGTAAAGGAAATTGCTTGTGGGCAAGCAAGCAAAAAGTCATATATACTGTGGCACCAAGGCACTATGTGGAAATTTCAGTACTCATACCAATGACTGCATAATGAACAATACCCCTAACAATAAGGGGTAATGGCAACAAATTATGCCTAAGTCTGTCTATTGTTCCTTGACACTTTCTCTAAATATTTCTCTTCAGTCTTGAAAATGGAGTTGACTTTGACTTTTGCTGTCAACCTAGCAGATGCCAACCAAATGTTCTTGTAGCATATCTAATGTAAAATCTCAGGTGGTTTGTTTTTCAAGTACCACCTTGGCCCTTTCTCCTGGATCACTTGGGATGTGGTTTAACTGGGTCCAGCCTACATTCTGTTCTGGCCCTACCTCCCAGAATTTTTCTGCCATGGGAAGTCTGTACCATGGACTGGATGATGGTTTTGTTCTTTCTCCTCTTCTGCTGTTTATATGTTTTACATTCTGCCAAATCTGGTTTTTTCCTCTGCTAAAATGTTTCACAGATTTTGACAATATTTTCACTCATTTTGAAGTGGATGAAGAAGCTTATTGCTGCTTCCATTTAATTTTCTTTATCATTGTTCCTTCTGATGCTTTTGTGGAGTCTTCTATGTCTTAACATACTGCTATTTTCCCATAATTCCACTATTTCTTTCTTTCTCTTTTCACTCTCCCATTTCAGATGATACATATTGCACTTCTTCAATGGTATAACAAAAATAACTATGGACTTGGAATCAAAAGAATTAGTTTCAAATACAAGTTATTTCACTTAATAAAATTTTTACTCTAGATAAGCTTTTGTCATACCTTTTTCTAGGACTAAGCTACATCTGCTACAAAATGAAGAATAAATTACCCTTGAAGTCTTTTCTAGCTCTAAGTCCATCATCTAATGTCATGTATTGTTTCCTTCACAGTGTTAGTTACTCAGTTCTATGCCGACATACTTTACCTCTTCACTATCCCTTTTTCTTCCTTATAACCCCATACTTGACTCCATCTCTGGTTTTTCTTTAATATCTCTTTTCAATTCCTCTGAATTTGTTGATATCTATGAATTTTTAGTCTTTACTGAAGTTCAACTTTAAAAAAATTATTTATTAAAATTTATATTTGAAGATAGTTTTCAATATTTATTTTTTGTAAAGTTTTCTCCCTCCCACCTTTTCCTCCTCCACCCTAGGATAGCAAGTAATCTGATATGGGTTATAAATGAAGAGTCATATTCTAAATATTTCCACATTAGTCATGCTGCAAAAGAAGAATCAGAATAAGTAGAGTAAAAAACTACAAGAAAGAAAAAGCAAAAAAAAATTTAAAAAATGAAAATAGTATCCTTTAACCTGCATTCAGATTCCTTGGTTTTCTCTCTCTGTGCATAGATGGCATTTTCCATCACAGATCTTTTAGAATTGTCTTTGTTGTATTGCTGAGAGGGACTGAGTCTATCATAGTGATTGTTGTATGATGTTGCTATTAAGGTGTACAATATTCTCCTGGTTCTTCTCTTGAAAAAAAGCATCCAGTTTATCTCAATATCAGTTCATATGAATGTTTCCAGGTTTTTTGGAAACTCATTCCCTCCTTTTGCTGATATATCAGCCCTCCTTTCTCCTTCCACCCTCTACTTCCACCAAACGTATACTTTCTTTCTTTCTTGGTAACTGATCTTAATCCTCTATTCCTTTGTGAATGTGAGAGCCTGAAATCTAGCACAGTGCTTGGTACAAAGTAGGCATTGTTCAATGATATCACCTTAGTTTTAGATTGAGAAAACTAATTTTATTCCAAATATTCACTTCAATTCAATCTCAAACAATTTAAATTCAATATATAATTAAATTGAAAAAAAATTGAGTGCCTCTTATGTGAAACACTAATGTTAATATTTTAGATCTCAGAATCATGGATTCAATGTTTATTTCCTCTGTACTGGCAATAAAAATATGCATACTTCACTATAAAATTATGCCTTCTATTAGATTGTTAATAACTTACATTTAATGTATTTATAATTAGAAATTTTTATATGGGTGCAGTAGTGAAAGACTAAAAGTTCCCCCCAAAGCTAAAAAAATAGTTCAATTTAGCTAAAAACTACTCTATATGTCAGGCAGAACATTTGAAGTAGTTACAATTCAGAGAAAACTTCCTCTAAAGGCTGACATTTCCATTAATTACATTTACTTTAGTTGGGTGCCTTTTCTAACATGCCAGATTTTCTAAACAATTTCAATTTTCCTTACATTTTGGCTGCTTTCGATAGTTTCAGCAATTGCTGATTTACTTCTTATTTTGAATGAGTTAACATGATAATTTTGTAGTTTGTTATTTATTTGGTACTGTCCTTTTTTCATTTCCTTGTCATACTTTTCCTTGAATTTGTAAGATTTAGAAAGAGTTGCCATTATGATTGGCAGTTACCATAGTTTTATTGTCATAGTCTAAAATTTTGTATATACTTGGAATTCATTGGTCTCTCTCTCTCTCTCTCTCTCTCTCTCTCTCTCTCTCTCTCTCTCTCTCTCTCTCTCTGCTCTCTCTGTGTGTGTGTGTGTGAGAGAGAGAGAGAGAATCTATTTTATCCATTTTAACTCTCTTCCCTATTGTGAAACTTAACTCTTTAGCAATTTTGTATATTTTTCCCCTTCCATTACTTTAATGGAATTAAACTAAAATTGTTGTAAATGCAACATGGTAGGAAAATATAATTTCTTCAATATTTCATAAATATAGCTTATGTAAATAATGTCATTTTTTGCCAAACAAAAAGAAAAATGGAACTCTGTATATACATGAGCTTATATTATCTATATAAATAGATTTTAATTTCATAGGATCACAAAATTTTAGAACTGAAAAGGTTCTGTTCATTTTGTAAATGAGGAATCTATTTTCATCCAAGGTCACATCTGATTAGTGATAAAATAGTAATCATAACTAAGGTCTATTATGATTGCCTAAATGAATGAGGGAAAGAATATTGTGCTTTTGTTCTAGACACTGTGCTAAATATTGGGGATACAAAAGCAGAAAGCATGACTGTGCCCTCAAGAAGCTTACATTGTGAAGGAGTGAGGCAACACAAGAGATGGAATATGAAGAGGGGTGGTGTATGCATGGTGAAGTGGTTTAGAAATGACTGGGAGATGGCATGGTAACCTGGCTCTAGACAATATGAGGCAGAAACTCATCTATCAGATAATGTGGAGATAAAGTCCAAGTTGCAGTGGGAAAGGGGATGAGAAAACATAATTAAATTCATTCAATGAACATTTATCTGTTTTCCATCATTAGTGATTTATTTTATTTTTGTCTTTGTAATTTCAGTGACCACTATGGGGCCTAGTCTATTGTGCTTACTCAGTGCTGTCAACTGATTAATTTATAGTCACAGCTGTGCTTTAAAGACATCAATTTAGCGGCCTTGGAGAAGGGTAGCTGGTAGACAAATTAGAAAAAAAATATTTTAAAACTGTAATTGAAAGGTTCTTAGAGCCTTAAAATAGGGTAGTGACCATATAAAAAAAAAGATGTGAAAGATATTGTGTGTATAGAATTGATAAGTTATGGATACTAATTAGATTTGTAGTGAAGAAGAGAGAAAAGCCAAAATAGTACCTACATTACAATTTGGTGCAACGGAAAAAATAGTGGTACCCTCAATGAAAATGGGAAAATGATGAAGATGAATAGTTTTTCAAAAAAACTTAATTTTATTTACCCAATGTTATTCCCCTTAATGTTATTTCTCCCTCCATTCTCTCCTCAATGCATTGAAAAAGCAAACAATAGAATACTTAATACATGTATGAAATCATGCAAAACATTACTGTATTAGCTATTCTATAGAAAAAAATGAAAATAATTTTAGTTTGCACTTTAACCCATTGCTTCTGTATATATTTATAGAAAGAATTCTTCATCGTAAGTCTTTTGAAATTGTGCTGGATCATCATATTGATCAATTGCTAAGTCTTTCACAATATTTTTGTTACTGTATAAATTGTTCTTTTAGTTCTTCTTACTTTACTTCACATGAGTTCATATAAGTCTTTTCAAATTTTTATGAAACCATTCTTTTATTTCTTTCTTATGGCACAATAATAATCCATCTCATTTATATATCATAATTTGTTTAGTCATTCCCCAATTGATGAACATCTCCTCAATTTCCAGTTCTTTGACACCACAAAAAGAGTTGCTATAAATATTTTTGTTTCTTTTTGTTTTTTTTGTTTTTTGTTTTTCCTTGAAATATAGACCTAGCATTAATAGGTTAAAGGATTTGCATAGTTTTAGAGTTTTCCAAATTGTTTTCTAGAATGGCTAGGCTAGATTATAGTCCCATCAATAGTTTCCTCACATTTCTTTATTTCTCCACATTTTCATTTTCTCTCATCTTACACAACCTGATAGGTAAAAGGTAGCATGTCAGAATTGTTTTAATTTGATTTCTATAGTGATTTAGGGCATTTTCATATGACTATTTATTGCTTTGATTTCTTCATATTAAAAACTCTATCTCCTTTGATCATTTATTAATTGTGATTGACTCTTATTCTTTTTAATTTGACTCAATTTCCTATATATTGAGAAAGGAGAAAGAAAACCTTTAGCTGAGAAACTTACAACAAATATTTTCCCCCCATTTTCTTGCTTTTTTAAAAAAAATTGACTGTATTGGTTTAAGGTTATGCAAAACATTTTTAATTTTATGTGATGAAAATTAAGGGGTACATGGGATAATTAGAGAGGTCTGACATTGAATAAATAAATCAAAAGACCTTGTTGAACCCTTTTGATCGCTGCTTATCCAGCTTTGGTGTCCATCTGTTACCTAACTTTCACCTGTTACTCCAAAAAGATGTAGCATGCACAGTGGCTGCATACATTCAGGTAAAATCATCTCAACAGTCAGATTAAGGTTGAAGGTGATCAATACAACTCAAAACTGTAAATGAATGGGGGAAGCTAGGTGGCACAGTGAATAGAGCACTGGACCTGGAGTCTGGCCTCAGACACTCAATACTTACCTAGCTAGCTGTGTGACCTTGGGCAAGTCATTTAACCCCATTGCCTTGTAAAAATAAAAAAAAGCTGATAGTGAGTTAGGAAGATATTGAATCTAAGCATGTAAAGATACCCCCAATGGAATGGAACATTTTGATCCAACCACCATGAAAGTTACTGAAGCAGGCATTGTAGAGCTGTTAGAGCTTGGTTAGATATCAAAGATGTCAATATCATCCATTGTATACTGGGCCACCACCTGTCTTCTTGAATTTTATCTTGTTACTGGGCTCTGATTGTTCTGGAATTGAGAGTGAGACTGATAGCTTTGAAAAGTTCTGCTTTATGTAAATCCAATTCAAGGTGTAAGTTGAGATATCACCCTATGATGTCATTGTACCTCTCTGAAAATGAAGGTAGAACAACAACAATGAAAATGATACATTTTGCCTCCTATGAACCTCTATCTTGTATGGTCATAAGCTCTTCTGATAGCCATAGATCAAACAGGTAATTTATTTCATGCATCCCTAATTTACTTATGATGCTACCCTTTATATATAAATCATGTATCCATCTTGAGCTTATCTTGATTTATGATGTGAGAAGCTGGTATATACCAAGTATTTCCCAGACTGCTTTCCAGTTTTTCTATGAGATTTTGTAAAAATATTAAGTTCTTGATCCAATAATTAGGAGTTGGGGGCTTATCAAATGCTAGATTACTGTGACCAATTGCTTCCATATATGTTTCACTGATCAACCTCTTTATATCTCATCTAATACTAAATTGTTTTGATGATTATAGCTATGTAGCATAGTTTTTTAAATTAATGCTAAGATCCTCTTCCTTCCCCTTCCTTGATCTTTTTCCTTTTAGATAATTTTAATTATTATTTTTAGCAGCTTAAAGTAATTCTGTGATTGGTTGGTCTGACATTGAATAAATTAATTTTGGTATTATTGTTATTTTTATTATATTGACTTAGCCTATCCATAGGCAAAGATTATTTCTCAAATTATTCTGATCTGTCTTTATTAGTTTGAAGTGTGTTTTCTAACTGTGTTCATTTAGTTTCTGGGTGTGTCTTGTCAGGTAAACTCCCAAATATTTTATATAGCCTGCAGTTATTTTAAAATGGAATCTATCTGTGACTCTTCCTAATTTTTTTTAAGGCAGTATATAAAAAACTAATTATTTGTGTGGGTTTATTTTATATTCTGCAACTTTCCTAAGTTAGGGTTTCAATCAGTTTTTTAGTGAACACTCTAGAGTTCTTTCCATTTGCCGTCATATCATCTACAAAAAAAAATATGTTTTGTTTCTTTGTTTCTTATACTTCTTTAATTTCTTGTGATCATTATCTATAATAGCACAAAGTTTGTTTCCACCTTTTTATGTATTTTATTTTTCTGGTTCTTCTTTTATTTTTCCACTGCCTGTTTATATGTCTCCCTGTTTCTCTTGAGTTTGTCAGAATCCTCATTTCAAAACAGTTATATTTAATTATGTGCATCTATCATAACTAATTTAGCTATTACCCAGTTGATGGACATTGCCTTTGTTTCCAGTTCTTTGCTATCTTAAAATTAAAACCAGTATGTTTTGTAAATAATGATTTTGTTAGTTATGGAGCCAAAAAAAACCTTAGTTGAAATATTACTTTGCCTCTGACTATGTGTGACTTTCAAGAAGACATTTAAACTTTTTGTGCCTTAGTTTTCTCTTTAAAATGAATGACTTGGTCCAAATGTTTTCTAAGGTCCCTTATAGCTCTAAATTTTTGATGCCAGGGTCAAAAGTAAATTTACATGAAAGCAAAAAATGAAAAATTTCTAAAGAGGAAGCACCATTAATGTTATTTTATAGTGTCTAGCATGATTCATAATATATAAGGAGGAAAACATTCTGGAAAAGGTACACAGCACAAAGGAAAAGAATGAAAAAAGTAAATCCACTTAATATCCAGAAGGTGGCAGCAGAGATTTCCTTTAGAGTTATAGACCGTAATTTTTACAGTGTAGAGGGAGACAGAACCAGTTTTGAAAAGTAATCTCCAAGGTTATGCTGTTCAATTTTTAGCTGTCAGAGAATCCCTGACCAAAAAAAATTCCCCAAATAGTCTCCTGCCTTTACCTTGAGAATGTGTAATGGGCAAGGAGCTATTACCAACCAAAGCTTCTCAATCCAGTTTTTTTAAAATTTTTTTTATTATTATTTTTAGTTTTTTTGCAAGGCAATGGGGTTAAGTGGTTTGGCCAAGACCACACAGCTGGGTAATTATTAAGTGTCTGAGACCGGATTTGAACTCAGTTCCTCCTGACTCCACGGCCAGTGCCCTATCCACTGTGCCACCTAGCCACCCCTCATTCCAGTTTTGAATAGCTCAGGAGTTTTAGTCAGAGGTTTTGCCTCATAATTAACCTCCTTGAAATTCAAACCCACTGCTCCTAGTAGTAGTCTCTAGAAAAATACAAACCAAATTTAATCCCTCTTCCACATGTTAGTCCTTTAAATATTTGAAGATTACTATCATGTCACCCTTTAAATCACTTCCACAGGGTAAGAATCTTCTGTTACTTCCACTGGTTCAAGTTACCTTCCTCTACCTTCCTCTTCACATTCATTAATTTTTCAATAAACTTCCAAAAATGAGATGCCATAAAAAGATCATAGTATTCCATATTTCATGTGATCAAGGCTTGACACATTAGGAGTATCACCTCTCTTTTTTGGGGGGGGGGCACTATGCCTATCTTCAGCTGCTAAGTAATAAATAAAGTGAATAGATAACTTCCTTAGAGTGAAGATATGAGCTTGAACTATTTGAGATATTTTCTAGCTGTGTGATACTCTCACAGGCTTGTTACTCATCCTTAAATAATACCTACTATCCAAGGTTGTTGTAAGCATCAAATGACATAACACAGTTTAAGACTTTTGCAAGTCTTAAAATTCTATACCAATGTCAGCTACTTTTTTTTTTAATGTAGTCTAGGATCTCATTATCTTTTTTTTGGACTGTCATGTTATATAACTGACATATTGAACTTATAGTTCTCTAATCTACCCTCAATTTATATTTTTATGAATATATATATATATGATTTTTTTCACACAAAAGGTTGCTTAGAGATGTCTCAAACATCTAGCATTTTTGAAGTTAATCTTTTATTCTCCTACCCTCCTCAGTGCCTTTGTATTTATCTTTATTAAATTTAGTATTATAAGATTTAACCCAACATTCTCGACCTATTGAGATCTTTTTGGATCTGTTCTCCAAGTTTTCTCAACTTTATGTTAACTGTACATTTGAAAAAGTACTCCATGTATACCGTCATACAAGACATTGATAGAATTTGGTAAATAGCACAGAATTAGAGACAGATCTTTGGGGAAACTCCACTAGAGTTCTGCCTCTAAATGGACATGGTTGTGGGTATAATAGGAGTTTTAGGGCTATTTTGGTTTTTATTCTTACTTAGCAACATTATTAAAAAATATGTATTAGAGGAACATTTTTTACTAAAGTTTCTACACTTCAATAATGAATAAGCATTTACTATCACCTTTCTAATATGCATATTAATAATCACCATAATGATTAATGCCAAGAACTATCTTAGGCATTGAGGCTACAAAGACAAATATTAAAAATATATTTTACAGAGGGAAACAATAAACAAAATTACTACACAGAACATATGTATTTATAGTATAAACACAAGGTAATTTGGGGGGATGGAAAGGCTTAATAGTGGAGGGTGGGAATCAGGTGAGGCTTCATGTAGAAGGTGACACTTCTACTGAGTTTTGCAGAACTCTGAGAAATAGAGGTTAGAAGGGAGCACATTTCAGGAGTAGGGAGACAATATGTGCAAAAAGACAGAGATGGGATATCAGTGTTATGTGTGTGTGTGTGTGTGTGTGTGTGTGTGTGTGTGTGTGTGTGTGTGTGTGTGTGTGAAACAGCAAGATCATTTTGGATAAAATGAGCTTAATGGAGGAGGAATAACCTGTGGCAGGGATAGAGGGGGAGATGAAATTTAAAGAATGTACAGATAATATGCAGATATCTCCTTCCTGATTCCAGTTCAAGATACCAAATGGGAAATGGAAAAGAGTTATTTCTGATCATATGCGATTAAAGGTTTTTTATGATGGTGAAAAGTTCAAATGACTGGAATCAGGAGAACTGATAACTCAGGAAGTGTTGAAATAGAACTCAATGGGAATACAGAAGAAGAGACTCACCATTTAATTCACCCTATTTTTCCATTGAGGTTATAAGGAAGCAGAGCCACTTTGAGTTCATCTAAGAACCGGGCCAGAGGAAGAATAAATATCTCTTTTCCCACCTAGTCATGGTTTCTGGTGTTTGCTTTTTACTGATCTTAGACCAATGAGTAACCTACAATGGAAGTGTCCAGGATACTGTTATGAATTCCAGAGTTCTGGAGGTGCCATTAGAGGTCACATTGGATTGAATTGACTGATTGAAGTTGAATGATGGTTGTGGTAGGAATAATAATAGCAGCAGCAGCAGTAGTATATTTCCCCCCAAATAAGATCTAACCAGAAAATAAGCCCTAGCATAATTTTTTTTCAGAATGGCCTTAATATAAACCATATACCCAAAATAAGGCCAAGTTAAGATTATCAGCAAGACAGTACATCCATTACAACACACAAAAGTCATATTGAATTATAAAATTATAATATTAGTATATAATTAAATGTAAATAAATAATATTATTGACGTTAATACTTAAAATAAATAAAATAAAAATTATAATTATTTGTAAATATTCAAGTTGGCTCCTTTGGATGAGAGGTAAATGTCTAAATAGAAGAACTCAAAACTTCTTGCCAAATGACCAAGTAGAGTACAGACATAAAACCTGAATAATGTCTGAATGGAAAGGAAATTATCCCCTCTGATCATCAGTAAGCACAAGAAAGATAAGATTCAACATGTTTCAGGCATTTATGTTCTTGAAATGGAAAAAAGTCTGCTACACACAAGGAGTTATTAGAAAGTGGGTTGATTTAATGCTTTCACTTCTTTTGTAAAGTGGCCAAAGAAGTCTGCTAATCTGGAATTCAGCCAGCACTCACCTGCTAACAACATGAAGAACTTCCTTGTAGAGAGAATCCACACTCTTGATCTTGCAATAAACAAGTCATTTGAGGACCATTAAAGGCATGGAAATTAATGACTATATTGAAAATAGAATGGAAGGAAATCAGTATGGAAACCTTCTGAAGCCCAGCCTACAAGAAGTTGTGATTTGGGGGGGAAGAATTCATGGGATAAAATCACTGTTAGCTGTGTTGTCAATGTCCCAGGAACAGGCTACATTGACAAGAAGTGCTCATTTTAAGGAGACCCCTATTGCTTGGACTTGAGAAATGGGGAAAGTGGTTCTATAAGAAATGGAGTCACAAGAAATTTAGGTCAGAATTTGGGGTATGGAGCATTATGATAGTGTTCCAGAAGATAAATGACTACATTTGAATAAATGTTGATTTTTATACAGGAATAAATGTAGATTTTTGCACATGAATAAATGAATAAATGTGGATTGTTGTACATAGGAAAAAAAAGAATCTCCTGAATATAAGCCCTAATGTGTCTTTTGGAGCAAAAATTAGCAGTAGAAGAGTGCAGCAGCAGTAGTAGCAGCAGCAGCAGTAGCTTCTGCCTCTGGGGTATTCAAGAATGGAAGTAATAGTAGCGTCTGCAGAAAGATATGGAAATGTAACCACTCAAAGATGGTCACAGTTTTGTGGAGGATATAACCTCTTGAACTAGAAAAGAATGCTGACTATGGACTTAAGATGGAGATTCTAGTCTGTAAAGTCCCAGAAATTGCTATCCTTTTGCCACATATAATCTCTATGCACATGCTTCACTACTATTGAATTTCAAATTTTGTTCACTTTCTCCTTGTGTATTATTTATATTGTGAGATGATACACCTTATCCTTTTGAAGAGATCTTTTCCAACTGTTTTTAATATAATTTATTAGTAAATGCCTAATTTAACAATTTTAATTATGTCTATCTGGCTAATTATTAATGGAGAGCAGCCTAGTTAGGGCACTAGAACAATAGTAACAGAAATTTTGCTTCTTGGTTCCTGGAACCTAGAACATAGTAGTAGGAGCTTTACCTTCTGGGGACCCTAGTCTTTGAGTATCATTGAAAGTTGGGCTATATGAGTCAAAGGAAATAATATTTAATCTTAGAATGTTAGGTTGGAATCAGTTTATTAACGGTTTTAATGACAAATTCAAGATTTTTTTCTAAAGAAAATTGTGAATCATGGAAGATTATTGTGTAAGGGGATGCTTTATGGTTTATAGAGGGGGAAATACTTCAGGTAGCAAGATCAATTAGGAGACTATTGCAATAGTCTAGGAGAGAGGTGATAAGAGTTTGATTTGAATTATATAATTGTTTGCTTACCTTTCTTTAAATTCATCCTACATAATGCTGTCAAATTACTCTTACATTTGACCATATTCTTTGCCTGTCAAAATTATACTCTGACACTAGCCAAAGAGATTCTATGATGCATTTCTCCCCACCTTTGTGCATTCATTCATGTTGTACCCATTGATTAAATCGATTACCCTCTCCTGTCATATTCATCTGTCACCCAGTCTATTCTTCAAGAGTTAACTGTCACTTTTTCCATATCATCTTTCTCACCATCTCCTGCTTGAAATGATCTCTTCCTTCCCTGAATTTCTATAGTGCTTTTTGATTGTATTCATCCCTGTCTACCTTGTATTACCTGTATACCTGACTATGGGAGCTATATCATATCTACATCTATTTCTCCCACTGTGATAAATATCATACTTTGTATGCAGTAAGCAACCAATAAATTTTCTTTTAAATTAAGGAATGATTCTGGCATTGGACACATAAATAATTTCTGTATAGCATTCATTCTGACAAAAAAAATTTTAATTAAGTATCATTGTTGTCTCTAAGACCAAAGAAAACATTAGAAAATTTGTGATTATCAAAATACAGTACACATTTCCCCCTGGAAAAAATCCAAAAATAAAAAAGTTGAGACAACATTTTATTTTCAACATTTGGAACATTGAGACAGTTTATATGGTAACAGAATCCTTTCTTCAACTACTTCCTCACTTCCTTCTTTTAGTAGAAGATTATGAAGAAGATATGTATCGTAATGAAAAAAATGGGGAAAATAATGACAATATAGATAGGAATCAGAAGAATCAAAATTGCTGGTGACCCAAAGGGTAATGGAAAAACACATGATGGGTGTAAATGGGCTGCAGCTTCTTACCAATAATGATTTGTGCAAGAGAAATGTCATAAAAGATATGTATATATATATATATATATATATATATATATATATATATATATATATATATATATATATGACTGAAAAAGAGGTGGCTGATGAAGTGTGTGTGTGTGTGAGAGAGTGAATGATAACAGACTACTTGAGCATTGCTCTCCTTCAAGGAAATAGGAAACAAACTAGAGAAGTCCCTTGGTATATTGGGTGGATTCTCTTTGAAAGATTTGTGCAATGTCATGGACAAGATTTACAAGATGAGAACCTTTGAGTTGTTTGTCATCACATGGAAGTAGAATAGCCACAAGGACAAACTTATAGATCTAATGAAGTACAAAAATATATACTAGATTTGGATTATTTCTCATAAAATTTAGTGATTGAGTAAAGAAGAGAGCAGGCTGTGTTCCTCAACTCATAAGAGCTTTAGTGGCTTTTTGAAAAATATTTCAGTCTGTTACAGCTGCTTTGATAGCAGAGATTTTTATGGAAGTAAATCTGCCAATTGCATTAAAAGCAATAAGAATTTATTAAGAATATATTTTACTTCCAAAGAAGATGTTTAAACTTAGGAAGGAAATGGGGTATGGTGAAGAAGTAGGAGTAAGTATTAATCAGGATAACAGTTCCCAAGAGATAATAATACACACAACTAGATCTTCAAAGAGATGTTGAATGAGATGATCTTGAAGCAAAATCAGGAAGAGCAAGAGAAAGAGGTTTTATGTTAATATGAGAGTTAGATCCTGCCCCCAATACCGTCATCCGTGGTTTTGCACAGATATACTTGAGTCAGTTTCATACATAAAGCATCAATTTCTAATATATGAAATTGGGGTTCTATAGGAAAGGATGGTATTTTACTTATCTAACTATAATTGATTCCCCACCTGGTCAATCAATAGATATTAATTCAATAATTTAATAATCAATTATTCTCCGATGCAGGCAGGTGGTTGCCAATAGGAAGATGGGATAAATATTACAGATATATGAATTTCCAGTGAAGAATATATGTAGTATCAGGAACAAGGAAGAGGATTTATCTAGAGAAGAGATAATCTTTCCAAGACAGGTTAAGTCTGACAAGCCAAAGACTATTTGGATTTTCTACAAAGAGTTACAACATAAACTTCTTTGGGGAATAAATATTATATTAAATATATCATATTTTTAACATATAACATAACAAAACATATCAATATAATATAAATATATAATGTTTAAACATATAAAAGTTGTAGTTTTGCCTTTTATCTTTAAAAATTTTTTGGATTTATGACTTTGAGTTCATTATAAACCTGTGTAGCCAGTGACTCATGCAGCCTATGCTTTTTCATATCCGTGTAGTTTCTCACACCTATTAGATACTCAATAAATAGTAACTGAGGGTCTGACTGTTTCCTTTGGCATATAGGTACAAAATAGATACCCTGTACATATTTTTTGAAATGAAGAGGAAAATTCAAGGGGCATTCTATTCTATTCTATAGTGTGGCTCAGAAGAAAAAGTTACATGGTATTGTAAATAGATGCTTGGGATTGAGCCTGAGCCCAATCAAGTCAAGCAAGCCATTTTACCTCTCTGAGTTTCAGTTTCCTCATAAGTAAAATAGGAACAATAAAGTGTATGCAACTACTTTATGGCATGTTATGAGGAAAACACTTTTTCAAAGTAACATATAATTATAAATTCTTATTATTCCTTAGATTTCTTTTGGGGGTAGCAGAGATTCTACTGTCACTCTCTTCACTAGTCATTTTTCTTTGAAAGGTAGTATGGTCCCAGTAGAAAGCACAAGATCAATTGGATCCAAATCTTTTTTATTTTATCTGTTTGATACTTGATCTTCTGCTTAACCTTGAGTAAGTTACTTTGCTTTGGGGTTCAATTTCTTCATTTAGAAAAATGATGAATTGGGGGCAGCTAGGTGGTGCAGTGGATAGCACACTGGCCCTGGAGTCAGGAGTACCTGAGTTCAAATCTGGCCACAGACACTTAATAATTACCTACTTGGACAAGCCACTTAGACCCATTACCTTTAAAAAACCTAAAAAAATGATGAATTGGATAACTGACTTGCAAGGTCTCCTTTAGCTCTGTCTAAAACTCTATTGCAAAAATTATTTTTTTATTTCTTTCTATTTTTAATCTTCATGAAGAAACTTAACAAACTTGATCAAAACCTGATTCATGGAGCAGCTAGGTGTCATAATGGATAAAGCACCTGCCTTGGAGTCAGGAGTACCTGGGTTCAAATCCACTCTCAAACACTTAATAATTACCTAGCTGTGTGGCCATGGGCAAGCCACTTAACACCATTTGCCTTGCAAAAATCTAAAAAAAAGCCTGATTCATTAATATTGTAATTGGAGAGTAAATTTCTAATTTGACGTATTTTGGCCGTCTGACTTGTAAGCTATAAAATGAAAGGAATCATAGTGCAGGGGTAGAATGAGGACAACCTAGGTTTGAATCTTGTCTCAAGTACTTATTAGTTATGTGAAGCTAGGAAGTTTATTTAGCTTCACTATCTATTGTTTATAAAATGTAGAAAGGGTTGTCATGAAGATCAATGAACTAATATATATGAAGTGTGCTATGCAAACCTTAAATTGCTATATAAATATCAGTTGCTATTGTTCTCCTCTTCTTCCTCCTTTCATCACCATTATTATGAGAAGAACTATTGCTTCATTCAGGGGCTGTAATCTCTTCCAGTCAGAATCATATAGACAAGACAGAGAGATAGAGACAGAGAGAGAGAGACTGAGGTAGGTGTTTAGGGGTTGGAAGACAGGATTTACTTGTTGTGACATCATGAATAAAAATGTCTTTATAAGCAATGAAAGCAAAAAACCAGAGAGATAGAGAAAATCATTATCATGCCTATGGAGATGGCAAGAATGGTACACAAGGTTTTTAGAGTGGTTCTGCTATTCAGGAACAGGATATGAAATGAGAATCAAGACTCAAAAGATCCAAGAGATCAGGGGAAAATGGAAAAAAGAACAAATTGTGGTAGGAGCAGACAAGGGACTCTTTGTTGTGTTTGGTATGATTTGAGTTGTAATCTCTTTAAGCCAGATTAATGAGTACTGACCATGTCCATTTTAGTTCTGGCACCTTCAGGAAGTAAGAACATATCTATATTATTCATTAAATCAAAAGACCTTAGACTAAGTACAGAAAAAACCTTTGAACTAGAATAAAATTGCAAAAGAATCCCCTTTGGATAGGCCTGTAAGCTTGGCCAAAACACAGGGATAGTCTATAAATTGTCAATTGAGTTGAGAAAGGAGGGAATTTCAGAAATAAGAATAAGTATGGGATTCTAGCTAAAGATTCTGAAAAGGAATTGTTTATGGGGAAGGTGGTGGGGGAGGAGTCCTCATTCAGGTCTCTTTCCATCCCCTTTAACAGGAGGAGGGCCTTCCAGTCTCAAAGGGTTTAGAGGGTGTCAGACTTTTCTTCTTCCCATCAATTTCCTAGCATAACCATGGGATAGCAAAAGCTCATTACTTCCCAGATATCCCCAGGTCAATTTGCGGCAGTGTCTGTATAATCAGTAGCCAAAGACTACTCTATGCTCTAAAAGTAGTTTAGCAAAGAGATAATATTAAATGTAAGGAGACTTTCTTGAATACTCCCAAGAATACTCCCCAGAAACCAGGAACTATGAGTTACACTTTTGTCACTTAATCTAAGCTTAAACCTATTTTCCCTTATACTCTGTATTTTATTTGACCATAAGTATTTATGGGAGGGTCTATCACAGACTTTCTTTTGGGGGGGGGTTGTATCATTTTATTAAATATTCTTTGCTAAAAACTACTTTGAGTAGGCTAATTAAATAGATTCTCAACTTATAATATTGGAAGGAAGCACACTGATAAGGGCTCAAGTCATTTGTATTAGGCAATGATCCCTAAGCCCTGAAGAGTATCTTTACAAGCCTGCAGGGGAGGTAAAGTCAGTCTACTTCTGGAAACTTGATTCATCTTTGAGAAAGGGAATTGGTACATGGATACCTTAGAACTTAGATATGCTGTAATTGTATTCATAGATAAACAAATGAAAGAAATATCATTGTGGTTTATATTTGGCTTTGAGGATATTGACAATACAATTTTGTTAGATTTCAAAAAATTCAGAAAATATGGAGAATGGTATCTGGGCAGTTAGATGACTCAGTAGATAGAGTGTTGGGCATGAAGTGAGGAAGACTCATCTTTCTCAGTTCAAACCCTGCCTCAGACACTAGTTGTGTAACCCTGGGCAAATTACTTAACTTTATTTGCCTCAACTTGTTCATAGATAAGGAAATGGCAGACCAATATCTTTGCCAAAGAAATCCCAAATGGGATCATGAAGACTTAGAGAAGTCACAAAGACTGTAGCAATTGAACAACAATAACAGCCTCATTCAATCTATATGGAAGTAATATGGAATGATAGCAAAGCTTCTAGACCTTGAGGCAGTCAGTATATGTTGCTAAATTCAAATCCTGCCTGAAATATTTATTAGCTTTGTAAAAATGGTTAAGTCTTTCAATCATTTCTGAGCTTCAGTTTGCTTATTTGCTAAATGAGATTAATAATACTTAGCTCATGGGTTTTGGAAGGAAAATACTTTTCAAATCTGAAACCATCATGTAAATGTGAGTTTATTATTAGAATAGTTCAGTGGTTTGTTTATACATGTAAGTTGTTAAAAAAAACACAGACACAACTTCATATAAGTAATTTAAAAATACAGTTTGGGTCCAGTTTATTTGAGGATTTGGCAAGTTAGTACTGTTTTGTTTCAGTTTTTGATTTTGTACTATTCAAGTCCTAAATTTCCACCAGAGAATAAATATGGGAATGGAGAAGAAAGGAAATTTCAATTCATCAGTTTTGGGTGCTGTTGCCTAAGTTTCCCATAAATCACACAGCTTTGCTGAATTATTTGGACATTTTTATATGACTAGGAGCAACAAAGAATCTTTTCTTGGATGAAAAATTATTTTTATCTATCATGAGAGAAAAATTCAGGAAAAATTGTTTGCATGCGCAAAAAATAAGATTTGGTAGAAAGAATGTTCATTTTATTGGATTTCTTAGTAGTATTCATGTTGAAGGTTATAGTAGAATTTTGCTGTAACACAAGTCACTATTGTGTGGAATTCAGTTATAAGGTGGGTCTGTCTTGTATTCTGCCCAAGGGAATTTATTACTAGAAGCATGAGAAGGAATGGCTATAACAGTTTCATCTATATTCTAGTCCTGTAGCATGTCCTCAAAAACAGAATTCTGAGGAGGCTTCAATGTAGTTCATTCTATTATGTTTATACATACAGTACATTAAATAGCATGCAGATTCATCTAGACTCAGGAACATAATTTAAGTAGAAATTTTTAGAAGCATATATTTTTCTGGTAGTCTCTGATACTATATACTAGAGTCTTAGAATTTTTTATGTAGCCTTAAATAATTAACAAAATATGATGTTTATGGGAAGAGATTAAAGTCAAAATCTTTACTGGTTGAGATAACAAAATGAAAATATCATAACTACTAAAGAGAGAAAAATTATTCATGATGTTAAATAGATGGAGTAATGACAAGAAAAAAAGAAAATTGAATGTGGTTTCAGGGGAGAATTTTCTAATAGTGAAATCATATTATGGAATATTCTCCCAAGGGAAAACTGAAAAAACTTCAGTTATTCAAACATGGCCTGAAACAGTATTAAAATGTGTACTCTAGGGAACAATTGTGCCCTGGCAGCTGAGTCAAATAGGAGCCTAATAAGGTTTTTCCTATATCTAGTTTCTATGGCTCAAATTAAGCTATAACTTTTACATGATATTTATCCATTAGAAGAAACATAAGAAGAATTTTATCCTTTTCTAGTAATATGATCCTTTTAATAAAATCCCCTCACATTTTAGTAACCAATCAAATAAGTAACAGCAATGATTGCTTCCAAAGCATTTTTTAAAAAAAATATCTTTAGGCATTATTATTTGTTACTTGCATGTACATTATTTATTACTTCTCAGGAAAAATAATTATTTAACTTGTAAAGTGGATGAGAAGGAGGTGAATATAGTAAAAGGGAAATAAAAAAGGAAATCAAAGAAAAAGCAGAAAACAATTACTAAGCTCTCAGAAGGGAATTGTACTTTAATAGAATCATTCTTGAGAGTTCTTACATTATGTAGAACTACAAAAGAAAGCCAGATTTGTTTTATTAGACATATTAAGTTAAACCACACATACACACACACACACACACACACACACACACACACACACACACAGACCTTTTTATAATATTGAATACTACTCTTTTACCAGCAGCACTATATATAGTATATTGCTTCCCATGATTTTATAATTTTCACATAATAAGAATGTTGAAATCTTGTTTCATAATATTCATCATATTTTTTAATTTTAAAAATTTTGGAGGAATGCAATACACAAAGGAAAGAAAATAATCAAAAGCCTTGGAAAGCAGAAATGGTATAATTGTCTTTCCCATATGATTCCAGAGTTTTAATGAAAAGCAACCTGAGAAATATTAACAGAATAATTTCTACTTTCTGTGTATTTTCTTGAGTTCTTTTGAAATCTATCCCGCTAGGTCAATGTAATGTTTCTTCAACTTAACAAAAAGAATCTCAAATATATTTTTCTTATTAGTCTTAGGGACTTTAGTTTTTATTATCTTTAATCTATCCTCTCTGCAACTTCAAAATTGTAATTTCTGATGTATAGGTCTGACCATGTCATTCTTCTGCTCAAGAATGTTCATTGGCTTCCTAGTAGTTCCAAAATAAAATACAAATCCCTCTCTTTTGGATTTAAAGCTCTTCATACTCTTGATCCAGTTTAGTTTTTCTTGGTGTGTTACACATTACTCCCCCTTTCACAGTCTACATTTCAGTCATACTGGTCTGCTTGTTCTCTGACATGAAATTCCGTCTACTTTCTCTATTTTACAGACTATCTCCTATATCTAAAAAAGTTTTCCCTCCTCAATTCCACTTCTTGGAATCACTAGTTCCCTTAAAGGATTAGTAGAGTATAATGCAAAGAACACTGAACTTAGAGTCACTTGGACTGATTTCAAAATATAGCTCTGGTATTTGTTACCTTGGGTGAGTCAGTTAACTTCTCTAGGCCTTATTTCCCTAATTTATAAAATAAGAGAGCTGGAATTAGATGGCCTTTGTATTCTCTTCCAACTTAGTCCCTTGTGTATAATATACAATATAATACCTCTAAACACAAATGTGTGTCTATCTCTCTGTTGTCTATCTATCTTTACATACATAATATACATTTGTACATGAACACATATATGTGTGTGTATAGTTTCCCTTGGTTTATCCTCTTGAGATGTGTAATCCAATCAGACACATGGCTTTGGTCTCCTGCTTGTGTCTTCTTTCTTTTGTTACAGAGTCATATTGGAACTGAAAACTTTTACTTTTCTGCATCTAAACTGCAGAATTGTGACTACCAGTATAGTTATGGCAGCCAACTACACGGAAATTTATGGATGTTATTTTCATTAAAATAATATAATGCAATAATGCTACAAATGTTAATGAAATTAAAATAGTAAAATTTCTTAACCATCCACAGCATGTAAGATTTATAACAAAAAAATGTAAACTGCATAAAAGATACCACTTTTATGGCACAAGGAAGCAAGAATTGAACTGGCTATGTAGTGAAAGTGAGGAATAAGATATATACATCCCACATGCTTCATGTGAAGAAGAAAGAATTGGAGAGAGGGGAGAAAGAAGGGAATGTGTACTTGGCCCTCACAAAGAAACTGTGAGGTTTGAATATTATTCTCTTAATTGATTAAACTAGTAGTGACAAGTTTCTGAATTCTATTATCATTCTTTTATAATTTATTGTTTAATATTACTTTTTTGTATGGGAATCAAACTACCTATTCCAGATTTGATTTATGTTCTCCATTTGAAGGGGGAAAAATATTCCACTATAACCAAAGGTATATTTCAGGGAAATCTGAAGTGGAGGTAGAATGAAGCATTAAGTATCCTAACTCCCTAGTGAGAAGATAAGCAACCACAGAAAAATGAACCCTGACAAACCAGATGGGCTTTTCAAAGGACTAAGATGGTAGCAGGTCACCAGATCCTATGTCCTCAGTCAAGTAAGTGTCTGAGTCATTTTGCCAGATATTTTCTCTCCTGACACTAAAATGTAAGGTCATTGAAAGTAGGGATAGTTTCATTTTTATTTTTATACTACTAGCCCCTAGCAGGTGTCTTACATAAAGCAGGTACTTAATAAATGTTCATTGAATGAATGAATGATAAAAAGAATATATAGCCTTAGAGATCTGCTATAATAACTTCTATAATTATTATTGCTGCTGTTTGCCTTCAATTTTAGATAAAATTTCTTTTCATTTCAATACTAATTTATTAAAATATTATTAAATTATCAACTCTAAAATTATTAAAGCCTAATTTTTTGTGCTAATTGCTATAAATATAGATGCTAAACAACTTCAGTGGATCTTTTATAGCATTGATTTGAGAGTTACTTCTAGTGCTATAGGTCATAGCCCATATAAACCTACCCCTCTTGTGTAAATTTTGTCCATAATTTTATTATAACTTATTTACACAATAGAGACCTTACTTACCTTTTCCTGGATTCATGAAGGGTACCACAAAAGAATTGTGATTGATTGCCTCTAATCAATACCTATGTACTTAAATACCTTAAGAAATCTGGAATCTCTTTGTTATTCTCTCCACTAACACTGGTTGACTAGTTGACTGTAATTCCTCTGTGACTTTTGTTTATCATTTCCTCAAAGTAAGTCTACTAGAAATGTGTGTGTGTATTGAAGGTGAGAGGACCATTAAATTCCTTGACATTTGGTAGGAACCAATGAAGCATGTGAGATGTACATATGTTATTCCTCACTTTCACTATACAGCCAGTTCAATTCTTGCTTCCTTCTGCCATGCAAGTGATATCTTTTATATAGTTTAAATTTTTTTGTTATAAATCTTACATGCAGTGGATGGTTAAGAAATGCTTGTTGTTTTATATGTTTTATATATTTATACATTTTATATATATGTTAGGTTTTTGTAAGGCAAATGGGGTTAAGTAGCTTGCCCAAGGCTACACAGCTGGTTAATTACTAAGTGTCTGAGGTCAAATTTGAACTCAGGTACTCCTGACTCCAGGGCCAGTGCTCTATCCACTGTGCCACCTAGCTGCCCCATATTATATATTTTAATGAAAATAACATCCATAAAATATTTAGGCTGTAGTTCAACAGTGAAAGTGTTCAAAAGCTTAATCATAAAGCTAGATGCAACTTTTTTCAGAGATACAGCACAGACAAACCTAATCACTTCTTTATTACTTTGTCATCCTACTTTTGTTCCAGGTACATCAGTATCTAGATGACTTTTGCCGAATTGTCATGTAACCTTGAAATGCGCTTATGTGTAGATAGCTCTAAATTGATGTCTCTCATGGCTTCACAGTTCATTAACATTTTCTATCTTCTAGTAACACCTTAAAATGCACTTATGCTGCTCACACTCAGATGCAGTTACCAAATTCTTATTTTTTATTTTTTAGCTATGTGGCCCAAAATATCACAAAAAAAGTAGTATAGTGGAAAGAGTTGTGATTTTGAAATCAGATCCAGGTTCAAATTCCAGTTCTACCACTTGTTATCATTGTGACCTTGGACAAATTACTTAAGTTATTTGGTTTTCATTTTGCACATCTGTAAAATGTGGGGAATTGGACTAAATAATCTCAGATATGCTTTTAAAGTCTTTTATAGTAGTGAGTCTACTGCCGTAGTAGTAGTCAGGAGATCTAGGTTCAAAACATTGCACACATTTAATTAGCCATGTTACCTTAGATAACTCACTTCACTTTTATGAGCCTTAGGTTCCAAGAAGTTTAGAAATATGATTTCTAAAGAAATTTTCAACTAAAAATCCTATGAAGAATGACTGAATTCTATGCTTCTCTATTACTGTTGCCCACTAAGCGTCTTTCTGAACAAGAGCATCAAATCATATTTCTAGCTACACTTCCAAACATCCTATCAGCATGCAAACTGCACATAAATTTTATTGCAACATTATGCATTATGGATGGACAGAACATTTGGCTCACCACAGGGATTGTACTTAAAAAAGAGCCAGAAGATCTAGGACAAGTTAGTGATACTTTTACCTCTGCTCCTGTCTCTACTCTGGCTCTTTTCAGCTTCACCTTCTATGAGAGTCTCCCTTGACTTTCTTCTTTAGCCCTTATTGAGAACTGAAACTAACTGTCAGAATTGGAAATACCCAGTAGCTACTGGCAGAAGTCTGAAGCTATGGCATTTTTTTTCTGTGAGAATAACCAAATGAATCAGCTCGAAATTTTTCTTTAGTGTAAATCGAAAAGACTTGTTCCAAAAGCACATTTCCTCCAAATATCTGGCCAAGGGAATCTCATAAAAGAAAGTGTTTCTTATAGTTCTATGAACTGGTTCATTCTCCTCAAGTGGAATATTGCCTTCATTGAGAAATCAGCTATAAGTTAATGTCTTGAAAGGTCCAAGTGTGTTTTTAAATTTATTTTTATTTTATTTTTCCCAATTACATGCAAAGGTAGTTTTCAACATTCATCCTTTTGTAAACGTTTCAGTTCCACATGTTTTCTATCACCCTTCCTTTCCTCCCTCCTCCCCATGGCAGCAACAATTCAGTATAAGTTGTACATGTACAATCGTGCATAATGTATTTCCATATTATATTTGACAGAAATTGTTGGAAAAACTGGAAAATCATATGGAAAAACCAGGCGTAGTCCCACATCTCACAATCTATACCAAAATAAGGTCAAAATGGATACGGGTTTTAGATCTAAAGGGTGACACCATAGGTAAATTGTCTATCTATACTCTATCTTTCAGATCTATGGAAAGAGGACAAATTTATGACCAAACAAGAAATAGGGTATATCATAAATTGAAAAATGAATGATTTTTGACTATATTAAATTAAAAAGTTTTATAGCATTGATTTGAGAGTTACTTCTAGTGCTATAGGTCATAGGTCATAGCCCAGAAATCTGGGAAACAGTTTTCATAGCTAGGGATTCTGTTAAAGCTCTCATTTCTAAAAAATATATAGAGAATTGCATCAAATTTATAGGGTTACAAGTCATTCCCCAATTGATAAATGATCAAAGGATATGAATAGAAAGTTTTCAAATGAAGAAATTAAAGGTATATATAATCATATGAAAAAGTGCTCAACATCATTATTGATTAGAGAAATGCAAATTAAAACAATGAGTTATTGCCTCATACCTATCAGATTGACTAAGAGGAGAAGAAGGGGAAATGATCAATGTTGGAGAGGTTGTGAAAGGATTGGGACATTAATGCTTTGCTGGTGGAGTTGTGAAATTATCCAACCATTCTGGAGAGCAATATGGAGCTATGCCCAAAGAGCAATAAAATTGTTCATACCCTTTGACCCAGCAATTCCAATTCTAGGCCTATATCCAAAAGAAATCATAAAAACTGGGAAAGTTCCATATATTCCAAAATATTCATAGCAACTCTTTTTGTAGAGGGAAAGAATTGGAAATTGAGGGGATGCCCATCAATTAGAGAATGGCTAAATTAGTAATAGTACAGGAATACTATGGATTATTATTTTTTTATAAGAAACCATAAATGTTTGGACTCTAGAGAATCATGGAATGAGTTACAGAATCTGATATTGAGTGAAGGGAGCAGAACCAAGAGATAAATGTACATATTAACCACAACATTGTGAAATGATCAACCCTGATGGAAGCAGCTGCTCTCAGCAGTTCAGAAAGTTAGGACAACCATATTAGACCAGCTATGGACAATACTATCCCCATCCAGAGGGAAAAAAACCAAACCTAACGTAAGAGAAAATTTAAAAAAAGCCTTCAGAATCTGAACACTTTAGTAAAAATATATCTTATGTATTTCTTTCCCTTAATCCTAAGTCCTCATACTGAAAACGACTAATCTGTAAACATGTTTATCATAAGTATGTATGTACAATGTTAACCTGACTATTTGCTGTGGGGGGGGGGTAGGAAGGGAGGGTGGAAGGAAACTATGTAACTTAGAAATATGCATATTCATATGAATATAAATGAATGAATATTGAAAAGCTTTTATAACATATATTTGTAAAAATAAAATATCAATAAAAAAGAGAAAATGAAGAAAAGATAAAATGGAAGCTGGGGAAAAAAGAATGCTTCAAGAACTCTGTACCTTATAGGGAAATGCAAAAGCATATTTCTCAAACTATGAAGCTATTGTGATGTCTTCAAATATATCAAAATCCCCATGTAACAAACTTATTGACATATGCTTTTTATGATGAAAAGGAATCTTGTTCATTAAGATTTCACATTAAAAAACATTTCCATATTAGTCTGTTGCAAAAGAATAATTAGAATTAAGTGGAAACAAGCCATAAAAAAAAAGAAAACACATAAAAAAATTTAAAAGTGAGCGTGATATGCTTTGCTCTGAATTCAGACACCATAGTTTTCCCTCTGGATATAGATGTCATTTTCCATAGTAGATATCTCAGGATTGTCCTTGATTACTGAACTGCTGAGAACTATGTCCATCATAGTTGATCATCTCACAATATTGCTGTTAGCATGTACAATATTATCCTGTTTCTTCTCACTTCATTCAGCATTAGTTCTTCATTCAAGTCTTTCCAGAATTATCTAAAGTCCAAAGGCCCAGTTGTTTTACAGAGATAATAATAATAATGAATTTGAATTTATTAATTTGTTGTTGTTCAGTCATTCAGTCATGTCCAACTCTTGAGGACCTCAGTGACATGCCAGGCCCTTCCATAACACCACAGTCTTTTGAAATTCCATCTGTCCATATTCATGTTTGCTGTTTTCTTGATACTATCTATCCATCTCCTTTTCTGCCATTCCCTTTTCCTTTTCTTTTCAATCTTTCCCAACATTAGAATCTCTTCCAAAAAGTTTTGTCATCTTATTCTGTAGCCAAAGTATTTAAGCTTTCCTTCAGTATTTGGGTTTCTAATGAATAACCTGAATTAATTTCTTTCAATATTGACTGATTTCATCTCTTTGCCTCCAAGGATCTCTCAAAAATCTTCTCCAGCACCACAATTTTAGAGCATCAATTCTGTGGTGCTCAGTTTATCTTATTTTGCAACTTCCAGAGCTCTATTGCTACTGGAAAAACTGTAGATTTGACTACCTCTATTGACAAAATGTTGCCTTTGCTTTTTAGTATGCTGTCCAGATTTTCCATAGCTTTTCTTTTCTTTTCTTTTTTTTTTTTGGGGGGGGGTTTAAATGCATTTTATTTTAGACAACCTACATGACATGTTTTTAAAAACAATGCCTCCACTCCAAATAAATCAAGGTCAAAAATAAAGGAATAAAGCTCAAGATGACATCAGTCCAAGTTTGTCCAAGTCTTGGTGGTTGTGTAGATGACAAAAAGCAGCAGCCAGTTATGATAACAGGTGATTCAAAGTAATCAGCTGAATTTTGTTAACATTTCTCCATTTCTAAACCATCCTTAAAGAAAATCATATATGGGGTCACACCATCATCACGGAAGTCCAGGAGATCCACCATGCCATCTGGATTCATGTTTTCACCTATGAAGAACTGATAGTTTTTAAAATTAGCAAGGATAGGTTTGATTTGTTCTGCAGCTCCCCGTCATAAAAGGTTTTACTCTATCTGACTTGTTTTCTTCAAGTCTGCCTTTGATTGATTTCATGTAGTCTTTGATGTACTTTTTGTAGGACTCTTTTGTGAAACTAGTTTCTTGCAGATGATGGTTTATTACTATATCAACTCCAGTGATTACAGTGGCATCTGTTCCTTCACCCTCAGGACCTTCAGCAGAGGCATTTCCACCGATGAGTGAATCATCAATGGTACCCTCTGTCCTACTGACCATCTTCCCCTCCACCTCCAGGCACAGCCCGTTCGCGATCTCCCGGATCTTGTAAATGTTGGAGAACATCTCATCATGGCTGATGAGGTCCCGGTAGATGATCATGGCGGCGGCGGGAGGCGGCGGCGGCCGCGGCGGGAGGCTGCGGGCCCGGAGCTCGGTGCGAGCCCGATGCAGCCGGAGTGGCGCTGGGGGGAGGGGGAACGGGAGGAAAAAGCAGCTTTTCTTTTCAAGGAGCAAGCATCTTAATTTTATGACTGCTGAGTCTCTAATGATTTTTGAATCCAAGAATATAAAATATGACACTGCTTTCATTTCTTCTCCCTCTATTTGGCAGAAAGTGATGGGACCAGTTGCAAAGATTTTTTTTTTGATGTCAAACTTAAGTCAATTTTTACACATTTTTTCTTTCATCCTCATCAAGAGGCTTCTTAATTCCTCTTCATTCTTTACTTAGCAGAGTGGTACATTTGTGTATCTGAAAGTGTTGATATTTCTGCCAGTAATTAATTCTGGCTTTTTATTTGTCCAGCCTGACATTTTGCATGATATGCTCTGCAAATAATTTTTATTTGGTTTTTTTTTTTTTAGATTTTTCAAGGCAATGGGGTTAAGTGGCTTGCCCAAGGCCACATGGCTAGGTAATTATTAAGTGTCTGAGGTCGGATTTGAATCCAGGTACTCCTGACTCCAAGGCCATTGCTCTATTCACTGTGCCACCTAGCCACCCCTGCAAATAATTTTAATAGATAACCTGACATACCCTTGTTATGCTCCATTTCTAATCTTACTGTGGCTTATTGTTTTGCATACAGGTTTTTCAGGAGACAAGTAAGATGATTTGGTTCTCCTATCTTATTGAAGACTTGACTCACTTAGCTGTTTTCTACACAGTCAAAGGATTTTATGTCATCAGTGGAGTAGAAGAATTTTTATTTGGAACTTCCTTGCTTTCTCCATAAATCAGCATTTGTGCACAATTTGGTCTCTAGTTCCTCCACTTCTTGGTAATTCTTAGTTCACATATTATTGAAGTCTAACTTGCAGAATCTTAAGCATAACCTTGCTGGTGTGTGAAATGAGCAGTTATTGGATAATTTGAACCTTCATTGGCACTAACCCTTCTTTAAGATTGGGACATAAATTGATCTTTTCCAATCTAATGACCTTTGTTGTACTTTTCTAGCTTGCAGGTCTTTTGAGTGCAACAATTAAACAGCAACATATTTTAGGATTTTAAAGAACTTAGCTGGAATTCCATCACCTATTGTTAACTTTGCTTCCTAAGCCCAGTGGCTTTATTCTCCAGAATACCTGACTGTAGATCAGTAACCAAGTCAGTGTGTTTATTGATGATGTTAAGAGCTTTCTTGAATAATTATTTTTGTGTATTCTTGCCACCTCCTCTTATTCTCTTCTGCTTCTGTTACATTCCTTCCAGTTTTGTCTATAATTCCAGCCATTTTTCTGTACTAAACTTTTTCTTGATATCTCTAGTTTTCGTGAGATCCTTGCCTTTCCCATTCTATTATTTTCTATTTCTTTAAATTATTCATTTAAGAAAACCTTATTTCTCCTCACTGTTCTTTAGAATTCTATATTTAGTTGTGTATACTTTCCCCTTTCTCCTTTCTTTTTTGTTTTCCTTCTTTTCATTGCTATTTGTAAAGCTTCATCAGACAGCCAATTTGCTTTCTTGCTCTTCTTTTTATTTGGAATATTTTTATTGCCTGTTGTGAACCTCTGTCCAAAGTTCTTCAGGCATTATTTCTACAAGCTCTAATGCATTAAATCTATTTATCGAATCCATTTCATATTCATAAGAGGTGTTACTTAGGTCATACCTGTATAGTCTGATGGTTTTCCTTACTCTCTTTAAGTATGAATTTTGCAATGAGAAAGTCATGTTCTGAATCACAGTCAGCTTCAGGCCTTGTTTTAACTGACTTTATAGAACTTCTCCATCTTTGGTTGCAAAATAAAATTAATATGATTTCTATTATTTCCATTTAATCCTCCTTTGGATCACCTTTTATCAGAACTCTTCACTATTGCCTATCCATTTTGGGTAACTCACCATCACATAGATCATAGTTTTATTGAGTTATGCAAACCCTCCTCTATGACAAGGAAATGATCCATGGGCAATGTTTATTATAGTTCAGTATTTAAGGGGAACAGGGACAAAAAAGAATAAAAATCTGCCCCAAGGAGCTTATGTTATATCTTGGAGAAGTTAATATATATGTATGTATGTTTATGTATGTGTGTGTGTATGTCAGTAATTGTACCACTAGATTTAGAGATGGAATGAATGTCAGTGACCATCCAATTCAATACCAATCAAATGTTATAGATGAGTAAAATGATAGCCAGAGTAGGAATATTGCTTGTCCAAGGTTATAAAGGTAATAAATGGTAAAGCTGGGAAGCTGTGCAAGGTCTTTTGACTATAAGTGAACTATTGATGTGATAGAATCAGGGATAAAATAAGGAATTATCACATTTTTTTCTTTTTTATGTTAATAACTGAAATCTTTGAGAGTCAGAGAATATTAGTGGAAAAGAACAATGGAGATCATTTAGTCCATTTTGAAATTAAGTAAATTGAGTCCCAGAGGGGCCAAATGAATATTATTGATAACTACGGAGTTCACCAAGAACCATCAACAAATGATTTTGTTTTTAGTCAATAGCTTCATAATCTAACTTCATAGTGTTAGAATGACCTATCTCTTTCTCCATACATGTACTGTCATTAGGATGACTAAAATAACTCCCTTAATCACAAAAGCTAGATTTTTACATTATTTTCTTTTGAACTTTGTGTGGTCTAGAATGTTCCCATATGATACAGTGTCAATGTTCTTCTATCTAATTGCTTTTATTATTAAGGTTTATGATGTTTTTCCTATTTTGCATACATATACTTTAGCCAGTTGCTTCTATCACTAGTTAATGGTAGTACAAACAGACCTTTCCTTTCTTGATATTATTTCCTTAAAATGTTCAGATTCTTATCTCTTTTAACTGCTTCCTTTTAACCAATGAAAAATATAATTGTTTTTCTCCTTTTGAGCTAATATATCCTTCAGTCCTCAAATCACATAAATTGCCTCCCTCCAGTTTCCTCATTTTTGTTTTATACATGGTAAACATTCTTAATATGGTATTCGAGTCTAAATATCTATAAACTATCTATAAACTGAAAGATAAAATTCTATAGGGTCATTTTTATAATCATCATGTTGTAAATGTGGGAGGAATGGAACATAAATTTTTTTGGTCAGTAAAACCAAAATGAAACCAACTCATTAAATTGATTGAATAAACACATCTACTACTTTTTAAGCACTGGGTATACTGATACAAAAATGTAAGCAAACCTTGTCCTCAAAAAACCAAAACCAAACCCAACAACCACTTTACCTTTTCCTCATAGGACACAAAATATTCACAAATAAATCAATATAAAATATTTGTGAAATAAACACAAAGTCATTTTAGGGTGTGTGTGTGTGTGTGTGTGTTGAGGAGGAAGATTGCCAATAGTTAGGGATGAGAGAGAATCAGGAAAGACATTATGTGGCAGGTGGCACTTAAATTGAACCTTGAATTTCTAGGTAGGGATTTCAAGGGACAAGGAAGCTGCAATTACTACATTTAACATACTGAACAATAATGACAAGTAACTACATTAATAGAAGCATAGAATTTATATATGGAAGAAAACTTAGAAATCTTATCTAAATCTGTCATAAATAAGGAAGAGGGGACCCAGAAAGATGAAATAAAGGTCACATAAATACCTAGCAGATTTTGTATTTCAACTCAGTTCTTCAAAAAACAAATAATAATAGCTGACATTTATATTATGCTTTAAAGGTTTACAAAGTGCCTGAAATTATTATACTTAATCCTTAAAGTAAGGTACGACTATAATCCCCATTTACAGATGAAGAAATTCTGACAGAGGTTGGGTGACTTTCATATGGTCACATACCTTGCAGATTCTGAGGGAGTGAGGGAGGAGTTGACCTCAGATCTCTCTGAACCCAGGACCTTTGATAAATTTGGTATACCACCCAGGGACCTAATCCCTAAGGGTCTAATTCAGGGTCATATATATAAGTGACTACATTCTAAAAATCATTAACTATTATTATATATGTTCAAAGGTGAAAATAATTATTAGTATGCTATGAATAATGATGATAATTGAGTAAGTTGTAACAATTTAATTTTTTTTACTCAAAAATTTAAACTATCAAGTAATGGCAACTTTAACCCCTTTGTTAAAAACTTTTTTTTGGTTAAGAAATATATATTTTTCTGAGGTTTTCAAATTTGGAAATGAATCCTGCTTTAGTTGCAGATTAGTTACCTGGAAACCACATGGTTTTATTCCAAAAGTTTTGAAAGAATTATGGATGAAATTATGGACAAAATATGAAGTCTATTATTACCAAGGATGTTATATTAGTAGAATGGAAGATTTTTGCTTTGAAGTCTTTAAAAATCTGGTTGATTCTGATTAGAAACTAGAAAATATGCTAGGGAATTCCAATATATGTTGGACTACCTATACAGATATAATGTGGACTACATCTTTTTGACCTTTACAATTCTGAATTTCTATAATAACAAACATTCAACATACAACAATGGACTGCTAAGGGTTGAGGATATGAAGATAAAAATGAAATTTTGTATCAAAAGAATAATGAGAAAAGAGACTCTGAAACCCCAAATTTGTGAGGATCATTTTCATGTTAGGCAAGCTGGTGATCCTGATCAAGTATAGGATCATTTACAAGAATATTTAAGCAATCATAGCTTCTGAGTGAAGAAAGCAACCTGAGGTTTGTAAAGAGAAATCATGTTTAGTCAATTAATTAGACTTCTTTGAGTAGTGAATATGAATATAGGATATAGGATAAGGGTTAAATGCAAGAATTTTGTTCTAATAATGACTTAGAAATAGTCATGGGTCACAAAAATTTTGTATGTGTGTGTGTATGTGTGTGTGTGTGTGTGTGTGTGTGTGTGTGTGTGTGTGAGAGAGAGAGAGAGAGAGAGAGAGAGAGAGAGAACTAATCTAAGATGTTTTATAATCTGCAAGATGTTTGTTATTGGTTAATTATTCATTGTACTGCTGCTCTGATACTGATTAATAGGACAATCATGCAGAGACTGGAGAGGTAGGAATGATCCCTTTTCTCCCTCTTATCCACACTAATTCAACACAAGAAAAAGAAGACAGTATAAGGTACTCTTCTGGAAAGACTAGAGTAATAGCAGAGATAACAAAAGAGCTTCCTAATGCTATGTAGAATTTCCATTGCTACTTCCTGTGTCTGAGGTGGAGGGAGAGGGCTTTCATGTAGGAGATGCTCTGAAGTGCCTAACCATTCTGTCTACAATGTACATAAAGGAAAGGTGAATAAAATCTATCTAGATTTTCATAAGTTTTTAGAAAATTTCAGCACAAAAACTAATAAAAATGGATTAAGAGGATAGGGAAATGGATTAGGAGCAGGAAGCAAAGGGGAAAAAATACTTTCCTGGACAGAGAACTATGAATAACTGACTTCCTCTGGGACCTTGAGTTATAGAGTAGTTTTATTGGTGCTTTGGAAGCTGGAGTAACACAAAGAAATCTCTAAGTCTGAAGAAGATACCAAGCTCCCACTGGTAGTAAAATGCCAGTTTAAAGGAGATCAAATGGAGAAAGGTCTCTCAAGACCACATCACTGGGCATAAAAATAGCAGATATGTTTTCAATATGGGCATATGTATTACACATGCTTTGGAACACTTATCCTGACTTCCATTCACTCTGATGGTCCGGGTCTCCAGAGCATGGAAGCCTTGGAGGTTTTTTCCCCTATTACTATTGATGTGAGCCACAAGCCTGTATGTTTCCCACCATTATTATGGGTTGATTATCCATTAGTCAGACAGGCTTAATTAGCTTTTAGAAAAAGGTAATTACTAAGGTGGTACACAGTAAAAACAAATGGTACAAAATATCTTTCTCTTAATGTCATTTTCACACTTTTCCACTAGTACATACAGAGTTCACGAGAAAATGAATTCAAGGTCAGAAAGTACATGTAAAAAAAGTATATTCAAAGCTGTTCACTAGAAGTCCTTTTCATCCTTTTGTGAGAGAGTTTGAGAAGTTCTCCTTTCCCAAGATTTTAATGCAGCTATAAATCTACATTGGATCCGTTCTTGGGTTATTTTTTTTGGTAAGACAGTGGGGTTAAGTAGCTTGCCCAAGGCCACACAGCTAGGTAATTATTAAGTTTCTGAGGCTGGATTTGAACTCAGGTAATCCTGACTCCAGGGCTAGTGCTCTATCCACTGTGCCACCTAGCTGGCCCTGTCCTTGGTTTTTGATACTGACACTGATGCCAGCCTCTGCTTTCCAGTTTGGGGGACCCTTGAAGGTCAATGGGAAAATGGGAAGTTGATTGACTATGCTAAATGCTTGTTCATTGACTGATTGATGGGGAAAATAAATTCAAATAATACTTATGGGATAATTAAGATGGGAATTAGGATCCATGATAGGAAACTTGGAGTAGTTATGCTCCTTGAAGATAAATGATAAGATTCAGATTGACCCAAAGGTCAAAAGGTGGATTCCATATTAGTGTAATAGAATCAGTGAGTCAACTTAATAAAGTGCTTACTGCATACAAATGCATATACACACAGATAATCTCTTATCAAGGAATTTTCATTGTTATGGGGAAGACAACACATAAGATGACATTGAAGGAGGAGTTTATGGAGAAGATGTCTGGAATTTGATGGAAAAATCCAGCTGAGTGCAATCTAGTAGGAAATTGAGAGATGGGCCTTACAAAAAAAACAAGCCATTCCTCAATTGACAAATAGTCAAAGGATACGTGGAGGCAATTTATAGATGAGGAAATCAAAGCAATCCACAGTCATATGAAAAGTTGCTCTAAATCATTACTTATTATGAGAAATGCAGGTTAAAACATCTCTGAGGTACCATCTCACACCTCTCAGACTGGCCAATATGACCAGAAAGGACAATGATAAATGTGGAAAGGATGTGAGAAATCTGGGACACTAATATATTGTTGGTGGAGCTGTGAATTCATCCAATATTTCTAGAGAGCAATTTGGAATTACGCCCAAAGGACTATGAAAATGTGCATGCCCTTTGATCCAGTAATACCACAACTGTGTCTATACCCTAATACGATCATGAAAAAGGATAAAAACATCACCTGTATAAAACATATTCATAGCAGCTCTGTGGTAGCAAAGGATTGTAAACTGAGTGAATGTTCATCAATTGGAGAATGGCTGAACAAATTGTGGTATATGTTTGTTATGGAACACTATTCTATTAGAAAACAGGAAGGATGGGAATTCAGAGAAGCCTGGAAGGATTTGCATGAACTGATGCTGAGTGAGATGGGTAGAACCAGAAGAACATTGTACACCATAGCAGCGCATGGGGTTGATGATCAATTTTAATAGACTTGCTCATTCCATCAGTGCAACAATCAGGTACAATTTTGGGGTATCTGCGATGGAGAATACCATCTGTATCCAGAGAAAGAATTGTGTGGTTTGAACAAAGACCAAATACTATTACCTTTAATTAAAAAAAAAACCCTAAACTTATTATGTAATTTTGCTACCTTTTATATATTCTTTCCCTTAAGGATATGATTTCTCTCTCAATACATTCAACTTCAATCAATTTACAGCATAAAACAATGTAAAAACTAACAGACTACCTTCTATGGGGGGGGGGGAGTGAGATTAGGGGAAAAATTGTAAAATTCAAAATTAAATAAATTAAAAAAAGAGATAGTTCTTTTGAGCAATTTCCTTAAATGGAAGCTCTGGAAGGAGTCCTCCACACTCCAGAGAGAGAGAGAGAGAGAGAGAGAGAGAGAGAGAGAGAGAGAGAGAGAGAGAGAGAGAGAGAGAGAGAGAGAGGTTCAGAGGTTGAGGGCACTTCCAAGATAGGAATAATCTCTCAGGATGAAAAGGTTGCTAGGACATGAGGGAGAAGTTCTGGAGAGTACAGGGAAACTAAGGGATAGTTGATTTGGACATTATACTCTTAAATGAAAGTTCTAAAGTATTAGAAATAGAAACAAACTTAGAGGTCATAAAGTTCAGTCCCTCCATTTTAGACATGGAAATTGAATAAGGGAAATGACTTCTCTGAGCAAGGATTCAAACCCAATTTTCCCAGGACAGGTTTGTTTTTAATTATAATACAGAACTATTTGAATATAACCACTAGACAAGGAAATGTCAACTTAAGTGGATTTGGAAAGATTCTGCAATTGTATGGTTTCATATTGAAAACAGCAATCATATAAAGGGGAAAATGGATTTATTCACAGGGATGCTAATTACAATAAACACTATATTCACTAAGCTATGAAATGCCTTAAAAAGTCTTGCAACTTAGAGAAAAGCTTACAAGGATTAGTCACTATAAAATTTTACATTAAGTTCTAACATTCATATAGATATATATATATATTTTTTTTCTGAAGAGTTTACTTCAATGGACTAAGATTCAGAATGGAATGATTTTATAACCAGAAGAGTCTTTAGAGAACTTAGAGAGTATAGTTATGGACACAAGAACCTTAATATAGTTTATTGTAAGTGGGCTACTTCCCTGCACTGTCTGGCACAGAGTTCCTAAACTATTCATTCACTTTAAGTCAATGATTGTTTATTACTTGCCTTCACTAGACCAGACAGAATACTAGATATTTGGGTCAAAGTAAAATAATCTCTGCTGCTAGGGGGTTTATATTCTGTTGAAGGAAAGAACATATATACAGATATAAATACAAGGTAATTTCCAGAAGGTTATAGGTGAAGTTTTTGTAGCATGAAAGCCTCAATTAGGAGGTGGAACTTAAGCTAAATATTGAGGGGAGTTATAGTTCAAAAGATGGAAATGAATTCAGAGACTGTGTGTGCATTCATGCATGCATGCATATATGTATTCATGCACACACATGTATATAAAGGTAAATGCACAATACACAGAACATACAATATATACATAGTCATATATAATGCATACACATACATGAATGTATGAATATATCGCTATAACTATATATACATAGACATAGACTTACACATAAATGTCAAGTTACTAGAGCCAGGTTATTGCTCCATATCTTCTCAGAGTTCTTAGTGTATCTATGAGGGGTTAGGGGCTTCTGAAACTATTAGCTTAATTCCTTATCTAGTGAGTCTTCCAATATATTCATTAGTGAATAGAACTCCAATATTATTTTACCTGTTGATAACTGATTAAAATCAATTAACTTTTACAAAGGGATATTTATTGAAAAGATTAGCGAAGAAGTGCAAACATTTCCCTTGAACTCTGAGCACAGGATTTTCATCCTGTCATCTCAGGTCTTAGGGAGAGTAGCTCAAACTTAAAATGACTGCTGCAAAAAGTCTTTTGCCCAAGTTCATTTATTAATGCAACATGAAAAATAGAATAGTAATTTGCTTTCTTCCAGGACATAGTGCCTTGACTCATGTATTGATTAACAATTGAATGAGTTCACACAGGTCACTCTTTGAAGTTATACATTATCTCCTTACTATATTCCCCTTTCTACTAAACTCAAAAGGTGACCCTCTCTACATTAGGAAAGAGCATAAGAAGAAAGGAAAGGATGATGTATTCATGGATAGCAGTAACTCAGCTGGGAGTAAAGATAAGAACCTGAGACCTCTTTACTGATCTGGAGGTTGAAGCATTTTTACCCTTGATCACCACTGGGAAAATGAGAGTTTGGGTTTCTCTCAATTGTAATATGTTTCTTTTCCACATGGTAAATGTCCTAGGAAACAGTCATAGTTATGATACTTTCACTAGAGCAACATTTCATGTGCTTCCAACAACAGGAACCCTCTCCTATGCATACATGCACATACGTACATATATAGATATAGATATACACACAAAATACATTGGAAATAGGCAGAATCTCTGTGCATACTCTTATGACATCTGGACCTCTAGTGGCCAGTTGCCCTCATTATCCCAGGTATTGATGATAGCCTGGAAAAAGACAAGGAGATAAAAGACAGAATATCTTATATAGAGAATAAATGGATAATTTTACTGGCACATAGATTCTGATGGGGTAAATAGGTCCAGAAAAAAAAACATGGAGCCAAATTGTGAAAGGTTTTAAACCTCAAAGAGAAACATTTACTATCTTTTAGAGGAAATAGGGAATTCCTGAAGTTTCTTGGACAAGAGAATGAGTTGGGCATGAGGATGGTCAGATCTGTACTCTAGGAAAACCAATTTGCCATCTGTGAGGAAGTTAGAATGGAGACAGGATAAACTGGAGGCAGAGAAAGCAATTAAGAGACTGTTGCCAAGTCTAGGTGACAGATGATAATTCCCCAAATTAGGGTAAATACTGGATGTAATGATAAAAGAGGAGGAGTATGAGAAATTTTGTGGAAGTAGATTAAAAAGATTAGCCAATTGATACAATGGAGGTAGAGGGAGATACAAGACTATTCTCTTAATATCTAAAGTGAATTCTGCAAACTCAGTTTATTTGCCTTGCCTCTTTTTATCAGGAGTTGATGATTTAGAAATCTTGTTATCTTTCATACTACTTATTATTGCTCAGTGGTCTGACACTTTGTGACCCCATTTTTTGACCATTAAGATCTCTTTCATCTCTATCATTAAGGAACCCAAATAAGTAATTGCCTAAATGGTGAGAATCCATATGTAGTGTACTGATATAATGTCCTCCCCACCACTTTGTTTCACTGGAAGATGTTCTATTCTTTGTATCTTGAAGCAAACTACCATTTGCATTATGTGTTAGGTTAATGTGTTCTGAAAATCACAGACTAATAACTGGAAAGGACCTTAAAAATAATCAGCTCCAACTCTTTAATTTTACAGAGGAGTAAAATGAGAATTCAACTGACTTGACCAAGGTCACAGAAGAATTAAGCAGCATAACCGGAATTTAAGCTAAGCTCAAGGGATACAGAGTAAAGCAAAAACTCTCCCTCAAAGAGTACATAATCTAGTGGGGGAGCCAACATGCAAGTCCCTATGTACTTAACCTGGTTGCCTCACATCCTGGGCCATCTCCAGTTATCCCAATTCATATCTGGCTACTAGACTCAGATGGCTCTGGAGGAGAAAATGAGGCTTTTAACTTAGCACAGCACTCCTCCATTCAAATCCAATTCATATGCAGGTTATGGCATCATCTCTTTGATGTCATGGTCTTCTTTGAGAATGAAGGACAAATATTATTGTCTGCTTATTAGTGACATTTAAGATAAATTTCAGAACAAGCTTCAGGGAAGGCACTAATATTAAGCCAGATACTTTTTTCAGAAAATAAGATTTTAATTGAAACCTCAAGGTTGCCAGGGAAGCAAGGAGATAGAGAAGAGAAGGGAGAGCATTTAGTCATGGGGGACAGTGAAAATGACTCTAGTCAAAAGATGTATTTTACTAAAACAAAAAAAATCAAGGAGGGAAAATTCTCATATTCTAAACTCACCAAAAGCTGCAGGGTACATTAGGTCTCTCATTCTAGAGGGTTTATTAAACTTCCAAGTGCCTTTGTTTTTTTCCCATTATTCAATAAGTACAAATGTTTGAGTTCACTGAGAGCCTTGCCACAGAGATCCATTTCTTATTTTTTCAACAGAGCTTTTTGCAGATTGAATAAAGGATGTAGTAGCTGACAAAGAATATCAAATTAAAGGCATCCATACATGTAAAATATGTATGGTGTGTTTTCACATACAGGCAGTATTTGTTTAGTAGTGTAACAATTGGATGAATGCAGAAGGAGAGTAACTGAACCATAAACTCACTGACAAATCAAGAAATACTAGTATGTCTCACATCAGTGCATGTTACCCAGAATTAGTCTTTCCTGTTCTCCAAGCATAATAATATAATAGCAACAAGAGCAATGAGACAAGGGAAATACAGAATGCTGTGTGAATGACACTTTCATCATTCAATAGAGAGAAACAAGGTTATTTGTTAAGATTGAACTATGGACATTTCTTTGCATAGCTAATGTTAGATTTTCCCCCTTCATTCCTTCTTTGGAAATTCATACTTTTAGTCATGATACTTGCTCGATTTGATGAGACTGGATATTTCTCATCTTTCATGTCATGTTTGCAGGCTCAGATACATTTTGTATTATCAAAATACCAAGGTATTTTTAGACTATATCTATTATTCATTCCTGGGATTCTCTTATGTCCAATTGTTGGTAGAGTGGCTGGAGGAATGGAAAATGTGTCTATGAAGGCAAGGGAGATTCCTTCTCCTACTACTTTCACTTCCAGTGGCTATATGTATGTGTAATTTTTAAAGAAAAGACTGATCCTAGGTAAAATTTGCTAAAATTCTGAAGTTGGCTAAGGTTTGAATGTTTTGGTTTTGTGTGTGTGTGTGTGTGTGTGTGTGTGTGTGTGTGTGTGTGTGTATGTGTGGTGTGCATTTTCTAAATTCCTCCAGACACTTATCTTATGTTGCCTTTATATAAAGCCTTCCATGAAGATTTATTATAATATGTATTATGTCCCAGACACTGCTAAACTTTTTATAAATATTATCTCATTTGATCCTTACAACAATCTTGAAAAGTAGGTGCTTTTATGATCCACAATTGAGGATGAATCACCAGATAATGTAGTTGAGGAAGCCGAGTCAAACAGAGGTTGAATGACTTGCTCAGGGTCATGTATCTAGTATATATCTTAAACTAGATTCGAACTGCTCTTCCTGAGACCAGGGCTAGCACATTAGCCACTAGTTCACCTAGCTGTCACTAAGAATTTAGGAAGTTTATTTCATTTTTCTATTTTTGATCTTGAGATATTCTAATCTAATGGTGGGGTTTCAGGCACTTTGATAACCTATGTGAAGATACTTTGTGGAATGATGCTGCATTGTATCATTCAAAGTATATCATGCAAATCACTTTTGCTTTATGCAGACTCTTGGCTCTCCATAAATGATTCTTAAAGCACTATTTTAATCCTATCAGTTCTTTACTTGGAAAACCTTCAATGAAAGCCCACACTTATTTGATCTCAATCTGCCTATTTATTAATCAGTTAGCTAGATGGTACACTTATAGTCAGGTATACCTGAATTCAAACAACCTCAGCCACTATCTAGCTTTCTGATACTTTGTAATCTCTTAACCTTTGCCTGCCTCAGTTTCCTACCTATAGAATGGGGGGGGGGAATAATAGGCCTCACCTCCCAGGGTTGTTGCAGAGATTTATTGTAAAACTCTTGGAACTCAAATGGCCATGTTAATGCTAGTTATAAAGTATTTATTCTGGACCAGAAAATCATTGTTGTATAATGTGCAAAGAGCTGATTTTGAAGTCAGGAAAGCTGGTTTTCAAGTCTTCCTTTTGACACAATAGAGGCTAGGAGAGTAACCTTTTTGGATTCTAAGATGCTGTGGTTGACCAGTTGCTATGCAATCATTTTGGTTTCATGTAAAGTTTTAGAAAATCCCTCTTTGATCTTCTTTCTAGGAGTTTTTAGTTTGTTTTAGTTTGGAAGGTCTTAAAATGCCTGGTCATTAGAGTTTCTTTGGACAATGGGACAACTTTTCTTCCCTTTATGAAGTTTTATGAAGTTTCTTCAGTTTATTTGGCCCTTGAAATAGCTTATTCAGAACAAATAACTGTCCCCTTGAGGAATTCATAGCAATTCTAAGGCAGCAGTCCTATGAGGAAGGCAATAAGGAAAGCACACAGAGATGAAGAATCCTGATACAGCACCCTACCAAATAATGTGACAGGCTGTTATGGAAAAAATCATTTGGAAGCAACTTTAATTAAAATTGACCCTGGATGAGTCTTACTTGCATTGTAAATCTCTATTTCACTTAACCTTATTATTAGACAAATTAGGGGGCAATCTCTGGGCAAGATAATTTCTTTTTTAATCAGAATTTTAATTAAAATTAAGTATATATACATAGTTCAAAATATCTTTGTAAGCTTTCTGAATCATCGTGAATGAAATTTTCATTTTTGTGCCATATAGCAAGCAAGTGATAATAAAAGGATTTCTATATGACTTTAGCCTCCCTTATCAAAAACCTTGCCCCAAGCCCCTATTTCAGGCAAGTGGTATCTCCACATATCAAAAAAGTATTAGATTGATTGAAAGATACAATAGTGCTTTTAACCATTTCCATTCTGAGAAACAGGAAATCTGGCACTACCAATGTGTATAGAAATTATCAATCTCTAAGTCAGTATGTTTCAAGAGCAATAGTGAAGTAAATCATTTTTTTGGCTATTTTGATAGTCTGGGAAGCACACTCTTTTCTGACCCTGGAAAGTCAGTTGTTACCAAGTCTTGATGATTCAAAATGACAATTTTGTTTTTCTCTGTTTTTTGCTGAAATAAACTGTGGAGTCCTTAGTACTCAAATCTTAGATTATTGCAAAAGGGTTCCAAGTGGTCATCCTGTCTTTGGTCCTTTTCTTTCCTTTTCAACGTCACAAATCTGATCATGTCAAACAGCTTTAATGACTCTCTCTTACCCTAATAAATAAAAGTTTAAACTCCTTATCTTGGTACTGAACTTCTTTTGCCATTCTTCTCACCTCCTTTTTGACCTGGCATACATTTCCAAAAAATGATACTGGTCATTTATATATAGTTATACTACATTTTCCCTACCTACATAATTTTGTTCATTCAATTCCAAATGCTTGTAGTATTTTCCACATTTTGTCCCATCTAAGTTCTATTTTTTTCATAAAGAACTGATCAGATGCCATCTTCTGGGTGAATACTTTTCTGGTGACTTTAATCCAATCCAGCCTAAGATAACAGACATTTATTAAACTAGTTATGATCTCTCTTTCTTTCATGTCTTCCCTTTAAATGGGGGAATTACTAGTGTTAGAGTTTGTGAGAAGTTTTTTTTTCTGTCCATTTCCTCTATCATTTAGGAATAAATATTTTCTAAATAGGTGACTTTATTGGAAGTCAGTGGTGATCATAGAAAAATGAAAGTCAGACCATGCAAAATGTATTTTCCTGAAGACAAATTTATTGGGATGAAATTTTAGAGTAAAATTGGTTTCAGGGAAAGATCCAGGGAAAGGAAGATTTCCAGCCAAGGAAATGAATCTGTTTGACCCATATTTCCTCATGTGTATGATGCATCCTTTTCCAAAAAATTTGGGGTCTAAAAACTGGGAGTGTCTTATACAGTGGTAGTAGTTTTTTTTTTACTTGCCTTTCCCACTTTTTCACACTTGTCTTTTGGTCACCAGTATATTCAGTTATGTTTTGCCACAGTCTGCTCAGAAATGGCTCAACCCATGCTGAATTTAAGTTATAAGTGATCCAGTTTGCAAAAGTGAGTGGGAATTGTGCTGCTGAATGTCAGTTTGGTCCTCCTCCAACCAAGAAAAGAAGCTGAGTCTGGCTATGGGAAGAAGAAACCCTACTGAAAACGCCACAGCAGAAGAAGGCCAAGAAAGACAAGTCAGAAAAATGGCCTGTTTTAGAGAAAGAATTGAAGAGATGGATTGAAGAGCAAAGGGCAATTGGAATTCCTGTGTCCACAAAGATGGCTCAGGTTGAAGCAAGAAGAATTGCTGATGAAAAAGAAGTGACAAATTTCAAAGGAGCACACAATTAGTGCTTCAGGCTCATGAAACAGAATGGACCAAGCATGTATACATGCACCAGACTTGCCCAAAAGATGCCTGAAAGCTATGAGCAAAAGGTCTTTGAATTCATGATGAATAAAAACTTGAGTTCAATAACTTTATGTAATACATTTTTTTTTTCAAATTTTGACGCCCAAAATTAAGGTGCATCTTATACATAGGGAAATATGGTACTTCCAACTGGGAGAAGTTACACTGGACCTGCAGTTTTGAATTTAGGATCTTCCATATTGCCTTCAGGCTGCTTCTGATTTCTTAAGTCCATGAAGACAGAAGTAGCCCCAAAATAGAGAAATCTGACATTTATTTATGTAAAGGAGGAGGTCTTATGGACTATAATGTTCCCAACATTTTCCTCTGTTATTATCTATAGAATGTTCAAGTGGTGGTCACTGGGAGGTGGGTAAGAAAAGACTGCTTTTCTTTGGGAATAGCTATATTCAATGGTGAATGGCTTGCACAAAAGCAAGCTATGGTGAAATGAAGGTGAAGGCTTATATACATCCTAGACAAATAGGATTCTGAGATCTTGCATGCCACATGAGCTTTACCTGGAAATGGACATTCCCAACTTCTTTGGTGCTGGTCTTTGATTTAGGGGTATTTCTATCTCCTCACCATAAAGAAGTAGTAGAGTAGTAGTATTTGATCTCTCCTCCCACAGGTACTTGTTTCCTAAAACCTGAGGTTTCTACCCAAGTTCTCTTCCCTATGTTTAATACCATGCTGAAAGTGGCATTACTTAGAACTTGAAACAAAAGTTTGTAGCTCAACACCATATGCTATCTAGCAACAAGACACATCTAGTCTTCCTGATTTTAGACTTTCACAATGTATCTCATTTACCTAAACTGTTGAAATAGCTCTTTTAACCTCCAAATTGTCATATTCCTATATGCAGTTGCTTTACATGCTTGAACATGTGGCTCACATTTGTGGCTCAGTTTTTTACCCTCTGTGAGATGTTTTGATCAGATAAATATTGAACTGACAAAGATTAAATCAGTTAAAATTTTATGCAATTCAGTCACTTTATATAAAATATTTACTGTATCATATTCTTAGAATTGAGAAAGAATAGAATGTTTACACAGTAGAACATGCATATTATTTTCCAGTTAACAAAAACCTAGCCATTAACACAATACTTTAAATTGATTTCTTAGAAGTAAATATGCAAATATCTTACTTTGTCAGTTGATAGGGGAATTTGATATTCTGTTCTTTAGGTTCTGATCATAGTCTTCATTTCACACAATCTATAAGCTGTTACCTTGTCAGTTTGGGAAGTGTGAACATTAAACTACTGGAAATCACTTAGAGATACTTTATTGCCATGCTAAAGTATTTTGATTCTATTTCACTACCTTAAACCTCTTTTGTAAGGAGAATTAAATAATTGAGGGAAGTTAAGTCATGGAGAAAAAGGCATGCAGATTATTTTTCTGGTTTTGGTGGGGGAAAAAACTTGGTGATTGAGAAAATACATTAAAGGGCATTTTGTCACAGAATAAAAAAATAGTTTTAAGCAATAATTACTTTCACATACTCAAAATGTATCTCTACCTTGTCCTTGGGGACTAATGAGGATGCTCACTAATAGAGGTAAGACTAGGTAGGAGACAAGCTTCTAGGGTGTACCTCTGGAAGCATCGTAGGAGTAATTCTTTACTATAGACCTTTTCATCTCTTTCAATTTCTTTTTTGACTTGATTTCCTTTCCTTTCCACCTTTTCCATTGAAACAGGAAGTGGCTGTGTGGGAATATCACTTGTGACATCATTGCTTTTAGTTTTGAATTCATATGTACTCCATCAACATTCTTTTTGAGACAAGGTCTTCCTGTTTTGTTCTAACTGGAAATGTAATAGCCATTCATTGAAAAATATCTGTTAAATCTGCCAGTTTACATTTTTTTTTTTAATGCAATCTGATCTTCGCCCTCTCTCAATATGGTGACTATATTCAGACTAAAATTCTCCTGGAGTCCTTTTAGCAGAGGTGATCCTCATAGAAGTCCAGACAATTTCCTTGGATCTCTTATCTCAAAGCGCAACTAAAATTCTCTTATGGATCTTTTTTATTACCAGGACAAAGCAAACGGAATTGCAAATTCATCTATCAGGACAAGAAGAAAAGTTATTTCACTTAGAAAACCAGTACAGAATATGAATTATTTATGGATTTAGAAGGCAAATTATCTTTCTTATAAGTTGTAGGGCATTTTGCTTTTACAAAAGACAACCTGTTAAAATGATCTGTTTAAATAGAAAAAGAAGAGAATGCGCATTTCTACTAGACAGTATCAATCTAGTGATTTTAGATTTCTCACAGCATTCTTAATACCAGTACTTATATAGAACTTAATAATATAACATAGCATACCAATCATTATAGTTATCCAATAATACAAAAAGCATTTGTATTTAAAACACCTGAGCAATCAACATATAAAAAAAATTGAAAGTTGTATCACTAGAACTCCCAGGAAAAAAAATTGGCTCACATTTACAATCTGTAAAGCAAATGTCCCAAATTCAACTAAGATCTCTCAGTCTAATAAAAAACAAAAGTCCCAGGGAAAGACTATTTCTATAAATCCCTGAAAAAGCAAAAAATTTTACCCCAGACAATATCCCATTTGTAGGAGCTTTTTTAAGAGGGATATACACTTTGAATGTCATAATCACAGATATACAAATTTATTCACCTTAACAATTGTAAGCCATAATTCATACTCCCCTTATACCTCAGTGCCTAGGGGGAGTGAAGAGAATTATGTACAAAGTTTAGCTAAATTCCCATAAAGCACAGTTCAGTTTCCTAAAATTTACCTTTAAATGTCTCATCGTACCATATTGCCTAAGATCCTGACTCCAAAGTCTCCATGGACCTAGTTAGAAATCATCTCTGACACCTGAAACTGAGAAGAAAAATACAGAACAGAAAACATTTACCCCAGTCCATTTCTCAGTGATGTGAAAGAGAGGGTAAAGGGAAAGAAGAGTTCCCCTCTCACTGATTCAGTTTATGGCATCCATGCCAAGATGCTGAGTAAAAATGTTTGTCCTTCATTTTAGTAGAAGACCATGACATCAGGGAGGTGATGTCATGGCAAGCACATGAATTGAATTTGAATGAGGGGCAAGCTGTGCTAAGTCTCCAGGCTCACTTTCTCCTCCAGAGTTATCTGGCCCAGTGACCAGATATGAATCAGAATGACTGGAGATAACCCTCCATAAGAGGCAATCAGGGTTAAGTGACTTGCCCAAGGTTGCACAATAAGCAACAAGGGTCTCAGGCCAGATTTGACTTCCAGTCATCCTGACTCCCAGGCCAGTGCTCTATTCACTTCACTATCTAGTTACCCTCTAAAAACATGGTGCTTCCATGCAGGGTGGTGCTCAGGTGGAATACCCTTGCTGATGTCTGGAGCATGGGATGAGTCAGTCATTTGGGCTCCTTCTTGCTCCTTCTCCCTTTTCTTTCCTTCCTTTTGATATGTGACCTCAGATCAGATGTGGCTACCACTAAATTTAAGCATATTAGTCAGCAGAGGAAAATAAAATAACCAAGATTTCCTCAAGATGTCGAGTGCAGCAGAAAGGAGTCACCAAAAGGATCCTTTTGATAATGATGAGACTCAGAAAATGATTTGTCCAGCAGACAAAGTGGTAGAAGAATTGGAATATGAACCAGATTTTTCTGACTGTAGATCTAGAACTCTTTCTATTACACCATTTTATCTCTTTGAGAAGAATAAAAATGTAGTTTGATGGTATAATGTCAATACCGATCATTATATAAGGGTGAAGGGTTCTGGTGGTATTAGGGTTAACTTTAGAGAAGAGGAAAGCCCTTTCATCCTTTGAAGAAAGGAGAAGGACAGACTGGGGAAGAAGTCAGGGGTTTAAAGGAATGAAAAAAAAACTACTAAGGAGGCTCACGTCAGATGACCTACATCTCAAGAAAGGAGTGAAATCATATGCTGAATGTATACTGTCTAAATTTCATAAAGAATTAAAATGGAGGATATTGTTCATAGTATTCCTATGATAGCATTAAATTCATTTGCCTAATAACAAACAAGGATCACAGATGTATGAAATGGATCTCACTAGCTGTTTACTTCAATTTATCAAAATGAGGATACCCTCTACAACACTTAAGACATCCAATGAGGAGGAACCTATGCATTCTGAGTCAGCTCATTCCACTTGTAGAAAACTCTTCTTATCCAGAAGTTAATACTAAACTCCCTCTTTAGACTAACTGCCTCTTTCTAACTCCATCTAATGATTTTAGTTTTGCTGTCTGTGGAAAAAAAATAATTGTTGTTTTCAGTTGGTTTAGACTCTTCAAGGCTTCTTGGACCATACTGACAATACTTTGTCTTGACAAAGGTATTGAAGTGGTTTGTTATTTTCTTCTCAAGTCATTTAAGATAAGCAGAGGTTAAAAAACTGGCGCAGAATCACCCAACTAGTATGTGTTTGAGACCAAATTTGAATCCAGGTCTTCCTGACTCTAAGCCCTGTGCTCTATCCACTAAGTTATATAGGCTAGCGCCTATTGATAATATATTACTTTTCATACATTATCACATTTAAGACACCCCAGAATTCTGTGAGTATAGATTTTTGGTTTGTAATGTTGTTCTCCATTCTCAAAGAGTACCAAAATGACATCATTATGTGGGGGGAGTCAAGATACAGTGTGTTCCATTATAGTTAATCAGATCAATATGAGCTTGCAAGATTCTACCACAGGTTAGGCACAAATTAGTCCACATGAACAACTGGAGCAAAACTTTCTCTACATTTGCATGCCTTGGATTTCTTTTGAGCTATTGCAATTCTGCTTTACTCATAGAACATAGCACCTTCTTTGATGTAGGGATGGCATGCTGAGTGGTCTTTTGCCAGTGTTTCCCACCTAATGCAATTAATTTAAAAGTTCTTCAGAAAGACCTTACAAGTGTCCTTGTATTGCTTCTTCTGACCACTATGTGAGCACCTTCCTTGTGTGAATTGTCTTTAAAATAATCTTTTAGGTAAAGTTATTTTTCTCATTTGAACATGGTCAACCCATTGGAATTGTGCTCTCTGAAGTAGAGTTTGAATGCTTGACAATTTAGTTGGTAATTCAGCTAGAGAGGGATTGACTTTAACCTGAGATATCTGTTCAGTGGCTTCAGCATTGATTGATGATGGTCTGTTGAGAGCACTATGGAAATGTTCAGTTTATCTCTCCAGTATCATGTCCTTATCACTAATCAATGTGGCTCCATTAACACTGTATAATTGAGATGCACCTTAGGTCCATTTGGATTATTGCTATCAATATAAAACTGAATAGTATCTGCCTTCTTACTAAACCAAGAATACTGCATCTTTCTAAGCTTAATATTTATTCACTTTAAAGCAGTTTACCAACATTATCCTGTTGGTAAAAACTCTGTGGAGTTCTCATTTTTCATTTAGTAACTTCTGAATTTCCTCTTCATTTTCATCAAACCAATTTTGATTTTCGTGACTATTTTAACCTTATGAGCAAATTCACTGCTATACACCAAATCTCTGAAAGCTGACCACTCTTTTTCTACTCCACTATGGATTGGCTTAGTTTTCCCTCCTAGTTAGCAACAAACTGTTACTGCTCAGAGAAACACTCTTATCTATTAAAATTAAGTTTTCTTGGATAGTTGTCTTGCCTTGGGTCACTGCTTTGGTTCAATGTGAATATTTAATTTTGAGAGGTTGTCTATGATCAGTCCAGCACTCTGGCCACACATTGCCTTTGTTACTTTCTCTTATATCCTTTCTTTTCTCTTTGAAATGATTCTATGTCTATTAAATGTCAATGTGAGGGTACATTCATGAAGTTTAGATTTTATGTTGTCCTTAAGTGTATGCATATTCCATGGACTGATGGTGAGTGGAATCAACTTTTCATAAGTTTTTGGACATCTTTTTGTGTTTTGACTGTAGGGCAGGATTCCTGCCTGTCATAGTAAGCAGATCAGAATTGGGTAAAACAGACAATTTATAGGGCATGTTTTCTGGTCCCTTCTTGAGAAGGTTAGCAATGTGGTCCTTAAAAATGGCTGCTTAAACATTAGAGGACTGCTGAATCTCATTCCTGCTTTAATGAGGAGATGGCCTTAAGTTCTGGGTTACCTTTGTGTAGGGTTATGACTACAGTTCCCATTGTATTTGCACCAGCTGCTTTGTCTCTTATCTATAGCTGCAGCATTTTCATACAGGTTAAAAAAAACCAAAAGGACAAAAATTGAATACAAATGAAGTGGAATTGCCCAAAGTCATAGCTTCACCATTTCTTACAGAGTCAACAAAGTCCAGTGGCAAGACAAAATAAAGATGACTAATGATGACTTGAGATGAAGTGAATGTCTTCAATGTCTAATGAAGCTCCAAGTTCTCTACAATGCCCACTTATCTTCATGGCCATTGGAAAAATTGTTCTTATCCACCTATTCTACCAGGGAAAGTCTTCATATGCTCAAGATATAATATAGTATACGAAAGGGTTTGAGACCCCTTTGTTACCCTCAGTTTTGGTTAATGGGTCTACTAAAAGATTTTACTGGGGTGTGACCACTGTGCATACTACAGCTTCTTGGAGCCACAGGTGAGAGTTATGTGGAACAGGTGGACACCCAAACTGGATAGCAGCTATTAAAAAGTCATGGAAATCCTCACACTAGGGCTGCTAATTTCCCTGAACTTACCCTACACTCCACTATAGATATTATAAGGATACTGAGGGTCAAAGATATTGAGTGGCTTATTCATGTTCACTGGGTAAGATGTAGGTCTTTCTTAAGTCACTTAATATCTCATCTAAGGTAAAGGAAAAATTTCCACAGTTCTGGGATTCACATAGGACTGTTTCATGACATTATAGTTGTGTTTATTTCTCTTTTTCCTAGGACCATATTTAGTCAATGACTCTTTTAATTAAAGTGACAAAATATGAGTATATATATATATATATATATTCAATTGATAGTGCATGAACTGAAAGAATATGGTTCTTTATGTGGGGTTTCATTTGAAGAAATTAGAAATTGTATGATTTACTAGGAATAGTCCTTTTAAATAATCTCTAAAAGATACTTTGTTCAAAGATCAATTCATTCATAGCCTTCTATGTGAGACTTTTGCTGATTTTTCTAATGACTATTCTTATCTCACCTAAAATACTGACTGTTGATATAGTTGGTATGTACTTATATATACATTTATTAATATAATATAATCTTCCTAATGGCACAAACATTTTTACTTTTGTATTTTGGTATTTCTAATGACTATCATGGTGCCTGAACCCTAGTAGGAACTTAATAAATCTTGTAATCAATTGTTTTACAATATGAAATCTCAGGAAAGAAGTAAAACCAACAAGTCATCTCATGTCCCAGACCTCCTCAATGCCTTGCCTACCTTTCCCCAAGACAATTCAACAGACAGAGGATTGTATATTGTCACAAAGAAAGTACTGTGCAAAATCTGCCACTTGGTATAACGTTCAGCTTTTTTAGGAATGCTATCCACATACCTGTAGATGGCAGTGTATCTACATGATTCGCCTTCCTCCATCAAAGGAGAAAGTGAGTTAGGAAGGTAAAACTGAATAGGAATGCAATAAATAGCTTTGAAACAGCCCCTTGCTAATTTCATTGTTTTAGACAAATGAATATTTCAAAGCTAACTCTTAAGAAAAATAGAAAATTAGGATTTGGACCAAACAAATGGAAAATAGGGCATCCAGCTCAATCCACTTGCCCATCACTTCTAGCCAGGATCTTGCTTCTGCATGAACAATGTTAGGTTTCTTCCTATGGATTATCTCATCCAGAACCACATGGTAAGGGTGGGTGGTTTTCTAAGAAAATGTCAGCAGTATCACAAGAGATTTCTGCCAGGCTGCCTCATTCAGGTGTGAAAGTCTTTCTTCTTTTAAGGTATTTGGTGCCCCACTTGTTCCCAACCCACTGCCTCAGAGAGTCCATAAGGAAAGCTTCAAACTATTTTTAGCCTTAAAGGTCTTAAATTTGCTTAGCTACTTGGGATGCTGATGATGCCTGGACAATTCTGAACATGGGCACAGTAGCATAATACTGAAAATCATCCCAACAGGAGCTCATTATACATTTCCACAGAGATTCCCAATATGTGAAACACGCTGATGCATTCAAATTGCATCTTCAGTACAGTCATTGCACAGGGAGCAGTGGAGGCCAGAAAACTCATTTCCTATTGAAAGTATCTTTATTTGTGACCTTAATCATGGAGTCTAGGTATGAGTTGTCTATTCAGCACTGATCCTCCCCCTTAAGCCCCCTGGAAATAAGTTCCAAGCCTTGGGGAATCATTCTGAATTTCTAATGCCAGATACTGGTTTTGACTTGATTTTTCTGTATCCTATAATTTAGACCATTTTACCTTTTGCCAGTCACCTAAAAGCAGAGCAACTTTATATGTCTTCTAATCTATAACCACCCATTGTTAACCAGAGAATATAGATCATGTTAGAAATAAATGAAAGGCTGAGTTTGAAAGCATAGATTTCTTTTGTCTTCTGTACCTCTGAAAATAGCATATAGCATAATTGTTTTGCTAACTGAATGGTATAATCAGCTGTGTATTTTTCTTTTGATATTTATAGTAGGGTAATGGATCAACCTGAATATGGAATTCTTGGTGGAATTAAAATTGATGCAGAAAAAAAATATCAGAGAAAGTTACAAAGTACAAAACAGACCATGGATGCTTACCATTCAATTCTCCAAAAAGGGTAAAAAATAAAAATAAGTGCCAGGAGCTTATATTCATAGGGATCATAGAGATCATCTAGTCTAATGTCTTTTAGGTGAGAAAATTGAGATGCACTGAGTGGTGAAGTGACTTGCCCAAAAACGTATTAAGATAAAAGAGATGAGATTAAAACATTAAGTTTGAGACTTGTCTTTCTCATCTGTAAAATCAAGGGGTTGTAAAGAAGGGTCGTAAGATCCCTTCCAATTCTAAGTCTATGATCCCAATTGATAGAGGCAATATTTGCATCCATGTTCTCGGTCTCCAGAGTCATTGTACTCTCTTGCATACCATGACACCTACCACTCATGCTGAATCAGACTTTTCTTGTTCCATTATAAGGAAAAAATGTGTAATTGGTTAAAAAAATCAGCAAGTGATTGACAGAAGTTGAATCCTAAATTGTTGTTATGAAGAATAAAAACATGAGGACATCAAATCAAAACATGAGGACATCTTCCTTTGGGGGCATATAGAATAGCATATGAGCTTCAAAAGTCTGGTCCCTATCATAGGAACAGAGATGGAGGTTGTGATTGGGAATGTCCTGGCTGTAACATTTTAGAGAGAGAAAAGACCTTAGAGAAGATCCTATACTATACTATACTATTATTTTAGACACAAAGAAAGAAAGAACCAGAGTGTATAAGTGACTTGTTTAAGGTAGGTCAACTGGCTTGTGACCAAGGCAATATTAGAAACCAGAGAAAAGAAAAATTCCAGTAAGGAAGAAAAATAAGATTTGCCTGGACACACTGATATGAATGTCTAGAGAATTTGAAAAATGATTCTAGTTTTTAAAAATTGAATAAAAAATGGAAACAAGACCAGGCAACAGAAAATGAACATAAGTCTATGGCACAGTTTTGTCAAATAGCATTATGCTAATAAGGTGAGTTGAGGCTAGTGAAGAAAGCTAAAGCCAATAATTTTTTTTCTTGATTTCATTGTTTTTATTGAAATTGACAGAAGAAAAAGAATATTAAAGATGTTGAGACTTTACTTGGGGATGGGCTAATGATAATTGACAACAAAAGGAAGGTAGAGCTATTCAGTTCATTTGTTTCTGTTTTTCTCTGCCCAGGAGAATGACTTTTACACTGGAAAGAACAGAACAAAATGCCTAAGAACAAGTTGAAGCCTGGGGTAAGTGGGGTAATAAAAGATCATCATCTTGATACTCCTAGTGAAATCAAGTCACCAGATGAATTCCCCTCAGAACCTGCAAGAACCAGTAGATGTGACTGCTGAGCCATTGTCAATAGTAATTGAAAAATGATCAAAGGATATGCAAAGGCAACTCACAGATGAGGAAATCAAAGAGATCCATAGTCATATGAAAATTTATGCAAAGGTAACTCACAGATGAGGAAATCAAAGTGATCTATAGTCATATGCAAAATTGCTCTAAATCATTATTTATTAGAGAAATACAAATTAAAGCTTCTCTGAGGTACCATCTCATACCATCTCAATTATGACCAGAAAGGACAATGATCATTGTTGGAAGGGTTGTGGGAAATCTGGGACACTAATACATTGTTGATGGAGCTGTGAACTCATCCAACCTTTCTGGAGAGCGGTCTGGAACTACACCCAAAGGGCAACAAAATATGCATACCCTTTGATCCAGCAATACCACTACTGGTCTATACCCTGAAGAGATGATGCAAAAGGATAAAAACATCACTTGTGTAAGAATATCCATAGCATCCTTGTTTGTGGTGGCAAAGAATTGGAAATCAAGTAAATGTCCTTCAATTGGAGAATGGCTGAACAAACTGTGGTATATGTATGTCATGGAATACTATTGTTATATTAGATACCAGGAGGGATAGGAATTCATAGAAGCCTGGAGGGATTTGCATGAACTGATGCTGAGAAAGATGAGCAGAACCAGAAAAACATTGTACACTTTAACAGCAACATGGGGGTGATGATCAACCTTGATGGACTTGCTAATTCCATCAGTGCAACAATCAAGGACAATTTGGGGCTGTCTGCAATGGAGAATACTATCTGTATCCAAAGAAAGAATGTGGAATTTGAACAAAGACCAAGGACTATTACCTTTAATTTAGAAAAAAAATTGATATCTTATTGTCTGATTTTGCTCTCTTATACTTTAGGTTTCTTCCTTAAGGATATGATTTCTCTCTCATCACATTCAATTTGGATCAATGTATACCATGGAAACAATGTAAAGCCTGGCAAATTGCCTTCTGTGGTGGGTTGGGGGGAAAGAAGTAAGATTCGGGGAAAATTATAAAAGTCAAAATAAATATTTTAAAAAACAGTAATTGAAAGATTGTAGAAAAACAGGGTACATCAGAGGATTGGTGAAGGTCAACTGTTGAAATAATTTTCAAAAAGGAAAAATAATATAGGTGCACTCTGTGCCAGTGAGTTTGATTTTTGTAGAAGAAATCTTTGAGAAGTTGGTTAATATTTAAAAGAGGAAACAATGATTACAAAGAACTAACATGGCTTCATCAAGGCAGCTAGGTGGCACAATGGGTAGAGTACTAGATCTGAAATCAGAAAGACCTGGGTTCAAATCAGATAGTTGTTAACTAATTGACTCTAAGCTAGTGACTTAACCCTTTGCCTCAGTTTCTTCAACTGTGAAAAAGATAATAATAGCTCTTACTTCCCAGGTTTTTTGTGAGGATAAAATGAGATAATATTTGTAAAGTATTTTAGAAGACTTAAAATGTCACATAAATGATATTGATATAATTAAGGACAGGCCATACAAGAATAGCCCCATTTCCTGTTTTTTAAAAACAGGATCACTCAACAAATAGATGAAGGGAATGGATGCAGCTCTCTTTAAGTTTTTGAAAGACTGTCATGGTGGAAGAAGGATGTTGGTCCCTAATTGACAAGTTCCCTCTCCTTGGACACTTCAATCAATGACTATATTATCACTTTGGGATGGTGGGGTGGAGTTTTTGGTTATGTGGGTTGAAATGGATGGCTCCTGAGGTCCTTCCCAAAGCTCAAATCTGTGATTTTTGCCTCCAAACTTTCAGATAAAAATTGCCTGTTCAAATATAATTCTAACTTTAGTTGAAGAAAAACAGATGGAGATCTCAAGGAGACTCTTCTCTATCTCTATTTGGGATGGACTAGGGTTTGTATTCCTAGACTACTTTAAAGCATCAGGGATCCCTTATTTCAGTCCTTTGGTACAGACACACCTTCCTCAGTGACTTAGTACATATTTTTGAGAGTTGTAGTGGTGGGAAAAAAAATTCATCATCCTGCAGATAACCTGTTAGTAAAACTCTGAATCTAACTTCTCTGGTTCATAGATTATGGCTCATTACTACTAGGACTTGTTCTCTGGTAGCATAGTCTAGAACTCAGGATCATTTTTGCCCTACAATAAAGCAGAGGAAGTATTTTCCTTCAAATAAAGTGCATACTGAAAGCAATTTTGCTGATATTGATTATCCCTATGCTGTAAATTGGAGAAACATAATTTCCCTTTAATTTTGAAAAAAAGAAAAAAAAAAGTATTACAGACTAAAGACAAAATCCTAGATTTGAGTTGATGCCATTTAATCCCAAAACAATTGCATGCAGTGGCTAATATTTCATTTTTTTAAAGTTTTTGCAAGGCAGTGGGGTTAAGTGGCCATACAGCTAGGTAATTATTAAGTGTCTGAGTCCGGATTTGAACTCAGGTACTCCTGACTCCTGGGCCGGTGCTCTACCCACTGAGCCACCTAACTGCCCCCTAATATTTCTTTATTACTGTTTGCATCTTCTTTTGATGTTAATCTTGAATGGATTGCTTTTTTGCCTTTGAAATCAGGCCGAGCCTCCCCTGACATCATGAAAAGGGAAAAATAATAATTATAAAATAAAATATTAATACTTGTTCACTGATTTCTGTAGTATTCCAGTCATTTTATAGACAAAACAACTGAATCTGCATATTTTAACCTGAAATACAGGGAAAAATGCAAGGTGAGGCAGCAGAGAGCTGTGCCTCACTTCAAATTATGCAGTCCCTTACAAACTGGGTTGAGTATATACAATAAGCACGTGCCTGTTGCTGTTTCTCTGTATGTCACAACAATAATATTTGCAAAATATTTTATTATACATGCTCATTTTTTCAGACAAGATGATGTATTTCACATCGTGTGACCAAGATATTTAGTATTGCTGATTTGATTTTAACTGCTAGAAAAATCACCAGGTGAAGCAGTCAGTATATCTGCCTCACTGAAGGGGGTGGTGTGTGCACTCCCTCTATTAGGCTCATTCAGTGCAAATCCTGACTCTGATACTGTTCATGCCTCCCCAGTCAAGGCCCTACCACATGTCATTATGGTGGATAAAAGCTGCTTTTTTCCTAAAGAACAAAAACTGAGCTGATTTTCATGGTCTAAATTAGAACACAAGAAGTTTTATTCCACTTTAGAAATAATCATCACTGAAGTGTTTAGATATTGCCTCTTGTAATACTGAGTGGTCAAAAATGAAAAACAGATTAGAAAAATACTTCAAGTTTTAAGAAATTATACTTAAATATATTTAACAAAATAAATATTAAATCAGGAAGTAGTTTTATGATCATTATCATTGTATTCTTTGGTAATCTCATCCTAGATTATGCTATGGCCTACATATTATGTGTATATGATAGGATGAAATATAGTCTATACAAATTAATAATCTCTTGATGATATATTATCATATACTTCATTCAATATGTCATATTAGCTATATTAATCAATTAATCAATAATCAATAATATTATTTAGCACAATGTCCAAAGGACTCTGGATCCTGGAATAAAATGTCTTCAAGGAACTAAAAAGCTACTTAGAGAGACAAGCTAAATAAACATATAGTAAAATATCAAGATCCTGAGTTATTTGCTATCTACCTTCAGCTTTATCTTTCACTCTATACATATTCTTCATTATTGTCTATTTTTATTATCTTTCAAACACTAACTTTTCCATGATCTCACTCTTTATTTTAAGCACTTAATTTATAATATGTTTCTTATGACTTCTAATCTTTGTTTTATTCTCATACTCTGAACTTTTTATTTTGCATTTCCTTTTATGGGTGGATATATGTGTATATTCATTGGGCTATTTGTTAATGTTCTATATAAAATACATTGTGTAGCAACTATTGTGTCTATGAATGCATCAATGAACATAAAGATAAGTGAAATGGGGGCAGCTAGGTAGCTCAGTGAATAGAGCATGGGCCCTGGAGTCAGGAGGACTTGAGTTCAAATGTGACCTCAGACACTTAATTGCCTAGCTGTATGAACTTGGGCAAGTAAATTAATCCCATTGCCTTAAATAAATAAAAATAAATAAATTTTTTAAAAAAATAAAGTGGTGTGAGGAAGTACAGGACACAGAAAGTGTCAAGTAGAAGGTGGTCACTGAAAGAATTGATTCTACAGACATTGAGAAGGTGTAAGAAGGTGTAAGAAGGAACTCATTGATTTTGGTCACAAGAAAGTGACCAAAAAACAAGTTATAATTCTGTTGATGATTTCAATGCCTTGTGGAGAATATAAGCCTGATTATATAGACTCAAGAAATGAATTTGAGAAGAGGAATCAGAAACAATTGCTGTTAGATTGGAAATGTGAGAAAGAAGCAGAGAAAGAGCAATTATTTCCCAGATGCAAAAGGGAAAAAAATAGTTCATTTTTCCTAAAAATATTATTTGTTCTAAGAACAGCTGCATCAGTCTGAAATACATTTTCCAATACTTTATTTTAAGCTTGCTATTGAGATCTGATTTCTTTCATAGTTAAACCAGATATTCTTTGGTTTATAAATCATTTTTTGCATTATGAACTTCCTTTTATTCAAAATGATTTGGAAATATAGTCTTCTGAAGTTGACAACATTTTGGTTAACTGAAATGTAACAAATAGGCTATATCTATTTTGGGAAAGTGAGGGAGCAAAGTGGAGGGAATATCAAGTCTGAGTTTTAATTGACATAGGGATTAACTGATGAAGAACTCCCCTTATTAATGTAGAATGTCCCCTACCTTGCAAATCAGTCTTAGAAATTTTCTTGGCACATTGAGAGGTTAAGTGATTTGTGGTATATAGTTGAGACTCAGACACTTAATATTTGCCTCACTGTGATACCTTGGACAAGTCACTTAATCCCATTACTTTAAATAAATTTTTTTAAAAGGATATATTTCTGAGGCTGGACTTAAATTCAGGTCTTTGCAACTTTGAGGATCTCTAACCATTTTGATATACTTCTTCATATCTATTTTATTATATTCTGATTATTTGATTTTCAAAGTATTAGAAGAAAATAGTGTATAACAAATATTAAAACTAACTGAAAAGAATAAGATATTTCTTTGAGCTAACATTTTTCACACCCTTATTGAGGGTCATCAGTATGAAAACCAGTTTTCATTGAATAGAATGCAAGGCTATAAAAAGTTAGGGAGGTAGCTTAAATGTGTTATAAAAATTTTCTGATGTGCTTAGGAAACTAGTTTTGTTTTTCAAACTAATACTATTGGCAGAGTAAAGGCAGGGGCCCACTTGAGCTCACCTCCAAACCCTTCAAATACCTTTCAATAATGACTAAAGAAATTCTAGAGTGGTAGAATGCACAAAAAGTTGGAGTAAAACAAATTTTCTAGCCCAAGACAGCTTAGGAGTTTGGTCAGAAAGGCCTGTTATATACTAGGGTAAAGAAAGGAATGCAATCCACTGCAGATTAGGTCCCAGTAAATCAGAGCAGGCCTTGGGGTGTCAGAAACAGTGACAAAAGGGATGGTTTTTAGACCTCTCAGCTAACAAATGGCAAAGATGACTTAGAAGGTTGTCAGCAAAGACCTATTGCACCTGGATGAAAGTATGCAGACTGTACCAGCCCAGCCCCAGCCCCAGCCCCAGCAAAACAGGAGCAGGCCTTGGGATCCCCTAAATTGGAGGTCTCAATCCCTTAGAGAGTAAGGAAGTCAGACAACTGATAAGGAGATTACCGGTCTCTTTGCTAGCATGGATTCTAGCTAGGATTATCTTGTTTCCTCATACTCAGATCTAGGTTTCAGTCTTGGGTGTCCACCCCAGGGCAAGAAGAAGCACCAGACCAGTTCAAGTTGAGGCCACAATGAATGGCAACTCATCACAGGTCCAGGTCTGAAAAGAATGTGGTCACTCACAGATCAGAGCACAGACTAGGAGAGTAGAAAACACCTCACCTTAGATATACCATATTGGAAGAACTGAAAACTTACAGGACCCTAGAGGCATCTCTGAAAGCAGTTACACAAAATATCTGAAGCTTGGAACAGTATGCCCCCTACCCTGGAAGTAGAACTCTAATAAAGAATTAATGAGTAAACAACAGAAAAAAATCTGACCATAGAAAGTTACTCTGGCGACAAAAAATAAAACACATTCAGAAGAAGATAACAGTCAAAGCCGCTTATATTCAAAGCATCCGAGAAAAATATGAATTGGTCTTAGACCATTTTGAAATTCAATAAGAGAGGTAGGGGAAAAATTCAGAAGAGAAATGAGAGTGATACAAGAAAATCATGAAAAAAATTAACAACTTGGTAAGGGAGACCCAATTATGAAGAAAACAAATACTGTTTCTGCCATATGTCTCTTTCAAAGGGTGATGTAAATCATACAAAAAATAACAGTAATTTAAGCTTATCTAATATCAGAATTTGGGATAAATATTTGGAATGAAGAGTTTACATACATTAGTTTCAGGAGACCTTTTTGGAAGTGGCACACTGGCAATGATTGAGTGTGTCTTTGGGATATATTCTTCTCATATAGAATTACATAACATAAGAACTGCAAGGAATTTTAGAACATCTCATACAAAATTGTCTTATTTTACAGATGATGAACCCAAGAATTAGACTGGTCACTTAGCAGGTTCTTGACTAATCTCTGACAAAAATCCAAGATTTAAGACAGTGAGGTGGTGTAGTAAATTGATATTGGACTTGGAGGCAGGAAATTCCTAGCTCAAATCTGGCCTCAGATATTTATTAGCTCTGTGATCCTGGGCAAGTAACAACTATTCTTTCCTTCAGAATGAGGATAATAATATTGCTACCACTTTTGGTTAGTATAGTAATAAATGAGATAATATTTATAGAGTGTTTTGCAAATCTTAAAGTGCTATATATTTCCATATTAGACATTATTTGAAAGAAAACAGACAAAAATTACAAGAAAAATAAAGAAAAATTAAAAAAAAACAGTATACTTCAATCTGCATTCAGATTCCATTGGTTCTTTCCCTGTATGTTGATGGCATTTTTCATCATAAGTCCTTCAGGATTATCTTGAATCTTTGTATTTCTGACAGTAATGATATTGTTGCTACTATTATTAAATTCTTTTAGTAGAAACTAGTGCAAAGCATATACAAATTTTAATTGGCATCTTGGAAGTACCATTTTTCTGTATTTAAACCTGTTGTCAACTTCTTGTTTTATTTTTTTTTTTACCTTACAAATGACTTATTCATTCAAAACTACATTTTGCCATCTTGATTTGCACTATCTGATTGTCTTCTGATTTTATCACTGGAAATAACTACTGTGCTTGATCAATCAATAAATATGCACTTTAAAGGCCTACTATGTGCCAAAATATTTCATTTAGTGATGTTCATTATGCAGAAGTGCAATTTGTAGCTCTTGTTCTCTCTTTGGCACATATGTCTCAAGATTAATAATAATGCTATTATTGACTTACTAGAGTTATATTCTACAGTACTAAATTTAGAGAGCACTGACCATCCTTTGGTATTAGCCTAATTGACTTATGTTTAAAGTCTCTCTCTCTCTACCCCTGTTTATCCTATACACTATGCTAAAAAAAGAAAGAAAAAAAAGAAATCTGATCATATGACCCCTCTATTTAATCAACTTCAGTAGCTTTTTGTTATCTCCTGAATAAAGTATAAACTTCTCTGTTTATCTTTTAATGTTATATGAGCTAACCTCAACATATCTTTCCATACTTGTTAGACATTATTTACCAAAATACATTCTGTGATCCAGTCAAATTATCTTTCTTTAAGGTTTCTAATACATCATATGTCATTTTTTGTCTTTGAGATTTTGTGTGACTGCCCTACAGTGTCTAGGTGATGCAGTGGATAAAGTGCTGGTTCTGGAGTGAGAAAGACTCATCTTTCTGATTTCAAATCTAACCTCAGATACTACTTAATCCTGTTTGTTTCAGTTTTCTCATCTATAAAATGAGCTAGAGAAGCAAATGATAAACCACTCCAGTATCTTTGCCAAGAAAACTCCAGATGGGGTCATGAAGAGTTGGATATGAATGAAAAACACAGCAAAGTAACTGTCCCATATGCCTTCTTCTTTTAACTCTATCTCAAAGAGTCCCTATCCTTCTTTTAAGACTTAGCTTGTTAGGAACTGTTGTGTGTGGGAATACTGTAAATTATCATCACTTTGTGCCTTTGAGTATCAAAACATTGTCTTACTAAGTGCCATGGGAGTGGGAGTGGATTAGGATCTGGGAAGGATATTTAAGCACTTGTATTCTGGTGAATAAATGGTGCACTTGGAGATCTTGGAGAAATTGTCATCCTTGCCTTCCATCATCCTTGTCTTCCTTGTCTCCTGCCCTCCAATGCTTGCCTGGGGAAAGATTGAGAGAGTCGGGAAAGGGACTCAATATATTGGTGCCCAACATGGGGCACAACATATGGCACTAAAAGGACAAGAAGGTGGAGTTATCTGAGTGAAGTCTGGGATAAGGGTCAGCAGATACAAGTAAGGAAAAATTCCAGGAGACATTTGGAAGACTTTGGAGAAGGTAACAAGTTTACCATGGGGCTGATGTTAAAGAAGTTGGAACAAGAAGGTGTGGAGGAAAGGAAAAGTAAAGTGAAAGTGCATTTGCCTCCATGGCCTGAGGCAGAAGAAATAAAGAAGTATTATCAAGAAAAAGCCTAGAATCAGCTCTACAGCACCTAGGGAAGAGATTTCAGCAGTATAAAGGGCCATATAAAAAACAAAAGATCAGGGACCAACAGGAAATGGAATGGAAAAACCAGCATGCAGCTTTTGGCAGAAAGCTGACCCATATCAAGCTATTGACGGTCAAAAGTGCTGGGAAATTTAGGGTGCCTCCACATGCTTCTACTGAAGTACCTATTCACCCTTTATGATTAATGGATGAGGAGTTTGCAATCATTTTGGCTCCACCTAATCCAGAATATACTCACATTATACCTTTAGTGAAGCACATGAGTGGGGAAATTTTCTCTATTGCAATAATGAATGCTAATGATGATGATGGCTACATAAATGAGAACCAATGCATAGCTCAGTTATGTGTTTTTTCAAGATCTGGTGTAAATAGGAAAGAAAGTGAGTTGAAAAGAAAGGGGGTCAAAACAGAGAAACCAGAATGAAATTTGTTTGCAACTATGATTTCTTCAGAAAAATATCTTTGTGTTATCCAAGTAGAAGGAATTCCTTTCTTAGGCTTGATTGACGTTGGGGCAGATCTGACTGTGTTCCCCACACAAAACTGCCCACAAGCTTGGCCTAAGCAAGTTGCTTATACTAACCTAGTAGGCATTGTAGGTAGACAGGAAACATAAAATTTCTTGTCAAACCTTGAAATGGAGAAAAGAAGATAAAGCAGGGACTGTCACTCCTTTCATAGTTGAAGGACTCCCTATAATATTATGGGGAAGAGATATATTAATCAATTAGGGGCTATAATTAGCATAGATTCTCTGATTGGAGCTTCTGTTGAGTTGGGAAGTGGAGTCTCTGAGGCAGCGCCCCAGGGGGACTGAGCTTCCTCAAGCAGCAGTCCACCACCAAGTACCAGTGCCATAGCCAAGGAAAGTAATAAGAATTCAATACTGAGGAATCAGTCAAAGTGGAGTCTCTGAGGCAGTGCTTCAGGAGATGGAACTACTTCCTCAGCAGGAGTCCGTAAAAGCGTCATGAACGAGATGCGGAGGACCTGCTTGCTGCAACTTTTGCCATCGGCTGCCGGCCTGATTGCGCTATATGTGTTAAGCATGACCCTGTCCGATAGATACTCATGCAGACCCTGATGATGATGATGATGAATACCGCTAGTTTTACTTTTCAGCCTATAGCTGGCATTGACACCATTGTTCCAGCAGCAGAGGGCTGTGAATTCCACTCCTGCGTTTAAGAGTGAAAGTGTCACCTGCTGCTGGACAGTTTGTTATGGTGATGGCTGCTGTTCGCAAGGCAGCTCCAGTTTTGTACTGGTGTTAACCACTTAGGTGATTTCAGATGCTCTGCAGAGGGGGCGAGTGAGGAGGGGGATGGGAAATCTCCCTTTTTTAGAACTTCGAAACTCAAATTTATGTCTCAGATGAAATGCAGGCTTTGCTACAAGGACAAGACCCCTCCAAAAACTTATTTTAGAAATCAAGGGACTCCCATGCCTTCTTCCTGGTTTGGGGGTGGAGGAGGATGTTGGGCAATGACTATGTTTTTCTTGGGTTATTGATTGAGAAGCTTCCTGGTAAATTAGTTAAGAAAAAAGGGGAAGAAGATTTTTTTTTTCTGGGATTGGGAAATTTAGATTTTGTCTTTGAAATGAAGTCTGTGCCTGTGGTTTATATTGCTATTGACCGGTCTTGATTGGTTATGTGTGAATGTATGTATTTGAACATCTATAGGGCATTTTACATCTTTCTACTGGCTTGGAGAGGTGGGAAAATGTTTCTATTTTCTGAGATCTGGTACTAACCAGGGTATCAGTCTCAGCTTGGTAAATGTGATACAAGAGAGTTGTTTCAGTGTTCGTGTTAGTATCTAAACTCATGTGTGTTTGTGTGTGTGTGTGTGTGTGTGTGTGTGTGTGTGTATATGTATGATTCAGATCTGAAATAGTTAAATGTTACCTGAGTTAAAAGTTACTCCTTTTAGTTTGGGTTTTGAATGTGATTACTTTGAAAGGTTTTTTTTTGTTGACAAAAGAAAAACTTTATAATCTTACTCTGTTTGTAGAGTGGGGATAAAATGTATTTCAAGGAATTTGGGAATATGGTTTTGTTAAATTAACATTTGTGTATACTGTTTTTGAACTTTTTTTTACAGCTTACGTGGCATTCATTATATATTAATTTTGTTTCAAAAACAAGAAGGGGGGACATGTTAGGGACTGTTGTGTGTGGAAATACTGTAAATTATCATCACCTGGTGCCTTTGAGCATCAGAACCTTATTTTACTAAATGCCACTGGGTTGGGAGTGGATTAGGGTCTGGGGAGGAGATTTAAGTACTTGTATTCTGGTGAATAAACATAGCATTTGGAGTTCTTGGAGAACTTGTCATCCTTGTCTTCTTTGTCTCCTTCCCTTCTGTTGCTCTCCTGGGGAAAGATTGTGGAAGTCCAGAAAGGGACTCAACATAAGAATCCTGAAAGGGGACTCAACATTAGCTCGAGCAATCTTCTGCATGAAACCTTTTCTGATTTCCAACTGCTAAGATGTTCCCTCTCAAACTATCTTTTGATTAAATACTTTATGTATTTATATACTATATACACATACATGTTTATGTATAATTTATAAGTTTATATTTATATTTATATGTACGTTTTACATATGCATATATACATATAGACATTGTTTCTTTTTTTATGCTTTTATCCCTGGCACTTAGTACAATGTCTGGCACATTTTGATGCTCAATAACTGACTGATTTAGTATATAAAAATAACAAAAGGTATTTTATAATATAGTTAACAAGAAGAATTGATAATTATGTATTTAAAAATTTTTAATATTTTATATTATTCAATTACATTATCCAGTTTTAAACCTTTTTTCTTACAATTTTGAGTTCCAAATTTTCTCCAGATACCTTCATTCTCTTTCCTTCCTTATTGAGAAAGCAAGCGATTTTTAAAAGGTTATACATATGCAGTTATGCAAAACATATTTTCTTATTAGTCATGCTGTGAAAGAAAACAGACAAAAAAACAAGAAAAATAAAGAATATTTTAAAAAAACAGTATGCTTCAATCAGACTCCATTGGTTCTTTCTCTGAATGTTGATAGCATTTTTCATAAGTTCTTCAGAATCATCTTGAATCTTTGTATTTATGACATTAGCAAAGTCCTTCACCATTGTTTCTTGTACATTGTTGTTGCTGTGTACAGTGTTCTCCTGGTTCTGTTCAATGATACCAGTTTCTAACCAAATAGGGAGCCCATATGGTCAGGATTTCATTTTATGCATGGGGATTTTTAGTGGTATGACTAATGCCAATTGTTCTCAGTTTCATAGAAGACTATAATAGTATGAGATAAAGGGACATTTTCAATCTGAATCAGTTGAGGGATTTTCACTCTAATTTTCCCCTATATAAGTTAAAGCAGTGACTTGGATGAGAAAAAAATCGAAAAAGTAGATTATTAGATAGATAGAACCTGCCATGCTTCACCCTGTCTTCCCAACCCCTGTGTGAGGATCTTGCATTAGTGTACCATAGACTTACTCTTCTGCCTTCCTTTTGGAGAAGCACCCTAGATTTCTACCACATTAGGAAATTCTGCTTGCTCTAAGTATTGTTTTTAGAGCTTGCCCTATGTGCAAAAATTCCTATTGATAACTCTAAGTACAATTAGTCTTAGATAACACTTTAGAGTTTACAGAGTACCTTCCTCATAAAACTCTATGATGTCTCAAACAAAAAAATATTTTATTAGATGCCAAAAGTGCATTACAAGAAAAATCTGCTCCTTTGGAGACTAATGTGAACTAATGATGCCACATTTTACCCTTTTAATAGAATGCAGATTTTCCACTAACTGGCAAGTTCTTTCATTTACAAAAGTTGGAAAGGATGACACTGAAATAATTTCATCTGGTTACATTTGATTTGGCAATATTACTCAAGTGTTGGGGATAGTCCTTTCCTAAACTGTTCTTAACTCTTAAAAAATGAGGGAAGTGGAGTGAATGATTCCCTGAGACTTCAGATTCAATGAACTTAACTATGAATTTGGACCTTATTCTTTGAATTGGAACTTGTTTTTTTTATAAATATTTTATTTGTCTTCTAATTATATTCAAGACTAGTTTCTACCAGCCATTTTTTGTAAGGTTTTGAATTTTACACTTTTTTCTCCAACCTCCCTTCCCTCTCCCCTCCCCCAATAGAAGACAACTGATAATCTTTACATTGTTTCCATGATATGCATTGATTAAAATTGAATGTGTTGAGAGAAAAAACATATACTCAAGGAAGAAATAAATATTAGAGATAGCAAAATTCTGTAGAATATAAGACAACTTTTTTAAAAATTGAAAGTAATAATTTTTGGTATTTGTTTAAACTCCACAGTTCTTTCTCTGAATAGAGATGATACCTTAAAATTGTCCCTGATTATTGCACTGATCAAGTGAGCAAATCCATCAAGGTTGATCATCATCACCCCTATGTAGCTGTTAGGGTGTACAATGTTGGAACTTTTTTTCTTTTGAGCTAAGAGTCAGTATCTCTCTTCCTTCCTTCCTTCCTTCCTTCCTTCCTTCCTTCCTTCCTTCCTTCCTTCCTTCCTTCCTTCCTTCCTTCCTTCCTTCCTTCCTCCCTCCCTCTCTCCCTCCATTCTTTCTATTTTTTCTAATTCTAGGATGATTGAGGACATTGTACTGAAGAAGAAACAGTTCTCCATGAGATCAAAGGATCACAGGATTATAAAATTATACATCTAGTGCCAAAAGGAATCTGCGAGGCTATGTAGTTCATCCTCTTCCTATTATAGATTCTGAATACCAGAAAGATTAAGTGATTTGTCCAAGATCACACAGATAGTAAACACCAGGGATGGGATAAGAAACTGCCCTTTTTTTAGGAGCATGTTTTCAAGCTCCTTAGTAATCCTCAACCCTTTTGTTGCTGTGCTTTTGGCAAGCAGGAAAAAAAAAAAACCTCACATTCGAGTGTCTCTAGTGTCAAAAAAGCCTTTGGGTATTAAACAATGGAATATCTTTACAAGTGGGGAGCCAATCATGAGAGTTTGCTTATTTGCAATAACAGTAATAAATGCAGTTTTATAAATAAGCAACTGAGAAGCATGACTGTTCCCTTTAAGAACAGACAAGAATGGGTTGCTTAAAGGAATGAAGGAAGTCCTGTTTATTTCTATTCTATGTCTTTCCTACTATAAACAGTCAATTTCAGTCTTATTTAAGTTTCTTTAGTTTACTTCTCAGTTTCCCATGAAGATTGAAGGTACAATTATACATTTTGCATTTTAATGTTAAGATCTGTTCAAAAGATCACTCTAGGTGTTACTTCATTTTATGTCAGGTCAGTTTTATACATAAAAATATCCAACATGTTTAATGAAAGAAAACTACATTTTCTGTCTAGGCACAAACATATTGCTACTCCATTTTCTAAGACTCATTGTTACAGTATGAATAAAGTTGGGGAAAAGTGAAATATTATACCACACCTTCCACCTTATTCCATATAGCTAAAATATAGCAAGATATCAATTATAGTTTTGTTAATGATAGCTAAGAAGGCAGGCTCATATTTCAGTGTTTGTACTGAAATACTTAAAGAAATGTTATAATTGGGAAAAATATTGTTTTCCCTTATTTAGATGTTCCAATTCAGTTTTTTGCCATTTAAAAATGACTTCAACTTTGTTGACTCATTATTAGTTGCTCATATCATTGATTCTTCAAGAAATGATAATTTCTTGCCCTGTTTTGTACCTTCATTTATCAACTTGATCTTTTTTTCTCAGTCCTTTGAACTCTCTCCCTTTGTCTCCTTTTAGAGTCATTGTCTGCTGGGTTCAAAATGCATGCTGATTAAATACAACAGAAGGATTAAAAGTCAAATATCAAAAATCTGTCCAAAAATCAAAATTACTTCTAAAATAATTTTCAATATGTACTTCCTATCTATACAAGACTGATGCATTATATATATATATATATTTCATTTTCCATTTTAAAAAATATTTGAGTTATTTGCAGTGCATCCTTAATTCAGCTATTTATGTAACTTGCCATCAAGCTTATATAGCAATCCTAACTTTTATTTATGACTTTCTATGTTGAGTTTTTATTTCAAGGTATAAAATGGGGAATTGTCAATGATTCACAGGTCACTATCAACTACATATCTGCCAAAAAATCTGTTTTCTATTTGAGATATAGTTGGTTGGTGTTTCTTTGGAGCAGGAGTGGGACTTTGGGGAAAGACTTTCCCAAAAGAAGACATTATTTAAATCACTCTAGCATTTATATAATGGTATAAGTTTGGCAAAGCCATTATAAATATTTATTTTATTCTCACAACAACCCTGGGAGAAAGTACTACTGCAATCATAATTTTATAAATAAGGAAACTTAGGTTAAGTGACACAAAAATGTTGAGGTTACATTTGACCTCAAATCTTCCTGACCCCAGGCTTAACATTCTTTCTGTTGCACCACCGGACTTGGAATTCACGGTCAACACCATTTTTTTGACTATTCCATAAGGTTCAAGGTTCTTAAGACCTGAATTCAGCATTTTGGATATTGAATGCTAGTTGAACAGTAAAATATTGCTTGAACATTGATATGTGTAGGCAATAATGTTTGTCTCGAACAATATGCTGTGAATTTCCTTTTTATTTTATTTTTTATCAATGGTAATCTAGAGCCTCTGTGGCAAAAGAACCTTATTAAGTCTTAATTTATTTTTGTTGACCTGTTTCAACAGAGTGGCACTTCTTCCTCCAAAATAATAAAAAACATCATGAAACTCATTCCTCTTCCTGGCTTTTACCACCTTCTCTACCTCTTCCTACCCCTTCACAAAAAAAATCTGGTCTACATGGCAAACTTAATAAAACATTCCATCAAATCAGTTATTTGCTATCATTTGGTCTAAGAAATTTAGTGTAAATTTATACTTTCTCCTAATTCAGAGTATTAAAGAATTAAAGAACTTCAGAGCTGTAAGGAATATTAGTAGATGTTTTAACTAAACTGTCTAAATAAATGTTAACTCTACAGAATTCTTCCCAGTATTTGAGAACCTGACACATCCTGAAATTGCTCTTTCTAGTCAGTTAACTGCAATCAATAAGTTCTTTAGGTCAAATCTAAATCATCTTCTTTGTAACATCACTTCTATTGCTCCTCCTTTTGCCCTTTAGAGCCAAACAGAATGTCTCAACCCTGTTTCATAACTGTTCATTCAAATACTTGAAGATAGAAATCATATTCTCCCTAAGTCTTCTCTTCTTTAAACTAAGTGCCTCTTACCCCCATTTCTTCCAACTGATTCTTGAATCTCATTGTCACGAATATTCTCACTCTCCTAGTTTCCTTCAGAAATCTTAAAGCTTAAAAATACTTCCCTTAAATTGAGTCACCTAGAATTGAATTCAGTATGTCAGATCTGTTTTGATATTGGCAAAGTACAGTGAAATAGGGTTGATGAACGGAGTTCACTTCATTCAGTCAGAGATATTTTAAATGCAATTTATTCATTCTTTTATTCATCCATTCATCTTTCTATCCATTCAATGAAATATCTTCTTGCATTGAATTTAACAGTTACCTACTTAATAGTAGACAATGTTCTGGAAACCAGGGCAGATAAATAAATATGATATAATTTATGCCTTCTTATAGTTTATTCTTTTGTAAGTTTTAAAAATAAATTGAAAGGGGCGGTTAGATGGCGTAGTGGATAAAATACCAGCCCTGGAGTCAGGAGTACCTGGATTCAAATCTGGTCTCAGACACTTAATAATTACCTAGCTGTGTGGCCTTGGGCAAGCCACTTAACCCCGTTTGCCTTGCAAAAACCTAAAAAAATAACTTGAAAAGGGGGAAAACAACACCAGGATATTTTCTAAAGGGATATTATACTCTATCAGTTTGCCATTGGTTATAGGAACTCTCAGCAAAATATCCCATTATTGTGGATTTGTGAATTTTTCTAAATATTCTGGAAAGCAATTTGGCATTATGACCCAAAAGCTATTAAACTATTCTTACTCTTTGATCCAGTGCTATTTTTTAAAAAATTAGGACAATGGGGTTTAAGAGTGACTTAAGCAAGGTCACTCAGCTAGGTAATCATTAAGTGATTGAGGTCAGATTTGAACTCAGGTCCTCCTGACTCTGGGGCTGGTACTCTATCCACTGTACCACCACGTTGCCCCTGACCTAGCACTATTGATACTAAGTCTGTATCCCACAGAAATCAAAGAATGAGGAGAAAGAGCCACAAGCAAAAAATACTTTTAGCAGCTTTTTTCATGGTGACAAAGAATGGGAAATTGTAAGGATACTTGTCAACTGGGAAATGATAAAGTTATGATATATAAATATGATAGAATATGATTTATTATAAGATGTGCTGAAGGGAATAGTTTCAAATAATTGGGAAGATTTATATAAAGTGATGAAGAATCAAGTGAGTAGAATCAGAAGAACAAGTTATAATATAACAATATAGCAAGGACAAATAACTTTGAAAGATTGATCAATACAGTGACTGATCACAATGCTATAAGATGCATGAGAATCATGCTACCCACATCTAGATAGAGAGGTGCTGGATTCAGTATGCAGGTTGCACTGTTTGTTTTTTGGATACAGTCAACACAGAAATTTTTTTTGACTATACATATTTGTAATGAGTTCTTTCTTACTTTCTAAATGAGGAACTAGGGCAGAGGGAAGGGTGAATTCAGAATAGAAAAGAAAATTCAATTAAAAAAGGGAATACTTTATTGTCAGCAGCATAGAATCTTAGTGGTAGAAAGAGAACTGAGGTTTCAAAACTAGATACTTGGTTTTGAATCCCAATTCTGACACTGTGTATGTGTGTATGTGTATGTGTGAATCACTCAAACTCCTTTATTCTCCAGCTTTTTCATATATAAAATAAGGACATTGAGTTAACTATTTCCCTTCTAGAATATAACAAATGACAAGTTACCTCTTTCTATGTGAACATTAGCCACCACTGCTTTCTTTGGGTATTCCAGGCCCCTGTTTGTTGTTGCTGTTGTTGTTGTTGTTGTTATCTCTTGTTTCTCCCAATGTAGAGATTCTTAATTCTCATTTTAGAATGAAACTAGGTAATAAACTTGTCGTTTTTATTGTTGTAAGATGTCACACAATTATCACTAACTTCTCAAATCAAAGTGAACATGGATGAATCTTAATATAAGAAGTACATATATATTGTTCATCATTCCTAGGAAGAGAGGCACCAATGTCCATGAGTACTACAAACTCATGGAAAAAAATGGGATAATGTTACTCTAAAAATCTTTTCAATGCAGAATGAATATATAAATATATAGGCAGTGAGGTATAGAGGTTAGAGAAATGACCTCAGACTTAGGCAGATGTGAATTTGATTCCTGCCCCTAACACATCATTGTCCCTGTGACCTTAGGTAGGTTATTTAAAATAAATAAGACTGTCAGTGAATCAGTCAATGATCCTCAGTGAATCTGAGACTAATCTGCAGAACAGTTGCTGATCTGCATTCATTGGGATGTCATCCTTTATGGGAACTCTTGTGCAATGGAATCATAGAATTTGTTTTTTTTTTTAAACTACAACATTCCTTACGTTGGATACAATTAATAAAATTCCCTTCCATTCAACAAACATTCATCCATTAAGGGCCTTAATCTGGGTTAGTAACTAAGAAAACAAAAAGGGTCCTTATCAACTCAAGGAGTTTATATTCCACTAGAAAATAAACCATGTATATAGATAGGTAAGTACAAGTTGAATTCAGGGTGACGTCCTAATAAGAGGAAGAGGAAATTTGAAAATGCCTCATGAAAGTACCATATCAACCATGTCATAACACTTGAGATACCTCTAACCCTATAGTCCTTTCTCTTTTTCGGTGCTGGCACTAAGCCATAGGGAAAAGGAAGTTTAACATGGACATAGTTGTCTTTGTTAATAACTACATTGAAAAAGTTCTAAACAGGAAAATAAGGCCATCAAATGCCAATCCTTCCCAAACCCAATGTTGGCAAGTAGCAAGCTGTGGAGTTTTCATGGATTACACAGCCACATTTTACTTCATTTGTGAAGTCAGCAAGAGTCAGCAGAAATTGCAGCAAAACTAAATCAGTAGTCTTAAACAGTTTTCATTTGGAAATAATGAGAAAAACATGGGCAGGTGAAGATTTTTCTACCTTTGGACAAGCTTTCCATATGAAGAGCACTGGCTCAGGGAGAATAGAAGGCAACTTCAGTTACTAGAGTATAGCATATATCTCGAGTCTTTTGTAGAATCTGGGTTATTCTCAAGTTGCAAAGGCAATTCATTTTTTTCCCTTTATAAAATTTTCACATGTGTAATTTGGCTGAAAGACCTGCAGGTGTTTAATCTGGAGAAGAAAAGACCAAGGGGAATGTGATAACTGTCTTCAAATACCTGAATGGCTATTATACAGAAGAGAAATTATATTCATTCTGTGTGATTCTACTGGGCAAGACTAGGATAAATGTACATATATACAGGAACTTAGAATTTGGTAGAAAATATTGATTCTAGAAACTATTAGGCCTGTTTGGAAAAAAAATGGATTGTTTCAGTAGGTGGATCCTACTATCATTTTAGTATCTACAAGGAAAAAGCCCAAGACCACTTTTCAGGGAGATAGAAGACATTTATTGTCTTTTGTTTTTTGCATTGGTGCTTAGGTTGAAACAGATAGGTCTTTTACTGAATCAGAATCAGTGTTGGACTGGGTCTCAGAATTATGTAGTACTATATGCTCCCAAGTAGGAATCCCTTATATAACAAATATAGCAAGTAATGATTTAGCTTCCAATTATAGACCATCCCATTCCTGTCCCCTGTAAAGTGGGTTTCATAACATTCTAAGGCAGTCCATTCTATTTTTGTAGTTTTGTTTTTAGGAAATTTTATCTTTAAATGAAGCTGAAAACAAGAGAACAAGCAATACATTAACAAAAACATTGTGAGATGAACAACCTTGATGGAAGCAGCTCCTCTCAGCAGTTCAGAGAGCTAGAACAACTGTATTAGACTGGCTATGGACAATGTTATCCCCATCTGGAGGAAGAAAAACAAAACAAAAAAAAAACAAAAATGAAAAAACCCTTCAGAATCTAATGAACACTTTATAAAAATTATCTCTTATGTACCTCTTTCCCTTAATTCTAATTCTTCATACCGAAAATGACTAATGTGTAAATGTGTTTATCAAAAATATGTATATACAATGTATTTTTTAAAGTTCATTTATTTTGCTTTTTTAAAAAAACATTCTTCTATATACATATGTATATTTTAAAGTTACAAATTTCCATCCACCCTCCCTTCCCATCCACCTCCTCTTTGTGGCAAAGAGTCAGGTTAACATTGTACATATATATTTGTGATAAACATGTTTACAGATTAGTTATTTTCAGTATGAGGAATTAAGATTAAGGGAAAGAGATACATAAGAGCTAATTTTTATAAAATGTTTATCAGATTCTGAAGGGTTGTTTTATTTGTTTTGTTGTTTTTATTCCCCTGGATGGGTTTAACATTGTCCATAGCCTAATCTATTACAGTTGTTCTAGCTCTCTGAACTGCAGATCAAGGTTGATCATCTCCCAATGTTCTTATTAATGTGAACATTGTTCTCTTGGTTCTGCTCCCTTTGCTCAGCATTAGATCCTGTAAGTCACTCCATCCTTATCTAGAGCCTGACCATTCATGGTTTCTTATAGAACAATAATACTCCATAGCATTCATGTACCATAACTTATTTAGCCATTCCCCAATTGATGGCCATTCCCTCAATTTCAAATTCTTTGCCACTACAAAAAGAGATGCTATGAATATTTTGGAACATGTAGATTTTTACCATTTTTTATTATTCTGGAATTGCTGGGTCAAATGGTATGAACAATTTTATTGCTCTTTGGGCATAGTTCCATCTTCATCTCCAGAATGGTTGATCTGTTCACAACTACACCAGCAATGTATCAATGTCCCAATCCTTCCACAACCTCTTCAGCATAGATCATTTTCTCTTTTTTCTTATCTTAGCCAATCATACCAATGTTAGGAATGAGCTGATCCTTCATAGTTGTTTTAATTTGCATTTTTCTAATCAATAATGATTTGGAGCATTTTTTCATATGCTTATATATAGCTTTAATTTCTTTATTTGAAAATTGTTCATATCCTTTGACCATTTATCATTTTGGGGAATGACTTGTAATCTTATAAATTTGATGTACAATTCATTGATCTTCTCTTTTTCTCTTTTTCTTCATCCAGGCATTTGAAGATATAAAGTTTCCCTCAAAATTGCTTTACCTGCATCCCATAAATTTTGGTGTGATGTCTCATTAGTATCTTTTTCTTGGATATACTTATTGATTATTTCTATTATTTGCTGTTTGATCTACTCATTATTTCAGGTTAAGCTATTAAGTTTTCAATCAATTTTTGGTTTATCTTTCCAGGACCCTTTCTTACATGTAATTTTCATTGCATCATGGTCTGAGAAGTGTCTATTTATTATTTCTGCCTTTCTCCATTTGACTATACGGTTTTTGTGCTTTAGTACATAGTCAGTTTTGGTATAGGTGCCATGTACTGCTGAGAAAAAGATATATATTTTTTTCTATCCCATTGAGTTTTCTCCAGAGGTCTATCATATGTAAGTTTTCTAAGATTCCATTCACCTTCTTAACTTCCTTCTTGTTTATTTAGTGCTTAGATTTATCTAATTCTGAGAGAGGGAGACTTACATCTTCCATTTTTAAAGTTTTTCTGTCTATGATTCCTTATAAGTCAGTCAACTTTTTCTCTAGTAATTTGGATGCTACACCACTAGGTGCATACATGTTTAGTAATGATTCAGCTTCATTACCAATGGTGCCTTTTAAGAAGATACAGTTTCCTTCTTTATCCCTTTTAATAAGATTGATTTTTGCTTTCACTTTATCTGAGATCGGGATCACTACCCTTGATATTTTTACTTCAGCTGATATTTTGCTCCATCCTTTTACCTTTACTCAGTGTGTATCTCTGCTTCAAATGTGTTTCTTGTAAACAAGATATTGTAGGATTCTGGTTTTTAATACATTCTGTTATTCTTTTCTATTTTATAGGACAGTTCATCCTGTTCACATTTACAGTTGAGATTATTAATTCTGTATCTCCCTCCATGCTATCTTTATTCATTTATATTTTTCTCTTTTCTTTCCTCTTATTCTTCCTCACCATAGTTTTACTATCTTTCCCCTTTATTTTTTCTTTTAAAACTTAATTTTCAGTTTATTTTCACATATACCTTAGCCTTCCCTTTTTATCAGCCCCTTCTTCCCTTATCTTTCCCTTTCTCCATCCCTTCCTCTTCCCTGTAGGATTAGGATAGATTTTAAAATCCATTGAGTAGAATTTACAATGTTCACACTGTCCCTTCTTTCCCTCTAAAATGATCAATCTTTGTACTTCTTTACCTGGTGTTATTTATCTCTCAAGTGAGTACTATTAATCAGGTATCATCAATCAATGTTTGATTATTTGATTCCTTGATAAGTATATATTGTTATCAAAGTATCATCAGTGATTAATTTCTTGATAAGCAGCATTGTCTGAAATCCCATAAAATTATCATTGTAATCATTTTTTACCTTACCCCCTTTTCAAGTACCCTTCAAGGACACACAATCCTTCTTATGAGCCAAAGTATCATCCAGAGCCAAATCATTTCTTGAACAATTTATGCCCCTCCTCTCAGACATATTTTCTGTCACACTTTGCCCTCCCCTCCCCACCCAGGGTACATAATCCCTTTTTACGTGAAGCAATGATTAACTCAAACCATGATGTAATTAACTACAAGAACCTTAAAGGGCTTTAAGTATTGAGACATTCTGGAGGTCTCAGTTGATAACTTTAAAAATGACTATAAGTTATGAAGAGACACTGACTCGGGACAGTACAATTTATGATGCCCTCATCAGTGTAAGTGCTAAACTTAGCACAGCAGTTAAAGTGGGTCAAAGGGTAATGAGACACTTAAGTTTAAAGTTAACACCCCTGCACTGCTTCAGCACTTTTTGTCTCAAACATAGTGAAGCCATCTTGTACCTCTTCAATGGAGAGACAAAACCCAACTATACCCATATCCTTTAAGTCTAATGTCTTCAATTATACTCAATGCTTTAATTATCCTAAGAGAAGTAAAGTTCTTAACAATGAGAAGTGTCATATCTTCCCTTTTAGGGTTGTATACAATTTGATGCTCTTGACCTACATTTGTTTTGTTTTGTTTTTTCCTTCCCCTTTTCATTTACCTTTTTATGCAACTCTTGAGTCATGTATTTGGCAATTGAATTCTCTGTTCAGGTCTGATCTTTCTGTCAGGAAATTCTAGAAGTCCTCTATCTTATTGGACAGCTATTTTTTTCCCCTGACGGTCATATTTTTGCAGGGTGGTAAATTCTAGATTGTAAGCCCAGGTCCTTTGTGATATAGGATATTCCAGGTCTTCTGATCATTCAATGTTGAGGCTGATAGATCCTATGTGAGTCTGATTGTGTTTCCTTTGTATTTGTATTGTTTTCTTTTTATTGCTTGCAACGTTCTCTTCTTTGGTTATAATGGCCCTTGGAGTTTTTATCCTGGGGCCTCTTTCTGGAGGGGATATATATATATTGGGGGGTGGGGGTGGGAAGGGAGGTTGGAAGGAAATTTTGTAACTTAAAAATATACACATGAAGTTAGATGAATGTTGAAAACTTTTATAACATGTGTCTGGAAAAATAAAATGTCAATTAACAAAATGAAACTGAAACTTGTCATTGTGAAACTTTTACTATTGCTCAAAGTTCTTGCCTCCTGACCCAATCATAAAAGCCTAATCATTTTTCTCTGTCACAGACTTTTAAATTCGATTTTCCCTTCCCCCCAAGTCCTCTCTTTTCTAGGCTAAACATTATTAGTCCCTTCAACTAGTCTTCCTTTGGAATAAGTCTCTTTCACAATTCTGGTCTAACATGTGGAATGGTTTTAGGAGATCTCATCAACTCTGGATGAAGTCTAGTTTGTCAATGTCCGGTTCAAAATATGTCCCAAATTCACCACAACATTTTGGAACTGCTTTAGAGGAAAGAGAAAAGTTAGGGAGATGAAAGGATCATTTCTTATTGTGGATAAGAGAATGAAATCTGAGTTATCTGATTTCTGAAATAGACAAAGTATTTTCAATATGATCTTATGCTGTCTTAAGAGAAATATAGTATGCATAATTCTATAGACGATAATCTGCCTTGGTCAGACCGCATCTAGAGTAGTTTTTCATTCTGGGTTCAACAATTTCAGAATGAAAGAAACAAGTTAGAACAGACAGTTCTCATTTCATATAAATCCCACTTTGTGGAAAGAATTCTGAAATACATCTATGGTCCACCAAAATACCTATGCTAAGTTTACTGTTCAGTACCTTATTCTCTCTCTCTCTCTTTCTCCACTCTTTCCCCACCTGCCTCCAAATGAAAGCAAAACAGACTATGGAGAGACTGTGCTGGCAAATTGGGGACTTGACCTGAGACATAGAGAGCAGACCTCTGTCCCAATCTGCTCACTCACCTTGTATGGTGTCCATCTTCAGTCTTACCTTCTTTGCTTTCTCCCTTTTCCCCTCAAGTTCAGGAAAATTTACATTAATCACTTTACATAAACTTCAGCAGAATATGTAGAGCATTGCAATTGGGAAAGATTAGGGGAAAGATTAGATTTTTTACAGTATTTTATTAAGAATTCTGTATTAAGTAGCACTTCTATGATTCATCAACTAATATTTCCAATGTTGACCCAGAACCACTCCAAGATCCCAGAGTACTTTCCATAGCATCAAAGAAAGAATGTCATACTATTGACCAGAATATTTGATTGACCATAAACTACCTCTATTCCTAGACCATGCTGAATGACACAGTATTTACTGTGGAAAATGATCAACTTTAGAAATCATTTTAACCTCAATGTTGAAAAATTGGAGAGTTAAGATGAGTTTTACAAGATTGAAATAATTTTGAATTTGTAGTAATCCAAAATGCATACCAAACCTCTACATTTAATTCATGAAACTTAACAGCTTTGGTTTCAATATCCATGGAACCCAAAGGCACCATCTGCAGTTACAAATCAATAAAATGTATTGACCTTTCCCAAAATATGGCAAATAGTGTAGCAATTTAAGCTCTGAGTGGATTTTGGGAGAAAACAATGCTCAAAGAAATGTTCATGTATCACTTTAACTCTTATTTTTTTAAAATTCAATTTGCTAAATATTTATTTTACAACTCATTGTATATGATGAGTACTAGATATACAGATGAAACATTAAGTAATTCATAGCTTCAAGTTAGTAAATATCAGATTTACCAATGTTTGTGACCCCATTGAAATCTATCAAATCTTCATTCTCACATTCATTGCCCTGTCTATTCTTTCTTCTTTTTAAAAATTAATTACTTTATTTTTGAATTTTACAATTTATCCCCTAATCTTGCTTCACTCCCCCCACTCCACATAGAAGGCAGTCTGTTATTCTTTACATTGTTTCCAGGTAATACATGGATCTAAATTGAATGTGTTGAGAGAGAACTCATATCCTTAAGGAAAAATAAAATATAAGAGATAGAAAAATTACCCAATAAGATAAAGGGTTTTTTTCCTTCCTAAATTAAAGTTAATAGTCTTTGGTCTTTGTTCAAACTCCACAATTCTTTCTCTGGATACAGATGTTATTCTCCACCACAGATATGCCCAAATTGTCCCTGATTGTTGCACTGATGAAATGAGCAAGTCCATTAAGATTGATTATCAACCCCATATTGCTGTTATGGTGTGCAATGTTCTTCTGGTTCTGTTCATCTCAGCATCAGTTCATGCAAACCCCTCAAGGCTTCTCTGAATTCCCATCCCTCCTGGTTTCTCATAGAACAATAGTGTTCCATAACATACATATACCACAATTTGTTCAGCCATTCCCCAACTGATGGACATTCACTCAATTTCTGATTTTTTACCACCACAAACAGGGCTGCTATGAAAATTTTTGTACAAGTGATGTTTTTTACCATTTTTCATGATCTCTTCAGGGTATAGACCCAGTTGTTCTATTGATGAATCAAAAGGTATGTATATTTTTATTGCCCTTTGGGCATAATTCCAATATGTTTTCCAGAAATATTGGATGAGCTCACAGCTCCACCAATAATGTATTAGTGTCCCAGATTTCCCACATCTCTTCCAACTTGGGTCATTGTCTTTTCTGGTCATATTGGCCAGTCTGAGAGGTGTATGGTGGTACCTCAGAGATGTTTTAATTTGCATTTCTCTAATCAGTAATGATTTAGAGCAATTTTCATATGATTATGGATTGCTTTGATTTCCTCATCTGTAAATTGTCTTTGCATGTCCTTTGACCACTTGTCAATTGGAAAATGGCTTTTTTTTATAAATTTGACTCAATTCTATATATATATATATTTTAGAAATGAGTCCTTTATCAGAAATACTAGTTGTAAAAAATTGTTTTCCAGTTTACTACATTTCTTTTGATCTTGTTTATAGTGGTTTTGCCTGTGCAAAAGCTTTTTCATTTAATATTATCAAAATTATCTTGTTTGTCTTTAATTATGTTCTCTATCTTTTCATTGGTCATAAACTGCTTCCCTTTACATAGATCTGATAAGTAAACAATTCCTTGATCTTCTAGTTTGTTTATAATATTGTCTTTTTATGTCTGAATCCTATATCCATTTTGATCTTATCTTGGTATAGGGTATGAGGTGTTGATCTAATCCAAGTTTCTTCCATACTAATTTCCAATTTTCCCAATAGTTTTTATCCCAATGCTGGACTCTTTGGGTTTATCAAACAGCATATTACTATAATCATTTCCTGCTATTGTATGTAGTCTATTCCACTGATCCACCACTCTACTTCTTAGCCAATACCAGACAGTTTTGATGACTGATGCTTTATAATATAATTTTATATCTGAGAGAGCTAAGCCACCTTCTTTTGCAGTTTTTTTTATTAAATCCCTGGAAATTCTTGACTTTTTATTTCTCCATATGAATTTAATTACAATTTTTTCTAATTAATTAAAATAATTTTTTGGAATTTTGATTGGTAGGACACTAAATAAGTAGTTTAATTTAGGTAGAATTTTCATTTTTATTATATTAGTTTGGCCTATCCATGAGCAGTTGATATTTGTCCAGTTTTTAAAATCTGATTTTATTTGTGAGAGAAGTGTTTTGTAGTTTTTTTCATAGATTTTCTAAGTCTGCTTTGGCAGGTAGACTCCAAAATACTTTATATTGTCTGAAGTTATTTTGAATAGGATTTCTCTTTCTAGCTCTTGCTGCTGTATCTAGCTATTACTATATAGAAATGCTGAGGATTTATGAGGGTTTGTTTTATATCCTGTAACTTTGCTAAAATTGCTAATTGTTTCTAGTAGTTTTCTAGATGATTTTTTAGGATTATCTAAATATACCATCATGTCATCTGCAAAGAGTGAGAGTTTTGTTTCTTCCTTCCCAATTCTAATTCCTGCAATTTCTTTTTCTTCTCTTATTGCTGAAGCTAACATTTCTAACACAATATTTAATAGTAGTGGTGATAACAGGCATCCTTGTTTCAACTGTCAGCAATACAACTTAAATTCTCATCCAAACATCTACTGAACACCCAATTTAAATTTTGTTTGCCAAATACCAGCACATTCAGATGAAAAGTAGAAAAGATGTCACAGAATTCCATCATTTTAGTGATAAAAAGGACATCAGAGTCACCTCATCCAGTTCATACTTGTATATGGATATCTTCTCTACAACATTCCAAATATATGACCATCTTTTCTCTAAAGATTTCTGGCAAAAGCAATTCACTCTGCTATTGGATAGCTCCAGTGTTTGGAAATATTTCCCTTCCATTGAGTCTGAATCTACCTTTCTGTAATCTTTTTATTTAGATTTGTTTTGCAAGGCAATGTGGTCAAGTGGCTTGCCCAAGGCCATACACCTGTGTAATTATCAAGTGTCTGAGGTTGGATTTGAATTCAGGTATTCCTGATTCCAGGACTGGTGCTCTATCTACTACTGTGCCACCTAGTCAACCCTCCCTTTTGTAATCTTTACCCATGTTTTCCCATCTCTGACCTTTGAGACTAACACAATAAGTCTTAATTCTTTTTCCTCATGAAAACTATTTTAAATACCTGAACACAGCTATCATAATAAGAATAAATAGGAGACACAGTGAATAGAGTGCTGTTCCTAGAGTCAGGAAGACTCATCTTCCCAAGTTCAAATCTGGTCTCAGACATTTGCTAGCTGTGTAGAACTCTGGGAAAATCATTTAACTCTATTTACTTCAGTTTTCTATTTGTAAATAAACTGGAGAAGGAAATGGCAAGCCATTCTAGCATCTTTACCAAGAAAAGTCCAAATGGGGTCACAAGGAGTCAGACACAACTGAAACAGCAATCATAATCCTACTCTTCCAAATCTTCTCTGAGTTAAAATGTCCATTTTCTTGAATTTAATTCATTTACAGTATGATTGACAGTGTTCTCACCTTCCTGGAAGTCTCTCTTTGTAGGCTTATTTACCCCTAAATCAGTAAAAACATATTAAATACCTATTATATGCAAGATGCCATCCTAGGTGCTCAACATACAAAGTGAACCTTTTATACTTTTATATTTATCATTGTCCCTCCTAAAATATTGTTGTTTGTCATTCATTTTTGGAGGATCAGTGACTTCATGTGGTTCTATCTTAACTCAAGTGTGAATTGGATTTAAGGAGGCAGAGTTGCCCAAAGTCATCAGCTGTACTCTTTGAGTCATCAAAGGCCAGTAGCAAGGGAAAAGTCAGAACAACTGACAATGGCCCAGGTTGAAGTGGATGACCTTGGCATCTTCAACCAAACTCAAATGCTCCACAGTCCCTGCTTCAGCTGCCTTCATGGTTGTTGGAACAAATTGTCCATCATTTTCACTGGGGAAATCTTCACATGGTTTGGATAAACACCCCCATAACTCATCAATGGTTTTGAGATCCATTGATTACCCTTATCTGCTGAGGTTTATTGGGCTTTGGTACAGATGAGGAACCCTGTAAAAGACTTCCAGAGGTTCTAGTCTTCCTTGAACACCCCATATAGTGCCTAAGACTGATGACAGTATACCAAATATGTGATAATCAGGGCAGAGTATACAAGAACTAATATCTATGAAAAAAATATTCTAAGTAAATTATCTGGATGTTGTGTTTACACTATGTCAAACATCTAGAGGGTAAATTCTTTCCTCTTTTTTTCCTAAATGTCCAGTGTCTCATAGAAATATCATAAATCTTAAGTACTTTGGACTTTTCAAAGCCCTAGAGCTAAAAATCAAGGTTGGTTGATTGGATCTTGAAACCACTGATTTGTATTTTCTCTTTATTACATAGTCAATTTTGAATTGAATCCAACTTTTTGAGAATTTATTTAGCAATTGAATCTGTGAAAACTCCTGTGCATTGGTTAGACAGATATGATAAATGAAATTATCCCTACCTTTAAGGACCTTACAATCCACCAGTCTTAAGAAAAAACTCAGCATCAGAACATGAAAATGGATATTTCTGTAGTTTGCCCTAGTCAGATCACATCTGAACTATTTTATAGTGCTTGGAACATATCAAATGCTTAAAAAATGTGAGTTGCTGACTTACTGACTTTGAAAGACCTCATTTTTAGAGGGGACTTTGACAAACTAAAGGGTGACAAGAAATACGAAGAACCCCTGTAGAGCATGACATAGAAGAATAAATTGAAGGCATCAGGAAAGCTTAGCCTGGAGAAGGGAAAACTTGGTGGGAAATGACAACAGTCATCAAATGTTTGAAAAGACACTGTGTAGAAAAGGGATTTGGCTTATTTCCAATTTGGAATCATTTGGATCAAGGGACCATATGAGTACTGAGCTAGAGCTAGTCCTTTAAAATAATAGACTCCCTTGGGAGATAGTGACTTCGTATCAACCAGAGGTCTTTGTATGAAACCTAAATGATTATCTATTGGCAAGTTTTAGAAGGAATTCCTCTGTGGTACTTTGGAAGGAACCCTGAACTTGGAGCCACAGGACATGATTTAAATCTTGACTTATAACTTATTTAACAATCTCTCTGGGTCTCAGCTTCCACATCTGTAAAGTAAATGAGTTCGACTGGATGAACTCTAAAATCCTTTTTAACTTTATATCTATTACCTATGATCTTATTTCCCTGAGATATTGTGAAGATCAAATGAGATTACATATATAAATCACTTGGCAAGTCATAATGAATTCTTCAACCAAAACACTCTTCTAATTCTGTGATTATTACAAATTTAGCAAATTATCTTAAAATTTAGTTTCCTGAAAGACATAGCATGAGGAAAGTATATTTAAATTTTAGTTTTCTTTTTCAAATTAATATATTTTGCAAAGTGTCCATGATTTCTTCTTTTGATCACATTATTACTGAGGAGAAATAGCATCAGTGAAATAGCAGAAATTCTGTAATTAAAGGTGAATAGAATTTATTTATCTTATACAGTTTCTTATCCTGGAATGCAGCTCTTCTCCATGTGAATTGTTCATTATGTCAACACCAGGTGTCTTCCTGTAATTGGTCTGCTCATTGCAAATTGTGAGCTCAGCACAGATGGAAACAAAGCATGCAGCTTCTCAAGACATATCTCTTAAGTCAGGAAATAAAAAATATGGAATGCAGATGTCAAACTGGAAATTGCTTTCACTATTGTAACCAATCATTGTCAACTATACTCTCCATTCTGCTCTCTTTCTCCCTCCTTCCCTCTTCCTCTTTGCCCACATACTTCATTTCATTTGCTTGTCCCCGTCTCAAAACAATCCTCTGCTTCAAGTTTTCCAACAACATACATCAAGCATATTATCTAGTAATATCAGTATACAAGTTGATGACTCAGCATTCAAGTCTACTTAACATTTCTTGCTTTCTTCATAGGATATAGGTTCTTTATTTTGTTTAAAAGATGAATTACTGCCCATATCTGATACATTGATAAAATAAGACCACTACATAATAATTAAAGATTTCTTTTTTTGAGGGGGGAGGGTTAAATGTCCATGAACTGTCTTGATGTTTTACACTCATTTACCCTATTTCTTGATTCCCATATTAGATCCCAGCTATAATCTTAGCTATCCTACTTATCCAATGATTTATTAGGTTCTTATAAACATCCTCTAATATTCCATGCACCTATAACTGATGCAGGCATTCCTCTGCTACAGGTGTAAGCAATTTGTTAGTCGCCTAGATTCTTCGATCTTATGGCTCTTCTGAAACCAGTGGACTTGCAGTAGCCTAAGGCGGTCCCAATTAACACTGTCCCAAAATCCCACCCAAGGCCATTCATTTAATTATTCATTCAGCAAGCATTTACTATCACAAAGTCACTGAAATGGTCCCCTTAATAAAAGCTGCTTAAAGCTTTCACAATTCATTTTGTCTAGCTCTAATTTTTGTGGTTATTTGTATGGTTTATTTTTTATATTTTTATTTTATATTATTACAATAATCTTGTTATGAGAGTAAACATACCCCACCCCCCAGGAAGATGTGAAACCTCAAGAATAGTGAGAGAGAAAAAAGTGTACTTCAGTATGTGTTCAGATTCCAATGGCTCTGTCTCTGGCGTGAGTTGCCTTCTTTATCATAAGTCCATTAGAGAAGCTGCTTCCATATTTCTCCCAAAGTCGCTATTACAAGCTGTATTTCCCTCCACTTTATTCCTCCCCACTCTTGTTTATTCTATTGTCTCTTTCCTTTCATCCTGTCCCTGTCCAAAAGTGTATTGTATCTGAGTACTCTCTTCTACAATCTTCCCTCTCTTCTATCACCTATTCCCCCTCTTCCCTCCCCCATTCCCCCTTGTCCTATCATTTCTCATTTTTCTCTAGGGAAAAAAAAAGATTTCTATACCCTAGTGTGTATGTTATTTCCTCTGAGCCATTTCTGAATGAGAATGAAGTCTCACGCCTTCCCCCTCACTTTCCCCCATTCCACTCCATTGAATAAACCTTTTCTTGACACTTTATGTGAAATATTTTAGCAGCTTCTTCCTCTACTTTCTCTTCCTCCCAGTACTTTCCTTTAGCACCCATTGACTCCAACTATTTACTATATTATACCAATATATTCAGCTCCTTCCTGTGCTTTGTCTACATATGCTCCTTCTAACAGCTCTTATAAATTAGAAAGTTCATGAGTTATCAATATCTTCTTCCCATGCAGGAATACAAACAGTTTAACATCATTAAGTTCCTCATAGTTAGTCCTTCTTGTCCATCCTCTCTATGGTTCACCAGAGTTCTATGCTTGAAGATCAAACTTTCTGTTATGCTCTGGTTGTTTCAATAGGAAAGTTTGAAAGTCTCTTGTTTCATTGAAAGTCCATCCTTTCCCCTGAAAGAGGATGTTCAGTTTTGCTTGCTAGCTGATTCTTGGTTGTAAACCAAGATCTTTTGCCTTCTGGAATATCATATTCCAACCCCTAGGAGCCCTTAATGTAGATGCTGCCAAATGCTTTTTAATGCTGACTATAGAGTCATGGTAATTGAATTGCTTCTGGCAGCTTTTAGTATTTTCTCTTTGACTTGGGAATTTTGGAACTTGGATATAATATTCCTGGAAGTTTTTCTTTTGGGTTCTCTTTCAGGAGGTGACCAGTGAATTTCCTAAATTTCTATTTTACCCTTTGCTTCTAGGATCTCAGGGCAATTTTGCTGTATTATTTCTTCCTTTTCTTTTTTTTTTTTCAAGGCAAATGGGGTTAAGTGGATTGCCCAAGGCCACACAGCTAGGTAATTATTAAGTGTCTGAACTCAAGTACTCCTGACTCCAGGGCTGGTGATCTATCCATTGCTTCACCTAGCCACCCCTTATTATTTCTTGAAAAATGAAATCTAGGCTCTTTTCCAGGTCATGATTCTCAGATAGCCAAATAATTTTTAAATTATTTCTTCTGGATCTGTTTTTGAAGTTGGTTGTTTTCCCAATGAAATATTTCACATTTTTTTCTAAATTTTTTACTTTTTTGGAAGAGTTTTATTTCTTCCTGATTTCTTGCAGTCATCAGCTTCCTTTAGTTCCATTCTGCATTTGAAGGAGTTATTTTCTTCAGAGAACCTTTTTATATACTTTCCAGCTGGCCAATTCTGCTTTTTAAGGCATTATTCTCCTCATTTGCCTTTTTTTGTTTTGCTTTTTCCATTTGGCCTAAACTGGTTTTTAACAAATTATTTTCTTCAGCATTTTTTTGTATTTCTTTCACCAAGCTGCTAATTTAGTTTTCATGATTTATCTGCATTGCTCTCATTTCTCCTCCCAATTTTCCTCCATGTCCCTTAATTGATTTCTTTTGTTAAGAAACCAATGTTTATTTTCCATCAGCATTTTTCCAACACTATTAGAGCATCTGGGTAAAACTTAGGACCACTCTGTGGTAGTTCCTACCCATTCAGTGGCCTGAGCAGTAGCAACTGCAGACCAGTCCTTAGTGGCTGGCTGAGCACTCCAGTCTTCAGTAGGGAACTGCTGAATGGGCACAGATGGCACCTGGATGCCCTCAGACCAATCAGCCACCTCTGGCTGAACAGCAGTGAAATCTGGGGCAGGTGCACTCCATTCACCCTGAAATTCCTCCTTTGTCACTGCCTTCTCAGCTGTGGCCTGTTCTTCCTTTTCAATCTCCTCTGGATCTCTGTAGAAGTAAAGATCAGGCATGACCTCCCATGGGTGCTCACAGGAGATGGTACCATGCATCTGCAGGACTTCTTGGGCCAGCATCCACCACATCAGACCCACTGAGTGAGCTCCCTTGTTGTTACATGGAATGGCAATGTCCACATAGAGAAGTGGGGAGTCTGTGTTGCATAGTGCAATGGTTGGAAGGTTAACATATGATGCTTTAGTTAAAGGCTGATGATTTGCATGAGGATCAGTGACCACCAAGAGGTGAGGCTCCCTGAAAGCTGCCTGAATCTGGTTAGTGAGGGTGAAGTGTCCAGCAATAGGTGTGGTGCCAGTGGCAGCAGCCAATTTCAGAACAGCTCTCTGGCCAGTGTTCCTGGATAGATGACACTAAGATATACTGTTCCATCTGGAAGTCCAAATTGGTGCCACCCAAATGGGTGCCTGCGGCTAGGAATTTGAGGACATTCTCCTCCTTCATCTGCAAGACATCCAGGGCTCTGGACATTGTGAAAGTTTCCCTTGAAAGTTACAATGGAAACTGCAAACAATGCCATATGGATCCCTCTTCTGGGCAGTGCAGAAAGGCCCTTAATTGCTTTTTAAAGTCTTTTTTGAGCTCATCAATAGCCTGAACCCACTTTCTATTTCTCTTAGAGGTTTTGGATACAGAACCTTTGAGTTTGTCATCTTCTGAATCTTCTGGGGGACTAAAGTAATTTTCTATGGTCAGATTCTTCTTTTTCTTTTGTTTGCTTATTTCCTCAGCCTAAGACTAATTTACCACACTTCCAAGGTTTTGGGGGTTTTTGGGGATATCCTAATGGGACCTTTATTCCTTCAAGGGTTTATGTTTTCTTCCCTGTGCTTTGATATGTAGATGGCCACAGGCACTCCCCTCTGCCCTGGAGCTTTGAGGAGAGTCCCTGCTTGGTTATCTTAGTATGGAATCCCAAACTGCAACCTGGATCTGAATATGGACAACAGCAGAGTCCTACCCCAGGGAGAGCAGAGAAATTTCTGTAATCTCCCCCTACCCCCTTACCATCTGTGGCCTGTGCTCTGGAGGTGCAGGCTGGCCTCCTCAATTCCCACTGCAGGTTCTCACTGCAGGGCTGTTCTGAGGCCAGTGCTCATGCACTTTGGTACATCAGAGTTCACTCACTGCCCCTCAAGCTGTTCCTGCTGATCCCTAGACTATACTGTTGCTGTGGCCCTTTTCCAACCCCCAGTGCCAGTGAAATATACTTTTCCTGTGGAACTTCTAAGTTGTCTCGGACTGGGAAGTTGTATCACTCAGTCTTTCTGTGGGTTCTGCCCCTCTAAATTTTGGCTAGAGTCATATTTTGACGACTTTTGGAGTTTTTTGGGTGAAGTAGTTTCAAGGAAATCCTGCCTTCATGCCACCCTCTTGGTTCTGCCACATTTGTATGAATTTTTAAAATTTCCCTTCTCCTCCTGAATTTCCTTTAGCTAATATATTGTGAACAAAACACTATAAAGAAACAAAATAACAAGCTTTGTCTTTCTTTTTCTTTTCTTTCCTTCCTTCCTTCCTTCCTTCCTTCTTTCCTTCCTTCCTTCCTTCCTTCCTTCCTTCTTTCCTTCCTTCTTTTCTTCCTTCCTTCTTCCAGCTTTTGGAAGATGTAAGGCCACTGAAAAGTAAAAGAATTTGCATGTTCACTTTGAGATTTTAAAACTGCTCAGGATTTTATTATAAAATATAATGAAGTGAGCAGGTCAAAAAACTTTTTCTTCTAAAGGGTCAACAAGCACTTTAGAAGAGCTTGAACTAGGCCTGGTTGCTTGGTAGACAGAGCAAACTGAGCCAGAGAGAGCGAGAGAGCGAGAGAGCGAGAGAGCGAGAGAGCGAGAGAGAGAGAGAGAGAGAGAGAGAGAAAGAGAGAGAGAGAGAACTCACCCCAAGAGGAGGTCCAGCCCAGGTTTTACAACCTTGCCACTTATCTAGACACTGAGGGCCAAAGGGGAAATCTCTTCCCCCTTACTTGACCAAAGCCAGGTAGAGGGTTGAAGGCTGGGGGTTGGAAAGAAGGAGACAGGATACAAATTTTACATTAAACAATGAAATAGGAGTCAACTTATATCTCAAGAGCAAAGATCCTTCCACACCCTTAACAAGTTTTCCAGATTTTAACAGCATTAAAATTACTGAATTTGTAATTACAGAATTTGTTTCTGATTATAACTTTTCTACATTCATAATTCTCTACATCTTTCTTTGTCTTTCTTTCTTCCTTCCTTCCTTCTTTTCTTTCTTTCTTTCTTTCTTTCTTTGTTTCTTTCCTTCCTTCCTTCCTTCTCTTTCTTTCTTTCTTTCTTTCTTTCTTTCTTTCTTTCTTTCTTTCTTTCTTTCTTTCTTTCTTTCTTTCTTTCTTTCTTCTTTCCTTCGTTCTTCTCTTTCTCTTTCTTTCTTTCTTTCTTTCTTTCTTTCTTTCTTTCTTTCTTTCTTTCTTTCTTTCTCTCTCTCTCCTTTCTTTCTTTCTTTCTTTCTTTCTTTCTTTCTTTCTTTCTTTCTTTCTCTCCTTTTCTTTCTTCTTTCCCTTCTTCTTCCTTTCCTTTCCTGAAAAGAAATCGATGTCATTATTTTAGAATGAGAAACAATGATGGGTAATTAGTTTCCAGAATCCTGAGTGCATCATACTATATGATTATGCCAGTTATCCTTTTATACAGGCTTTTAGTATTAGCCTGAGACAATTTAATGTACTGGAAAGACACAGTTATTGAGTGAGAAGATTGGGGATCAAACTTCAAATCTACCAGAAGCTCACTGGGTCATTTTGAGCAAGGTACTCCTATTTCTCATTCTGGATTTCCCTAATTACAAGATGAGGAATTCAGAGCAGATGATTTCTAAGTCCCTTTCTATCTTGAAAAATTATGATCCAAAGATATTGAAATATCAAGGAGACCCAGCAAAATTAAAAGGTTTTTCTTAAATCTTTAACGTAACATACACAAAATAGCAGATAACAGTACTAGCAGTTGAACCTGGGTTTTCTGACTCAAAATGATCTCTGGAGTGCTCTCAGTTGCCCAGTAAGAGTAGGTCAATGTAATTAAAGAGGAAAGCCTCTCATTATTTTGTTGTGAAATGTCAGGGAGAGGTTACTGAATAATAAATTCTTCAAATAATAAATGCTTCAAAAGAAAGATGCTATATTATTTTCTAGGATGTGATGTAACTTAAACCAGGTTAACACAACTTAATATCTTAGATATCTCAGTAGAAAACTCTTAGTAATTTGATTTTCACCAAAGCAGAACAGGACGACTTTAGGATAATGAACTCTTTCTCACTGGAGGTCTAGAATAGGAGACTGAATATCCACATATGTGGAAGTTTGTAAGGAGAAAGTTCTCTATTGGTGTGAGAGAGACAAGATGACCTATGAGAGCTTTTTAGTTTTAAGATCTTCTGTTTATGTATTACACCTTAATCAAGTGATAATTTAAAAAAATATTTTATTTATTTGTTTTTCCAACTACATGCAATGTAGTTTTTACCAATTTTTTTTTGCAAGGATTTGAAATTTACATTTTTCTCCTTCCTTCTCTTTCCTCACCCCTCTCCTTGACAGAAAGCAAGCTGATATAGGCTTTGCATTCATAACCATGCTAAACAAAGATCCATATTTATCATTTAACTGATAATTTCTAAAAATTATTTTGTTTATAAATAGGTTCCTTTGAAGTACTTAAAACATTGTATTTTTAAAATTAGGATAAATTTGAAAGGAAATATTTACCCTAATTTTAAAAATTACTGATACTTTTAAATTTGCATAACAAAGCTTTCATATTTCACAATAACAACTCTGGGAGTCCCCTTCTTCTTGGGATTATCAGAGAACCATAGAATTTTGAGGCAGAAAGGTTTTAAAAGTCTGACTTATAAATCAGGAATATACAAATCAATACTTTTTGACTTTTGTCCCATCTCCACTCTGGATTCATTGTATGACTTCAGATGAGTTACTATTAACAATGATACAGAGAATTAGAAATGTTGAAAATAATCTTTAATGCTGTTATATCTTGTTAAAGGATGGAAGGCTTTTTACTCTTGAGATGCAAATTGAGCTCTGTTGCTTCATTGTTAAATGTAAAATTTGTGTCCTGTCTCCTTCTTCCCAACCCCCACCTTCCATCCTTCTACCTAGTTTTGGTCATGTAATGGGGGAGGGATTTTACTTTTTGCCCTCAGTGCCCTGAAATGGGCAAGGATATAAAATTTGGGTTGGCTCTTTGCTTGGGGCTGGTCCACTCTCTGGCCCAGTCAGCTCTCCCTGACTGTCTTTATTCCTGTCTCTCTTTATCTCCCTCTATCTCTACCTCCCAAGCAACCTTGTCTAGCTTTTTGTTATTTACCCTGTCGTAAAGTGCCTGTTGCTTCTCTGGGAAGAGGGAAAATTTTTTAAGCTATTTACTTTTTAATAATTTGTAATGAAATCTTCAGCAATTTTGAAATTCCAGAGGCACACAAATTCCTTCACCTTTCAGTAATCTTCAATTTCTATCTTTAATTGGTAACCCCAAAATCCCAGTGGCCTAGCTCATATGATGAACTGACATCGAATGTCAACATCTTTGGAAAGGATAGCAATATTCTTATTTCTGCCAATTTTTCTCCTCTAACACTTCATGAATTAAGTCTGTGAGGTTATCCCTACTTTTTCAGTGAGAAAGCAGAGATATTTAAAGAGGTGAAATGACTTCTCAAAAGCCACACTGCCTGCCAGATGTTCAGTGGGAACTGTAACTATTATTGCAGTTGCTTTTTTTATTTTTTGATCATTTGGCTTCTTTTTGTCTTGTTTTATCTGGATGGTAAGTAGGCCTTATGGTATAGAAAGAAAAAAATAGAAGAGGATTATAACAAAAAGAATGTTCTATTTTTTCTTCCCAGGCATTTTAATGAGATGCATTTCACATTCTAACTTGAAAGTATTAAAAAGAGCGTAGGGAATTACTTGGAATATTGAGTCTTTAAAGAAACAATTATCTAGGTGGCTAGGTGCTGCAATGGATGAAATACTGCATCTAGAGATAGAAAGACTTGGGTTCAAATAGAACCTCAAACATTTAAACTAGATGTTTGATCTGGACAAGCCACAACCTCTGTCTGCTTCAATTTTCTCATCTGTTAAATGAGAATAATGATGATGATGATGATGATGATGATGATGATAATGATAATAATAATATGTATCTCCTTGGTTATTATGAGCATGAAGTGAGATATTTGTCAATTCTTCTGAAAAATCTTAAAGTACTATTTAATATATTATTGTTTGTCTCATCCTTTGAATTTACAAAGAACATTTTCCCATTAATTCTTTCACATGATCCTCACTTATATTCTATAGGGGAGGCAGAGAAGGTATTATAATAAGAAGAAGAAGAAGAAGAAAGAGGAGGAGGAGGAGAAGAAGAAGAAAGAAGACAGTTTCACAATTATTTAAGTTTTAAAGTTTGCAAAATACTTCCCTCTAAACAGACCTGTTTAGCATTAATTAATCTAATTCTCCTTTTGATACATAAGCCTAGTCTAGCAAGTTCTATTGGGGATCAAATGAAGAAATTATTTTGGAGCAAGTGTATCTCAGAGATTTTTTGCTACCTCTCTTTTTCCTGCTCCTGCCTCATGGGCTCTTTGGTTCACCAAAGGACATGGTGATCTTGTGAGGAGTCAATAAAACAACAGACACATTATTCCCTTCCTCAATTCACACAGATTCTCATAGGAGAGGGCAAATTGAGGCTAAAATAAAAACAAAATTTTTGGTTATGTTTTTAACATTGCATTTTCTTTAAAAAGAAGCATCAAATAAAAACTCAAGAATGTTTCTTTAAATATACAGTGTTTTAAAATGCTTCAGAAATTTCACTTTACCAAATGTAATATTAGGACTACATTTTCCAGTTAAAAGACTTAGTATTTCCCCTGAAATGATTCATATAGATTGTTTTCTTAATGAGGATGAGGAAATAATAACTAAGTAGGATACATTTACTTGTCCAACGATAGTGAGAGATCTTGCTAGGATAATATTTTTTGTTTAATTCTTATAATACTAATCATTCTGGCATATGACACCCTGGGCCATCACCAGTTATTCTGACTTTTGTCTTGCCCCTGGACTTCAGTAACTGAAGGAGAGAGTGAGACTGAAAATTTTGTGTAGTTTTGCCTTACTTGAATCTAATTCATGTGCAAATCAAGATATCACCATCATGATATCTTTGTTCCTTTTTGAAAATGAAGAACAAACAACAATTATGGCTTAAAGTTGCTCAAAAGAGGCCATTCAATCTCCAGGGGGAAACAGAGCAAGGTCATATTGAGAATTATTTATCATATCATATTTTATTTTATTCTTCGGATTTGGTTTTGGTTGCTGAAGTATAGTTCTATATGAGAAATATGCTGCTGTCGATTTACTGAGGACAATCAGATTTAGGATAAGATAGGTTGGATGATGGTTTCCTTCTCTATTCAAACTGCTATGACCCACATTTAGGCCCATGTCACCTCTTACCTGGACTACTATAATAATTTGAATTGGTTCTCATTTTACAATTTTTCATCTTTAAACCATTTGCATCACAACTGTCAAAATAATATTTTTTTTTTTAGGTTTTTGCAAGGCAAATGGGGTTAAGTGCCTTGCCCAAGGCCACACAGCTAGGTAATTACTAAGTGTCTGAGATTGGATTTGAACCCAAGTACTCCTGACTCCAGGGCCAGTGCTTTATCCACTATGCCACCTAGCTGCCCTAAAATAATCTTTTAAAATTAAATCTTCATTATCTCTCTTATTCTAAGATAAAATGCAAATGTCTCTTTTTGGCTTTGAAAACCCTTCACTATCTATTTCTAGTTTACCTTTCCAGATTAATTTCATATTACTTCCTTTCACATACTTTTACATTTCAGCTAAACTGGCTTGCTTTCCTCAAAACTGGCATTCTAATTCCTATTTCTATGTCTTTATATAGACTGTATCCCCTATACCTTAGCCTTGCTTCTGCCTGTTATAAACATTCAAGCCTCAATTTAATTATCATGTCCCATAGGAATTCTTCCCTAATCTTCCCAGTTCTTGGTCCTCTCTCCTTCCTCAAACTATCATGTACTTACTTATATGTTTTCATGCTATATTTTCCATTAGAATATGAGCTGTTGGAGAAAGAATTTTTTTTATTTTCCCATTTGCATTCCCCAAACCAATCGCAGAGCCATACACATAGTAACTCTTTATAAATGTTCTTTGAATTGAATTGAATTTGAAAGCTGTTAACACAAAAACACTTTGAATAAATAAAGTAGTTCAGTATAATAGTTAATCCAATGCACTTTAGTTAATATCAGCCTGGGAATTTCTTCTTCTTTTGAATATAACAGTATATTCATCTCTTTAATATTTCAAACCATGTTATTGTGATATTAACATACCACAGGAGTTTATGCTACAAATGACTTTCTAGATATGTAGATTTAACTTATTTCCTAATGTGAACTTAAATGTCACCTGTATAGCCCTTGGATTAAAGGAATTCCATCAAATTTGCATAGGAGGAAAGAGCATTCTTTATTGAAACTTCCATAAAAGGATCCTTTTTGAAATTTTTTTTGAGACCCTGAAAATTCCTGGGTTCACATAGACCAGCTCTAAACCTAAATGACCAATTCTTTTTTTGATTTATTATACTCCATTTGGAGTTTACTCTGAGTCAATCTCAGTTAAAGTTTGTGTCTAGGTTTACATATTCATTTATATAAACCCATAAATGACTTTATGCTTCTTTAAAATTTTTAAAACTCCTGTCCTGCATCTGAGCTGTCTTGAATGGTGAATAAGTAAAGGAAATACACCTAGCCCATTATATTTAGCAGACACAGACTAGATAATGCTTCATATTCCATTTAGTTTTTAATATGATATAATCTGATTGATTTGGTCAGAAACCTAAGCATTCTTCCCTCACAGATTTGACTTTTTTTTTTGACTAGGTAAAAGGGGTCATTCCTCATTTCATTTCTTAAGTATCCTTATTCACTGAATGGGTATGGCCTCAGTCAAACTGAGGCCTGGGAAAGACCTTTATCTTTTAAGGTCTTTCACTACCCCAGATGATTTTGTATGAAAAAGACTGGTGATTTTGCACAACTCTCTCACTTAAATGCAATTCATTTACAAGTCATGGCATCACTTCCCCAATGTCAAGGTTTTCTTTGAGAAAGGAGTAAGAACATCAACAGCTTTCTATGCAGGCAATCTTGTTATCTCTCCTTTTCTTTCATGCTGAACTTACTCTTTACCTCCCCCTTCCCAATCTCTCATGTTCACTTTCTACCTCTTGATTCGGGTATTGTAATCAAATCAATACTTTATCATGTTAGAAAGGGAGTGTCAGTTTAGTATCCTATGATCCCAAGAGTCTGATATAAGTCAAAAATCTTGGACACAGTCCTGGTTCCTGAAATCCATCATCATAGGTATTACCTAGGAAGACTTCAAGCAGACCGATTCTTATTGGTCCAACTCTGGTCACTGAGACTTAATCATGGATTGTGATTGTCTTCTGATCAATGTACCTGTGGCACCCTCCATAGGGAAAGGTATGTATAATGCAAGGATCCAAACAAAAGCTCATCTCTCAGTAAATTCATCAAATTGATATGAATGTGTGCCTGTACTGCTTAAGGCCTCAAGTAGGGCCTCAGGGAGATCATAGAATTAAATGACTTTAGGAATAATGATTGATGACATTCAAGCCATAGTTTCCATATTCAAGGTGAAGAGCAATCTAATCCTGTCTCATAATACCCCAAATCACCTGTGTGTCATTTCATTCTCCTAACCTATAAATATTCTTGAAGTCAATTGAAACTGACAAGACATCTTGACAAGTTTGTGGAAGCAGATTAAACACTTCTTCACTTCTAAATTATTGAAACATGCAGCTATTCAGAGTAAATCACACGACGAGTACATAATTCAAATATATAATCTAGTCCTATAAATTTCAAAATTCCATTCAATCTGAGGATTGTCAAATTTAGAGCTAGATGAGTTCTCAGATGCATCAAGACTAAAGGTTTTTTACTTTTTGTGTGTGCTATGGACTCTTGTGACACTCTGTTGAAATCTATAGACACTTCCTCAGAATAATATTTTTTAAGATTTTATTTATTTTCAGTTTTACAATTTTTCCCCTAATCTTATTTCCTTCCCCCCACCCCCCACAGAAGGCAATTTGCCAGTCTTTACATTGTTTCTATGGTATACATTGATTCAAATTGGATGTGATGAGAGAGAAATCATATCCTTAAGGAAGAAACATAAAGTAAAAGAGATAGCAAGATCAGACAATAAGATATCAGTTTTTTTTTTCTAAATTAAAGGTAATAGTCCTTGGTCTTTGTTCAAACTCCACAGTTCTTTCTCTGGATACAGATGGTATTCTCCATTGCAGACAACCCTAAATTGTCCCTGATTGTTGCACTGATAAAATGAACAAGTCCATCAAGTTTGATCATCATCCCCCATGTTGCTGTTAAGGTATACAATGTTTTTCTGGTTTTGCTCATCTCACTCAGCATCAGTTCGTGCAAATCCCTCTAGACTTCCCTGAATTCCCTTCCCTCCTGGTTTCTAATAGAACAATAGTTTTCCATGACATACATATGCCACAGTTCGTTAAGCCATTCCCCAATTGAAGGACCTTTACTTGATTTCCAATCCTTTGCCACCACAAACAGGACTGCTATGAATATTTTTGTACAAGTGATGTTTCAGAATAATATTTTTTTTTAAAAAAATTGAAGAAAATATCAAATTCAACATAGAGGTTAATGGAAATTAGTTTGATTTTTTTTCTGTATTGAACTTCATTGATTCCATGAAATTCATTCATAGGTGCTAGGAATAGGTCTATTTCCCTCGTTTAAAAATAATTAAATTGAACCCCAGAAAAGTTATGATTTTCCTAAGATCATTTAGATTGAAAGAAATAGAGGCTTTTCTGCAAAGCTTTTTTCTGCAAGGTTATTTTCAAATTATGCTCCATTTGAAATCAGGGATAGGAGTAGGGGTTGGGGGTAGGGGTTAGGGACAACTTTTAAATTGGATTTTTGTTTTAGGAGTGTTAGGGATTTCCTGATTTTTTTCATATTTTAAATTTGTATGGAGATTATACTTCTAAAATTTTCATTCTTTAATTTCCAAATTAACCTTTTTTTGAAATTCCACTAGAATGCCTCCCCAATCCCATAAGCAAACTCTGTAGAGGTATATTTATTGCCTTTATTTTGAGACTTTAAAAATTTATTTATTTTTTAAATTTATAGAATAAAGCAAACATTTCCATAACATAGTATAATAAAAAAGATGATTGTACATGAAATTGTCTCAGGAAGTTTAAATTACTTGTTTAAGGTCACATCATCATTAAACAGCAGAGATAGGCTTTGAATTCAGATATTTAAGTATAGCAGAAACATTTGATTTTAACATCTTTAAGTTCCACCTTCAACTTTGTTATCAAAAGATCACTTTTACCTCCATCTCTATTTCTCCTTTTTCTTTGTCCTTTTCATTATTATATTCACTTTTCCCTGATAAAAGATGAAAGTGATTTGTTGACTCAGAAAATGAATAGATGGTCAGCTCTGTAGCATTTGTGCTATTGTGTGAAGAATATCATTTGCAAAAACAAGTGATGGCAGACTTCTGAGCAGAGTTCTTAGTGTTAGACTTATTTTTAAACATTGCATAAATCTTTAGATAAAATGAAACATTAAGTGATTACCCACATTACTTTGATACCCTTTGGGTACCATGGCACAAAAGGAATGCAAACAATGTGGAAAAGATTCAGAAGTTTACTTTTTGCCATTGACTAAAGAATCCTTTGGGGGTTGCCTTATCTATATGAGGAAAAACTAAGTGAATTTGCATGTGTAATCAGGTAAACTATAACTTTGTTGGGTAAATCCTTTGGAGAAAAAACTCACTGAATACCATAAAAAGACACAAAACTAAAAAATGATATTCTTGCTTTGGGAGATGTAAATGAAGAAAGTATCAGAATGAAGAATGAAGAAACTTGAACTAAAAGAAGAACATATTAGAATTAAAATAATAACTTAAGAAAACTACTTAAAGATCTAGATATTCATATTCATTTAATTACCAAAGTTTATTCTATATAACAGATGATAATCTCTCCTTTTAGTAGAAAAGTTATTGAGTTGTTGAGTCATTTTGAGCATTTATCTATTAGTATCCTTCCATCTTTTTATGACAAATTGATGTTTATCCTTATCTTACTCACTTTATATTGATGAAAGTAATTTTTTTGAGGTTTCCTCTAGTTAATGTCCTTAGGGGTAAATCGAAGAAGTGCTGATCTAAGATTTAGAAAGACTTGAGTTTAAATCTTGCTTCAGATATTTTCTAGCTATTTGACCCTGGGTCAGTCAATTAAAACTTTCTCAACTTCAGTTTTCTCACCTATAAAATAGAGATTAATAATAGCATCACTTTCAGAGTTGTTTTGAGAGAGTATATGCAACATGACTTGTAAACCTTTGTTATTCTTTCATTTCAGTAGTGTCCTACTCTTTGTGACTCCATTTGGGATTTTCTTGGCAATGGCACTGGGATGGTTTGTCATTTCCTTTTCCAGTTCATTTTTCAGATGAAGAAATGACTTGCTTATAGTTACACAGCTAGTAAATGTCCAAGTCCAGGTTTGAACTTAGGAAGATGAGTCATTTTGACTTAATAACTGCCACTCTAGCCTAACTCTAGGCCTACAGCTCAATCTACTGCACCATGGGAATTATATGAATACAACCACAAAGTATTCTTTTCACAAATACTGACAAATAATTAGAGAAATATTAATTACTTTTGGGAGGCTAAGTAAATGTAATAAAAATTACAATGTTACCTATGTTAATTCATTTATTTAATAACTAGTTAAACTACTACAGCATTACTTTATAGAACTGGACAATATTTTTTTAAGGTTTTTTTTTTTTTTTTTAACAAGGCAATGGTGTTAAGTGGCTTGCCCAAGGCCACACAGCTAGGTAATTATTAAGTGTCTAAAGTCAGATTTGAACTCAGGTACTCCTGACTCCAGGCTGTGCTCTATCCACTGCACCACCTAGCCACCCCCTAGAACTGGACAATATTAAGAAAATTAATCTGGAGGAACAAATAGCAAAGTATCCCAACAGAAATAATGACAAAAGGGGAAGGAAGAGGACCTAGCAATATTCATTCTTAGACTACAAAGTAGCAATTATCAAATGACTAGCTCTTGGTTAAGAAATAGAGATGTCAACCAGTGGAATGGATTAAGTACAAAACATATAAAAAAAATGAGCAAAGTACCTGAGTGCTTAAGCCCAAAGATTGTAATTTAATGCTCTTTCCTCAACTCCTTATCTCAGTAAGCTTAAGTATTAACATCAGGCTCCTTACTGTAAAATGATAATATACATTCTTATGACCATCATCAAACACTTTGAAACAAATATACCTTGAGTATATATATATATATATATATATATATATATTATATATACAATATATATATATATTTCTTGCAAAAATTTATAAACAGACAATCATCCATGACAAGAGTATTAGCAGATTAGCAGTTGGCAATCTGAACTGAGGATGACAGGGTCAACTCTTATTTTTCAAAATATTCTTTGCGCTACCCAATCCTACCTAGAGAAGTGCACATAACAGGTAAAAAAAATTGAACTAATAGTGACCTACAATCATGTTTTGCCTTGAGAGTCAAAGTTTCCAAACATTTTGAATTCATAAAGTGAGGTAGGGCATGAAGCAGAGTCTAAAAAACTTTTTGGAAACAAAATTGGAAATTTTGAAAACAAGAAATATGTCCTAACATTTATTTTAAGTACTCATTTCAGATCCAAATTCAAATTTAAAATGATGTTTATGTATAACTTGATTTTCTCACAATATTGTCATGTTTTATAGAGATATGGAAGCCTGGGGGGAAAAAAGTTAGAAAATTTGGCAATAGAAAAATATTTTCTTTCTCTCCCCCCCAATTTTACTTTGCAAATAAGAGGAAAAAGTAAAAAGTTCTCCAATGAGATTTTTTTCCTCTTGAGTTTCTATTTCTATCCAATTTAATTCAGTTCAATAAGCACTGCTATGCTGTCTTTCAAATAAATAATGTTACAGCTATAGACAAATAAATAACTATATATGTATATGTATTTATACAATATGTGTATCTATACATGTGTACAGACACTACATATACTGTATGCATATATAGTAAATGGTGCATCATGCATGCATGTAAATATATTACAGGGACAACTAGGTGGCACAGTGGATAGAACATCATAAATAGCATCAGGAAGTCTCATTTTTGTGAGTTCAGATTTGACTTTAGACACTTACACTGCTTCAGATTCATCATCTGTAAAATAAGCTTGACAAGGAAATGGCAAATTATTCTAGTATCTTTGCCACAAAAACTCCCAAGAGTTGGACATAACTGAAATGACTAAGCAGCAAGACAATATTAGTATGCATACATATTTTTGTATTACATAGAGTAAATATATAATAACTAGAAACTGAGATTCTAATGCCTGGGCAATTAGGAAAGGCCTCTTAAAAGTGGGGGGCACTTTATCTGAGCCTTAAAGCTGCTAAGATTCCAAGAGAGGGAGGCAAAAAGCATTCCAGTCAGGGAGAAAGAAGATGGACATCATGTAGAGGAAATATGAGTTAACTTTTTTGACTCCAAGATATAGTATAAGGTAGAAACTAATGTGAAATCAGTTTGGCAAGATAGATTGGAATCAGATTAAGAAGGACTTTAAAGAACAAAAATATTTTCTGTTCTATCCTGGAGGCAACAGAGAACTTTCTGTAATTTCTTACAGGAGGGACTGAAGCAAGGAAAAAAAAATTCTTTATTAAACATTTAACTGTTCCAGACTCTGTGCTAAAATCTTTGCAATTATTATTTCATTTGCTCTTCATAACCATATTGAGAGGTAGGCATTATTGTTCTCATTTTATCAGGAAATTGAAGCGAAGAGATAAGTGATGTGCCAAAGTTATACTGTTGGAAAGTGACTCTGAGGATAGATTTGAACTCAGTTCTCTCTGACTGTAGGAAAAGCTCTACTAGATAGCTGCTTCTACATATAACTTCTTAAGCAGCAGTATGACGTTAGAAGACTTGATCTTTAGGGATATTAATTTTGGCAATTATGTGGAAGATTGGAAGGAAAAGAAAGATAGACAAGATTAATTAGGCAACAATCGCAATATCATAGGCAAGAGTAGATGAGGATTTGAATTAAGATAGGGACTATGTAAATGGAGAGAAAAAGTTGTAGATAGAGAATTTATGAGCTTTGTAACTATTTAGTTATGAGAGATTAAGGGACAATGGCAAGTCAAGGATATCTGAGATTAGGAGCTTGGATGAATGAAAAGATGGTAGATCACTGTATGCAAATGAGAAAATTAAGAGAAGGGGTGGATTTGGGGGAAAGTTAATGAATTTGTTTTGGTTATGTTGAGTTTGAGGTATCAACTGAGGAGGAACTGTTCACCAAGAAGTTGGTGATGTGGGGCCAGATCTCAGGAGAGAAACAAGCACCAGCAATATAGATTTGACAGTTATTTCGATGAACCTATAGCACTTGGAAAAAATCACAAGAGAGACTGTGTGTAGAAAGAAGAATCAGGAGAAAACAGGCTAATGAAAATAGAAAATGAAACTATGTAAGAGGATGGAGTGGTCGGTTTCAAATACTGCAGAGATATCAGCAAGAAGGACGAGTAATAAAAAGGTCATGAGATTTGAGAATTAAAAATTGTTGGTAAACTTGGAGGAATACAATAATTTCAGTGAAGTGAGGGTTTCACAAGCCATATTAAAAGTAAAGAAGTGAGTAAAAACATGGAAGTAGTGGCAAAAAGTATATAAAAACTTCCTTACTTGGCTCTGTCATCTCACCTTTCTTACTTGGCTCTGTAATCTTGCATCAAACAATAATTCCAAGTAATTTTATCAAAACAAGACATCTATTTTAAATGTTCTAGATATGATTACCACAATTTTCCTGTTTCTTCTTCTACTTCTTCTCCTTCATCTCCTCCTTCATTTTCTCTTCCTCCTTCTCCCTTGTCTTCTTCTCTTTCACCCCCTCCCTCCTCCTCCTCTTCCTCCTCTTCCTCTTCTTCCTCCTCCTCCTCCTTCATTTCTTTCTTTCTCCCCTTTCTTTTATCTCCCCCTTCTGTTGCTATGTCTCTTTGTCTGTCTCTTTGCCTCTCATTGACATGAATCTGCCTAATGCAATTTGAAATGTGGGATATTTGTATAAAATTCTACTGAGTTTAGAGTTTATAAGTCTGTCACTAAATAAAAGCTCTGGCACTAAAATAAAACACTTTTATTTTACTTTGTAACTGTTCTCATTCAGCCATTATCAGTCATGTTCTCTGTGACCCCATTTTCAATTTCCTTGGAAGAGATACTAGAGTGGTTTATCATTTCCTTCTCCAGTTCATTTTACAGATGAGTAAACTGAGATAAACAAGGTTAAGCAGCTTGCCCAGATTTGCAGAGATAATATGTGTCTGAATGAGCTCAGGAAGATGAGTCTTTCTGATTCAGACTCTGAACTCTATCCACTACACCTAACTATTGTGAGTCTCAATTTTCTCTTTTGTAAAAGGGAGGATGGAAGAGAGGAAAGAATGCTTACTCTATTTACCAGAAAAGTTGCTAAGAAGAAAAAAAATTGTAAATCTAAAAACCCTCATAAATATGCATGTGATAGAATGCAATATAAATGAGAGATATTATTATCTATAAAATGAAGCTAATGATAGTTGCACCACCTACCTCACAAAGTTCTGAAAAAAAAGTGCTAGGAAAAGTGAACTATTATTATGACTACAGATGTTTACCACAGAGATTGATTCACAACCTTTTAAAAACTGCTACACTTCTTTATTTGTTTGATTCTGGGATTGCTGCCAGAGGTGCCATATGGCATACACTTGTTTTTAAATTAAAGTGAATCGAACTTCATTTTATATTCAGAATTTTCATTTAATTCTTAATTCAATTCAACAAATCAACAAACATTTGTTCAGCACCTACTATTTTAAAGGTGCTGTGCTAGGTGTTAGTGCACTGAAATGAAAAATGATGGACTTCCTGCCGTCAAGGAGATTATAATCTAATGAAAGGATGAGATGTGCATCCCGATTCTCAAGATACAAGGTAGGCAAAGGAGAAGTGCAGATAAAATGCTCTAGAAAATATTTAGCTTAGCATTGAAGGAACCTCAAGTGTCTCTAAAGCAAGGAAGATCATTCTCTTTTAAAACTATATTTCCTTGTTTAATATTTAATTCTTCTTAGTGGCTCTCCATTCTTGTCTCTGCCTTATTCTATGTAAATTAGAAACAGTGTCCAAGCTAAGGTAATGGCTAGGCACTTAAGCCACAGGGGCTAATTGAGCAGGACAACTTTTCTAAAAATCTTTTCTTTAAAGTTCCTGAAGATAAAAATTTTAAACTAAAATGAAACCAAGGTTAACCCTTCATCTTCATCTATTTGACAAAACCCTCTTAGGCTAACACAGCTCACTCAAGCAAAGTCAAGTCTATAATAATTGGTGAAGTGACTAGTATATTTCAGGTTCTAGCTTAAGTCCTGGAAGTCTTTCTCGTATTCTCTAGAGTACACTTGTGTATAAAGTCTAAGTTGCCTCTAGTTCAGGGGTAGTGATATTTGGCCCACAGGTCATATGGGCCCATGAAGTCATTTGGTCTAGCCTTGCCAAGCTAACTGCAGGTGGGACTCAAAATTCCATAAATTAGAAGCTTTTTCAAAGTGGATTAATTAAATGTTTGACCAAATATAGCAAGATAGTTTTTAATTTTATAATTAAGTTGATAATTTTATATGACTCATGAATGATGTTATAAATATTTAAGTAGTGCTTGGCAGAAAAAAGGTTCCTGATATAGTCTTTATTTTCCCATAGAAGGTAAAGCTGAAGCCTTTGAGGAAGAATAAACTTCTCTTGTTCCAAAGAATGTTGATATGGATCCAAGCTGAAACCAGTCGAGAGCTCGTGCATTACTTGTCAGAAGTTAAAAAAAAAGAGATTGAGTCAGGGTACTTGGAAAATTCCTATTAAGAGCTATAAGACCCTGATATGACATGAACAGTCATAAAAAACACTTTTTTCCTTGAGCTTACTTGTATCTGATAAGTGACAGTCAACCAACACATATCAAACCTTGAAATCACTATTTATTTCTGCTAATTTATGTTCAGACAAATCATACTGATATAAATATTCACAAACACACATGTGTAGGTATGCATATATGTACATGTGCAGATGGTACAGTGGATAAAGAACTAAACCTAGAGTCAGGAGGACCTGAGTTCAAAACTGGCCTCAGACACTTGATCACACTTAGAGTTGTGGGACCTTGAGCAGTCACTTAATTCCTATAGCCCCACATCCAGGGTCATCTCCAGTTGTCCTGATTCATGTCTGGCCACTGGACCCAGATGACTCTGGAGGAGAAAGTGAGACTGGTGATTTAGCACATCACTCCCTCATTCAAATTCAATTCATATGCACATACATAAACATATACTGTACACACACATATATTCACACATATACACACACACACATACACACATATATACACATTTACATTCATAGAGGCTGTTGATGGCAGGAGTATACAGTCTGCTAAAATTAGAAAAATTTGAAACAAAATGTATTTATGATTTACAAAGTACTTTGCCCTTGCCAACGTGATGGAAGACCTTGGAGCATATATAATATATATGTATATATATATATATATATATATATACATACACTATAATCAATCAATCTATATACATACATATGTACTATATACTATATCTTATCTGTCTATCTATCCTCCATCTAGTTTGTTGTTATTTCAGTCTATCTTGTGACCCCGTTTGGGGTTTTTAATGGTATTTTCTTTTTCAGATTATTTTACCAATGAGGAACTGAGCCAGAGTTAAGAGACTAGCCTAGAGGTTGCTTTTTTTGTTAGCTGCTAAATGTTCTGTGTCTCCTTTTCCTTCAGTACTGAACCTGAGGTACCAGACTAGCTTGGTCACTCCTGCACAATGACAATTTAATTTACAAAAGTTGTGTGCAGAAAGCACTATTTAAACCTTAAATATTTCTTGTTTTATAACTTTCAAATTTTGTGTCTTTATGCCATCAGTAATAATGTCACCTGATTAGAACTGAATAATTTTTCTTTGAGAATTTCTGAACCCTTCGAGATTCATTACCTTCATTTTATGACCTGACCCATAATTGAAGTTTTTTTTAGCTTTCTAAGTCCTACTTGAATTTTACTTTTTCCTACTGCAGACCTGGAAAATCCTCATCAAGTTGAAGCATCCAAATAGGTCTTTATGAGAATGTAAACCTCAAAATATTTTATAAATGTGATGTATTATTATATAGCCATAACTGATGCTGAATAAATGAATGAACTCCCCACATTAAAACATTGATACCTATAATCATACACATTAGTTTAATCCTGTAAAAACATTTAATCACTGTCATGTATTCATAGAACAATTTTATAGTGGGATAATAATAAAAATACATAAACATATCAACAGATGAGATATTCTAACTGTGGTAAATGACTTTGCAATCAAGGGTTATTATTTTTCATAAAAAAATCACCATGACATATTTGTTGAGGAGTCATTGAAAAGTTGGTTTTAAAATGTTGTATATTTGCTGTGAAATGAATGTAATCCATCATTTATTGGTTGCTTGTCTTTGTCTTTAAAAATACATAAACACAGTTCCTTCTGTGCTACTGGGCAGCTATAAATTCTTCAGGGAAGTTCTAGTTGTCCAAATCCTGTCAAAATTTAAAGATAAAGTTTGTGTCTCTATGAATCAGTATCTTAGGACCAGTAGACCAAAAAAGAAACCAACAATACAGGCATTAAAAGAGTTGTGCAAACTAATTTATCTAAAAAGAATGGTGCTAGTGCTGCAAGAGATATAACATTTAGACAAGGAATGATATCTGCCTTCAGGATTTTTGTTTTGTACAGGGATAAAATATAAGTACAAATAACTAATGGATTGGGGGACAGTAACCTGACCTTAGAGAACTGATGAATTTTCCTTGCCTATTCCCCATTCTTTTTATAGTGTGATAAAGTATAACAACTCCTCAGAAGTAAAAGAATGACCTTACACACAATTCACTCTATTTTCAAGAAATTTTATTCAAATAAATTAAAAAGTCAATTAGATCTCGGATAAGTAGTGAGTACCAGAAAAGTTCTTGCTGAAAAGCTCTCACAGGGGCTTCTTTGTGAGAAATGAATTCTTCCATGTCTACAGTCAGTGCTCTAAAATAAATCCTACGGTCTGTGAGAGGTTCTGGGATTAGAGCAGTAGCTCTGTGGAACCCTGGCTCCTCTGTGCTTTTTCAGAAAAATCCTTGTTTCTGATGGATAATCAGTACAACTTGTCACACAGTCTACATAGTGACTATCCAGGAAGCAAGTGATTGAGTTCTGGATTGCTCTTCATGGAGTGTCCAGACTATGATTCATTCAATAACTTCAAGCACAGTCTTAATGGGTGAATATTTTCTTAGACTGGGATGCCAGGAATGTTGGACAGCCAATAAAAATAAAAACAACTAACAAATAAGTTTTGAAACATTCAAGTTACAGTGCAAATCTATGAATCTATGCTTATAGGTTATCTAGTCAAACATTTATTTGAAAACTCCTTTACAGATGTATGCTTTTTGTAGTCCCTCTGTCTCTTTCTCTCTGTCTCTGTCTTTCTGTCTTTATATTATATGCATATGATTATATAAAATACATAACTGTATGTATGTATGTATGTATATATTTGGTGCAAAATATGCACATATAAATAAGACCTCACAGCTGACTTAAAGTCACTCATTTGGGCTATAGTGTTCCCTCAACTCACTATGACATATAATGCTTCATGTCAAGTGATTTAAAGAATTGCATAACAAAATGCTATATAGTGCCCAAGAGGAAAAAGCATTATTAACTACAGCAGAGGCATTTGTTTGAGACATGACTGGCTGGAATTAAGAATGTTTGCATGTTCTAACTACTGAACAGAGTTTTTCCTTTACCTTAAAGTTATAAGTTGAAAACTGTATAATTTCATAAGCATGATTCTTTAAGCAACTGGACTGACATCTCTTCCCCAAGTCCTTCAAAATATGTAATAAACAAAACAAAGCACTCTCTCTTCTAGCATTATTTGCAGTATCTTTCTTTTTTATTTCTAATTTCCTTCTCTTCTCCCCTTCCCCTTTCTTTCTTTCTTTCTTTCTTTCTTTCTTTCTTTCTTTCTTTCTTTCTTTCACCTTCCTTCCTTCCTTCCTTCCTTCCTTCCTTCCTTCCTTCCTTCCTTCCTTCCTTCCTTCCTTCCTTCCTCCCTCCTCCCTCCCTTTCTCTCTCTCTCTCTCTCTCTCTCTCTCTCTCTCTCTCTCTCTCTCTCTCTCTCCTCTGTTATTCCTCCCTCCTCACACCACTTGCATGGAAAAAGAAGTTTCAACATTCATTTTCAAAACCTTGAGTTCCGAATTTTCTCCCTTCCTTCTACCCCCCACTACTACTCCCCCTCATTGAGAAAGCAAATTAAACTTTACCACAATAGTCATGTTGTGTAAACCTAGGCTAACACTCCCCCCTGCCAAAGAAAAAGCTCATGAAAATAAATTTTTAAAAGTCTACTTCAATTTGTATTCAAGTTTTATTAGTTCTGGCTTTAAGATGGATAGTATTCTTTATCAAAAGTCATTCTGAGTTGTCTAGGGTTATAGCATTGCTGAGAAAAGGTAAGTCATTTACAATTGATCATCCTGCCATATTGCTGTTACTTTGTATATAGTGCATTTCCTTTTGCATCTACTCATGCAAGTTTTTTTTTTTTTTCTGAGAGCATTTCATCTTAATCACTTACTACAATTTTTTCAGCCACTACGTAACCTATGGGCATCCCTTCAATTCCAACTGCCTACCACCAGAAAAGAGTTGCTATAAATATCTTTATACATAATTGGTCTTTTTCCTTCCCATTTTTCAACTTCTGGAATATATACCTAGTAATAGCACTGCTAGTTCCAAATTGCACTACAGAATTGTTGAATCATTTCATAAGTCCTCCAACAGGGCATTAATGGCTCATTTTCCCTACATCCCTTTCTTACATTTGTCATTTTCCCTTTCTGTACTATTAGCCAATCCAGTAGGTAGAAGTAATACCTCAGAAATTTGCAACCCACAGTTCCCCTATCAATGGTGTGTTAGGACATATTTTAAAAATGATTTACAAAAATAGCCTTGAAAAGTGTTGTTATTATCTTTTAATCATTTATCAATTGGTGAATGGCTCATATTTTCTTATAAATTTATGCTATATATAAATTTATTTATAAATCAGTTCTCTATGTTTGAGAAATGAAGTCTTTATCAGAGAAACTTGTTTCAATATTTTCCCCTGATCATTACTATTGTTAATTCTATTTTCCTCTTCCTATTCCCCCAACCTCATTTATTACATGCTCTCTCTCCTTTTACCTGCCCCACTTCAAAACTGTTTTGCACCCTCCTACAATCTTCCTTAACTTCTTTCATCTATACCCACCCATTCACTTCCTCTCATTCTTTTTCTCTCCTAATTTCCTCTTGGGTAAGATAGATTTCTATATCCAATTAAGTGTATATGTTATTTCCTCTCTGAGACAATTCTCATGAGAGTAAGGCTCACTCAATCCCCCTCAACTCCCTCCTCTAACACTCCACAGCAAAAGCTTTTTATAAATTTAAGGCAATGAAGTTAAGAGTCACCTGCCCAAGATAACACAGCTAGGCAATTAGTGTCTGATGCAGGATTTGAACTCAGGTCCTCCTGACTCCAGGACTGGTGCTCTATCTACTGTGCTACCTAGATGCCCCTCCCTTGACTTTTTATATGAAATAACTTACTCTATTCTATCTATCCCTTTCCCTTTCTTCTAGTACATTCTTCTCTCATGTATTCTCCTCTTTTTAATATATTATCCCTTCAAATTCAACTCCCACCAGTGACTTGCCTATATATGCTCCTTTTGATTCTCTTAATTTTCCTAGAAAGTTTATATGAGTTATTGATGTCATCTTCCCAAGAGAGAACATTCTATACATTAACAACAACAATGTTCATTGATCAGCCTTGATTGATGCAGCTACTCTCAGCAGTTCAGAGAGTAGGACAACCTTATTAGATCAGCTATGGACAATGCTATCCCCATCCAGAGGAAGAAAAACAAAACAAAACAAAACAACACAAAAAACCTTTCAGAATCTGAATGAACACTACTACATTCACTTTTTAAAAAAATTCTTCTATGTGTTTCTTTAGCTTAATCCTAATTCCTTCTAACGAAAATGACTAATCTGTAAACATGTTTAACACAAATATTTATGTACAATATTAACCTGACCATTTGCTTCCAAGGGGAGAAGAGTGGTATGGGAGAATGGAAAGTAATTTTGTAACTTAAAAATATATACATGCATATGGATAAATGTTGAAAAATTTTCATAATATATAATTGGAAAAATAAAATATCAATTAAAAAAGGAATCATTTTCCTCAGTGAGCTTTTGTATCTTCTTTTCTATTTGGTCAATTCTACTTTTTAAAGCATTCTACTCATTTTGGACTTCTTTTTCCATTTGGTTCAGTCTGGTTTTCTTCAGTATTTTTTGTATTTCTTTTACCAAATTTTTTAACATTTTATTTGTTTTCCAATTACATACAATAGTAATATATACCCATCACTACATTCTACAATCCCCCCTTCCCTCCCCCCACAGAAGGCTGTCTGATAGTCTGTACATTGTTTCCATGCCATATATTGATGTAAATTGAATGTTGTAAGAGTAAACATAAGACTAAACATAACCCCCCCCCCCCAAGAAGATGAGAAACTCAAGAATAGAGAGAGGAAAAAAAATTGTACTTCAATTTGTGTTCAGATTTCAATGACTCTGTCTCTGGGGTTAGTTGATTTCTTTATCATAAGGTCACCAGAGAAGTTGTTTCAATATTTCCCCTCAGTTGCAATTACTAGATGTACCTCCACTCTATTTCTCCCCACTCTCATTTATTCTATTCTCTCTCTCTCCTTTCATCCTGGCCCTGTTCAAAAGTGTATTGAATCTGAGAACCCTCTCCCTTGATCTTCCCTTTCTTCTATCACCTATTCCCCCTTCCCCCCCCCCCCCATTCTCCCTCATCCCATTCCTTTCCTCCCATCCTTCTCCAGGGCAAGATAGATTTCCTCACCCTATTAAGTGTTTATGCCATTTCCTCCCTGAGCCATTTCGGATGAGAATGAAGGCTCATTCATTCCCCCCTTGCCTACCCCCACCACTGCAATTGAAAAAGCTTTTTCTTGACTCTGAGAAATCTCTGAGCTTCTTCAACATCTCCTTTCTCTTCCTCCCAGTACATCCCTTTATCATCCACTGACTACATCATTTTACTATGTTATACCATTATATTCTGCTCTTTCCTATGTCCTGTCTATATATGCTCCTTCTAACACCTCTTATAAATGAGAAAGTTCATATGAGTTATCAATTTGTTCTTCCTGTGCAGGAATACAAACAGCTCAACATCAAGTTCCTCATAGTCCTTCTCTTCCACTCCCTCTATGATTCACCAGAGTCCTGTGCTTGGAGATCAAACTTTCTGTTCAGATCTGGTCATCTCAATAGGAAAGTTTGAAAGTCCCCTGTTTCATTGAAAGTCCATCTTTTTCCCTGAAAGAGGATGTTCAGTTTTGTTGGGTAGTTAATACTTGGTTGTAAACCAAGATCTTTTGCCTTCCAGAATATCATATTCCAATCCCTAGGAGCCCTTAATATAGATGCTGCTAGATCCTGTGTAATCCTGACTATGGAGCCTTGGTAGTTGAATTGTTTGTTTCTGGCAGCTTTTAGAATTTTCTCTTTGATTTGGAAGTTTGGGAAATTGGCTATAATATTCCTGGAAGTTTTTCTTTTGGCATCTCTTTCAGGGGGTGACTGGTGAATTCTCTGGATTTCTATCTTACCCTCAGCTTCTAGGATCTCAGGACAATTTTGCTGTATTATTTCTTGAAAAATGAAGTCTAGGCTCTTCTTTTGGTTGTGGCTTTCAGATAGTCCAATAATTTTTAAATTATTTCTTCTGGATCTGTTTTCAAGGTTGGTTGTTTATCCAATGAAATATTTTGCATTTTCTTCTAATTTTTGGCTTTTTTCCCCCTGCTTCTTTGCAAAGTCATCAGCTTCCTTAAGTTCCATTTTGCATTTGAAGGAGTTATTTTCTTCAGAGAGCTTTTTAATCTCCTTTTCCAAAAGGCCAGTTTTGCTTTTTAAGGCATTCTTCTCCTCATTTGCCTTTTGTTATGCTTTTTCCATTAGGCCTAAACTGGTTTTTAACATATTATTTTCTTCAGTATTTTTTTGTATTTCTTTCAACAAGCTTTTGATTTGGTTTTCATGCTTTTTCTGCATGGCTCTTATTTCTCCTCCCAGTTTTTCCTCCACCTCCCTTAATTGCTTTTCAAAGTCTTTTTTGAAATTATCCATAGTCTAAGCCCATTTTCTATTTCCCTTGTAGGTTTTGGATAAGTAAGCTTTGATTTTTGTCATCATCTGAGTATGTGTTTTGATCTTCCATGGGACTAAAGTAATTCTCTCTGGTCAGATTCTTCTTTTTCTGTTGTTTAGTCATTTCCTCAGCCAGAGACTAATTTACAGTACTTCCAAGGCTTTGGGATTTTTTTTTTTTTTTTGGAACATAGCACTGGAACCTTTATTCTTCCAAGGTCTCTCTAGCCTATACTTTGATATGCAGATGGACCAGTACTTCCCTTTGCCCTGGGGCTATAAGGAGGGATCCAGCTTGGTTATTTAGTGTGGAAGCCCAAATGGCAATATTTAAGTGTAGGCAATCAGCAGAGTCCTAGTCCAGGGAGAGCACAGAAATCTCTGCAGACTTCCCCTACCATCTTTGGGGGTGCAGGCTGCTTTCTCCTGATTCTTACTGCAGATTCTGGGGCTGTACTCCTCACTCCCCACTCACCCAGGTGCATCAGAGTTCTCTCCCTGCCCCTTCAAGCTGTTGCTGGTGATCTCTGGGCTGCACTGGGCTGCACTGGGCTGGGCTGTGCTGTGGCTTTTTTCCCAACCCCCAGTCCTGGTGAAACACACCTTCCCTGCAAAACTTCTAAGTTATCTTGTACTGGGAAAATGTATCACTCAGTCTTTCTGTGGGTTCTGCCTCTCTAAATTTTGGCTAGAACCATCTTTTGTTTGTTTTATGGGGGGGTTGGTTGGGGGGGGCAGAGTTCTCAGGAAATGCTGCCTTCAGGCTCCCATCTTGGCTCTGCCCTGCTGACTTAGTTTTCAAGATTTGTCCACATCATTCTCATTTCTCTTTCCAATTTTTACTCTACCTCCCTTACTTGATTTCAAAATCCTTTTTGAACTTTTCCTTGTCTGAGGTCATTTCATATTTTTTTTGTGGAGGCTTTGGATGTAGAATCTATGACTTCATTATCCTTCTGAGTTTTTATTTTGGTCTTCTATATGATCATAGTAAGTATCTCTGGTTGACTTTTTTTCTTCTGTTGTTTTCTCATTTCCCCAATCTATGACTTGATTTTCACTTTTTATTAAGGTGGGACTCTGCTTCCAGGGTGGGGGAAGCACTGCCCCAAGTTTTTGAAGGTTTTTGCAGCTGTTTTCAGAGCTATCCTTTGGGACCTGAAAACTTTCAATTCTTCCAAGGTCTTATGAAAGGTTTTGATTACTTGCTCTGGTCTGTGGGTGACCACAACACTCCTTTCTGCCCTGGAACTGTGAGGAGAGACCCTGCTCCATTGCAGTAGTAAGCTTCTCTTCAGCTCTTCTTCCTGTGACTGGGACCCAAAACTATGTCCCAGAACTGAGTATGGGAAAAGCAACAGAATCCTGCTTCAGTGTTAGCAGAGAGACTCCTGTAATCTCCTGCTGACTACCTTACCATCCATGGGCTGAGAATACTGGATTCAGTGGTTCTTGAGGACTGCTCCTAGGCTTTTGGGGCCAGATCTGTGCTGGACTAATCCCAGAGTGGTGGAGTTTTCCTGGTGACCTTCCAAGTTTTTCTTGGCAATTCCTCTGTTGAGAGGTCTGGAAACCCTGCAGTTTGCTCTTGAATGACTGGATTCAGTTTGCTCTGGCTTGAAAAGTGTTTCACCCAGTCTTTTTGTGAATTCTACCACTTTAGAATGCTGCTATCTAAGGGAACTGGCATTCTAATCTCTAATTACCTTTTAAACCAGATACTTTAAGCCAGATGTATATGATACATAGCAGTTGAGAGAAATGAGGTGGTGTGGTTAAAAAAAAGACTTCTGGTCTTTGAAATCAGAAAACTTGGATTCTATTTCTACCACTTGTTAGCTATGTGATCTGATAAATCTTTTTTTTTGTATTAGGCTTTTTTGTTTGTTTTATTTATAAAATGGGGACAATAATATTTAACATTTCTACTTCATGCCATTGCTATGTGAACTTCTTTGTGATAGGGTCTAGCTCACTTTTATCTTGGTATTTCCATCCCCTAGTTCAAAGCTTCACATAAAGTTAAAAACATTAAACAAGCAATCATTAAATGAAATGAGTAATGTGTATGATTAGACTAAGTTATAAGTTCCTTGTGTCCTCACCACCTATTACAGTTCTTTACAAAGAGTGGGTGATTAATATCTTCATTTTTCTGCAATGAATGAAAGTATTTCATATTTTGTTAGTAGCAATTTAAATGTAATGTTTAATTACTATAAGTGAGGCATGAAGAAAGGTGGCAGAGCTGATTTTGCTGGTATTTTGTTCTAGGGTATAGCAAGTACCTACTTAATGTGCAGCGTGCCTTGCTAATTTATGAGAATATAGGGATTAAAAAAAATGAGACAGTCTTATCTCCCAAGGAACTTAAAATCTATTAGACAGAAAACATATAAGCTAATAACCAATATACAAATTAAAAAGTAATAAAGACATAGAGGATAATCAAGCAGTGAAAGATGATGATGGGATAAGGGGAGAGTTTCCCTAATTCTCTAATTACTTTTCATTGGGGTGATCAGTAATGATTTCAGTAGGTAGAGTCATGGAATTCCATTTAAACATTGAAGGTAGTCTATGAAAATGAATAGAAGTGGGAATGCAAGCTAGCATTTTTAGGATACTTTAAAGTTTGCAAAGCACTTTACAAATATTTATCTCATTTGATAATCACTATTATCCTAGAAGGGAGTGGCTATTGTTGGCAGGCAAACTGAGGCAAATAGATTGAGTGAATTGCTCAGGGTCACAAAATGAATAAATGTGTGAGACTAGATTAGAATTTAGATCTTCCTCCCTCCAGTTTAGTCCCAGATTTACAAAGGGAAGATATAATCAGGAAATGATAAATAGTTAATTTTAGTGAGAATGTCACTTGTACACAAGGTTAACAGTATATACAACAAGACTGGAAAGATCAACTTGATTCATTTAAACTCAGATCACTTAAATAAATGCTTGTTAAGCAGTTATTGTAAAACAGTATTTCATAGGAGTAAGGCATTGTGTTAGGTAATAGGCATTGTAATTTGGTACCAGATGGAAGAGGGCTTGAATGCCAGGATGAGATTTTATTTTATTCAGTATTCATTTGGAAGATACTGGAGGCCTTTGAGCAGAAGGGAGAGAATAGGGGAATGAAATGTGATCATATCTGCTTTATAGAAATGTTACTTTTGTAATAATTTAGATTTTAACAGAGGTGGGAAGCATCTGAGTTGCAGGCTGTATTGCTCTGACATTGTCAAGGCCACTGCAGGTGGGATTCAAAATTCTATAAATCTAGGTAGCTTTTTAGGGGTGAATTAATTAAATTAATTAAATGTTTGGCCAAATGTAGACTGTTATAAATATCCAAATGACCCTTGACAGAAAAAAAAAGATTCTCTACCTCTGATTTAGAAGATATGTTGCCAAGGGGAGAGACTTTAGAAAATAACACCTGTTAAAAAGTTACTACCATATTGCAGGTGATGAATACTTTTATTGAGAAGAAGGTTAAGCATGTGAATGTAGAGAAATAAACTAGAGAGAGAGTCAATAGGGACTGTTCAACTGATTGGATATGGGGAAGATGTGGTGAAGAAGGGGGAGTCAAGGGGTTACTTCAAGTTTTCAAGATTCAGTGTTTGGAAAGATGGACATACCAGACAAAAGTAGAGGCAGTGGGAAGGAGTGTTTAGGATGTGCTGCCAGTGGTTTGATGTGCACCTAGGCATGATGAGAGCCGAGTTGAAGAGAGACACACAAACAACTTAATGTAGTGAATAACTTTCAACTTTAATGTTAAACTTCCATTCTCTTATAACAAGTCTTATCTCAGACATGATAAGTCAGAAGAAATCCAAATGTGTAGCTCCCTAGTTTATTCATGACACTTGTACTTTCCCACCACATTCTTAACTCAGCAGATGTATAGTTCAAGGGTCATTGGTAAGTCAACCATCTTCTATATTGAGCAAGAGTACATGCTGGATATCTGGTAACCTTCATGCCAGGGACTCCTGCATTCCCACTCTACAGAAGCTGGATGATAGCTCAGTTTTGGACATGTTTGAGTTTGAGGTGCTAGCAGGATGTGAAAGTCTCATTCAGATTTTAAAACTGTCTCTTTGAAAATGAAATTTATCCTATTAGATCATATATTACTCACCAGATGGAGAGGTGGCATAGGACAGAAAGAAGAGCACTGGATTTGGATGTAGGAAAGGCCTGAATTTGAATCTCACATTTAATATTTATCATTGCAGTAGAATCTTGGTTTATAACCTGGTTTATGTATGCTTCACTGGACAAGAAAAACTTTTTTGCAAAATTTGCAGAATGAACAAAAATTTGCAGTATTAATATTATATTTGGACTTGAACAGCTTATAAAGGGATGACACTCAACTAGGACAATGGTTTTTTTTTTCACTTTCATATGTCAAACAAAGGAACTTCACTCAACACACATTGTCTATTTCTATTTCAATACTATCTTCTTGGACAGTCCCTTCTCACTATTCACAACCATCCCCTTTCTTATGCCCTCATTACCTCTTAAATGGACTGTTGCATAGCCTCCTAATTGGTCTACATGTTTCAAGTATCTCTCCTCTCCAATTCACTCAGAAGGGAAGGTAAAGAAAAAAAAAATTGAGTCAAAACATGAAAGTGATTCTAACAAATGAAATTAAGTGAAAGTAATAGTTTTAGACTTACTTTTAGTGAAAGTAGCATAAGTGAGAACACTCCCAACATTGAAATCCCTGATGATCTCATAGAAGGGGATTCTCCTTTCAAGCAATAACCCTTCCTCCTCTTCCCTCTCATCTTCCTCCCACCAGTCATGACTCTTCTCAAAGGTAAAGTGGAGGTTAATTTATTTTATTTTTGGTTCATATTGTGTACTAATCATTTCTACTATGTTTCAGGTGCATTAGGGACAAAGAACTTACTTAAAACTATGAATAATTATTTTTATATGAATATTTTTGAGCAGTTTACAGGTAGACCAGTTAGAAAAAGTCACTTTATAATATGAACAAATCATGTGATGAACAGAATCTAAGAACAGATTAAATTCATAAACTGAGGTTCTTCTGTGCAGGTTACTTAACCATTCTGAGTCTCAGTTTCCTGATCTATAAAATGGGGATAGTAGTATCCAGCATATAGCACTATTACTCTGATCAAACTGAGGTGATGTGCACAAAAGACTGAAAAATCTTAAATCATCATTTCAAACATTTTCAAGTTAAAACAATGAAATGATGAATTTCTAAACATGTCTGTTTGAAAAAGAGTTTTTAATATTGCTTCCAAAGAGGCTTAACTTAAAATCTAAGATTATCTTTGGCAATAGAGTTACATGGATCAGTAAACCAGTTTTTTTAAACTATTTTTTATCTATTTTTCCACTTAAAAGCCATTCATATCCTTTGACCACTTATCTACTGGGGAATGGCTCTTGATCTCAATTCCCTATATATTTTGAGAATTATGTTTTTAACCAAAGATTTATGTTACAAATTTTAAAAATCGCATGATTGCATCTATACTTCTAATTGAACTGATTTTATTGCTAAAACCTCTTATATTTATATAATAAAATTGTTTATTTTGACTTTAGTAATTTCTACCCATCTTTTGTTTTGATATGAAGTTCTCCTCTTATGTGTATATACATATGACATTTTTCTTTAGTTTTTTCCATGATGTATTTTTTTTAATAACAACAATTTTCTGTTTTGAATTTAATTGTGGTGTATGATATAAGTTGCTGATCTACATGCATTTCTCTTGCAAAATCCTTTTTATTTTTCCTAGTAGCACTTTTAGAGGAAATACTTCCTCCAGAAGTTTGTTCTCTTGATTACCTCTCTAGTTTTGAAAAGAATGTAAAGCAGGTGAAACTTAGGAGGAATGGAAGTGGAAGTTACTTAATTAGTTTTTAGCTAGTTGATTTACCTTTAGTTTTGTTTTTTTAAAGTGTTTTTGTCTTAGGGGCAGCTAGGTGGTGCAGTGGTTAAAGCACTGGCCCTGGTGTCAGGAGTACCTGGGTTCAAATCCGGTCTCAGACACTTGATAATTACCTACATATGTGGCCTTGGGCAAGCAACTTAACCCCATTGCCTTGCAAAAAAACCTTAAAAAAAGTTTTTTGGTTTTATTTTTTTAATTTAACTAATTATTTGTTAACTAATCAAAGTTTTTCTTTGACAATTATTTTTTCATTTTGAAAAAACTTTCTGGGATTAAATAAAATGTAAACATTCAGTTAATATATATTTATTATACTGAATACATACTTCAAATTGAAAAAGAACAAAATTGGATTTAGACTATAATGAATAAGAGCTGCTAGAGAGCAGACATTATTTCATTTTTAGCTTTTTAGCCCTAGTATCTTGCTCAATATATGTCACAGTAGCCATTAAGTAAATATTGGTTGAACATGGATTATCTAATAATTATGTCATTAGCTGAATGAAATAATCAATAAATTTTGTGAAGATTATCAAGGAATTATCAGTTAATGCCAGCTCTTGATCACAACCAATCTCATTTGTATTTTAACTAATGACTTTATGGTGAAGTGTTTTATTGTCAATTTCTAAATTATGAAAACCTCTTGTTTTCTATTGATCTAAATATGTTTATATACAAGGAATTCTTTCTAAGTTTTGAGTAGCAACAATAAAAAGAGATCATTAGGCATAAAAGAAATGCATTTTCAAAGAAATGCTTTTGAAACATGCTTTGAAATGTATTTCTTAATTGGATGTTTCTACCTGACAACCCTTTATGGAGGTTAATAGAATTAAATAAAAAAATCATAGATTCTATAAGGTTTCATCTACTGAGTGAAGTTCAACAGAGTTAACACAGAAACAGAAAGTTTTCTCTTTGATGTTTCTAAGTTGAAATAAATTGAAGTTAGTTTGTGTATTTTAGTCTCTTTTAATATGTGCGATGACTCTTCTAGAGGTCATAAAATGACCTGGCACATGTAGACTCCTGGGAGTTGAGTTTTTTGCTCATCCCCAGAGCAAGGAAATACCTTATGGTCTGGGACTAGAGTGGTACTAAAAGGAAAAACCTTTGAAAATCAAAAGGAAAAATCACACTCAAAAGAAGAAGGTGAAAGCATTGCTTTTTGCAGGAAACTCCTAGAATCTTAATCAGACCAACCTCCTAAAGATCTTTATTTTGATGAATGTAATGTTTTGTTGCAGCAAATTAAGAAATAGAAAGAGTTCATCTAGTTGTTCAAGGTGAATTCGTATTTAAATATAAGGAATATATTGAAATATTCCTATTCAACTTGATGACCTTATAGGGAAGAGATTCTTTGCTTTAAATTCTTCCATGTATTTCCTTATGGAAGGTGTGGATATGTTCACTGGTCCATTCCTTCCTCCCCTCTCCAAGAATGGTTTGGTTGTTTCACTAGAAGGAAACTTATTGTTGTGGGAGGAGTAATCCCTTGTCTTCCTATAAAAAAAGAGTCACTCTCTTTTCTTCCTCTGACCTTGTCTGTGAGATCCAAAGGGCACAGCATATCTAGGAGAAGCCATGCCTTGGGTTCTCTTTCTTTCTCACATGGAGTTATTAATAGCTATCCTTAACCTAAGGTATATATGGACAGTGCTCTCTAGCTCACAGACTCTAAGATGAAATAGATTTCTTGGACCCAGTCTTAGAGGGGCAGTCTGTTAGAAGGGCAACATGATCCCAGAATATAGCCAAGAGAAAGGGATTTTCTGGGCAAAATGAACCTTAAGGAGTTTCTAAACCAAATCATAATTTGGGACTTCCAGAATTCAGGTTTCTATCAGTGAAGAGGGAACTCCTAAAAAACATTTTTTAGTGGAATACTAATCTTTGGGGAAGAAAGAGTCTCATGTTTCTGAAACTAGAAGACCAGCAAGGAGCAAAGGACTAATGCCTCACCTCATATTCAATGTGGAAAAGCAAGTAATTTGAAATCTGCAATCTTTTTTTTTTTGGAGGGGGCAAGGCAATGGGGTTAAGTGACTTGCCCAAGGTCGCACAACTAGATAATTATGTCTGAGATCAAATTTGAACTCAGGTCCTCCTGACTCCAGGGATGGTGCTCTATCCACTGTGCTACCCAGCTGCCTCTTGAAATCTGCAATCTTAAAACCATTTTGAGTTATTCAGAAGATGTGGTTCTAACATGTGGCTCTTGTCTCAAGATCCCCAATACATTTCTATCCCAAAGGAATTCCATAATGTCATATGAGTATAGGATGCTAAATACAGATGTAAGAAAAATAGAAATCAGCAGCACATCACAATGATGCCTCAATGGTAATCCTAATTTTTAAGGTTTATTTTCTTTTTCTTGTTGTTTGCTCTTTTAATTTGAATTATATTTTTTGAGTCAGCAAAATTCTGCCTTCTCTTCCACTCTACCAGTTCCATCCTCATAGAGAGATAAATAAAATAAAAACAAAATTTTCACATTGTCCATGTCCAAAAATATATGTAACATTCTGCAATGAGTCCTTTGTCTCTATCAGGAAGTGAGTAATTTATTATTAGTCCTATAGAACTGTATTTGATCACTGTATTGATCATAGTTTCTAATTCTGCAACTTGTTGTCTTTCCCACATTGATGTCATTCTATAAACTGTTCTCCTTATTCTTTTCATTTCCCTCTGTATCAGTTCATACCAGTCTCTCCAGGTGTCCCTGGAAATATTCACTTCATCATGTCTTTTAGAACGATATTATTTTATCACATTCATATACCATAACTTGTTCAAACAGTTCACTTACTCCTTCCATCCATATCTTCCTCTACTTTTCTGTCCTTTTTTTTTTAGCTAAACTACTTGAAAAGACATTTACAATGGATGCTTCCACTTTCTCTTCTCTCACTCTTAACTGCTAACATTTGGGCTTCTGATCTTATAATTTCACCAAATTGCTCTATCTAAAGACATTAATGATCTCTTATTTGCCAAATGCAGTGGTCTTTTCCCTAACCTATTTCTCCTTGATCTTTTTGCAGGCTGTGACATTCTCTCCTCCTTGATACTTTCTTCTTTATAGGTTGCTGGGACACCACTCACTCTTGGTTCTCCTACCTATCTGACTATGCCTTCTCTGTCTCTTTTACTGGACCTTTTTTCAGTTCATATCCTCTAATGATGGATGTCCCTCAGGTTCTCTCCTTGGTCCTCTTCTCTTCTCTATCTTTCCTATTTCTCTTGATGATTTCCTTAGTTCTTTGGAATTTAATAACCATCTCCAAGCTCATGTCTGTATATTCTGCCCCAAACTCTTTGGTTTCTAATCTTACATCTCCAGTTGCCTTTTAGACATCTCAAATTGGTATCCAGTAGACATCTTACATTCCATATAACCAAAATAAGAACTTATTATATTTTTGTATTAAAACTTCCTTATCTCTACTTTATTATTATAGAAGACAACATCATCTCCTCAGTCCCTTGGTTTGAAACCTAGGACTTCTCGCCATCTCATACCCACTTTATGCAATCTGATGCCTTTAGGGGTGGCTAGGTGGAATTACCTAGCTCTGTGGCCTTGGGCAAGGCACTTAACCCCATTTGCCTTGCAAAAACCTAAAAAAAAAATCTGATGCCAAGGTCTGAGGATTTCAGCATTTTTCCAACATCTCTTCTATATGGCCCCTCCTCATCTATGACATGGCTACCACTCTAGTGCAGGTACTCATCAACTCACATATTGGCCAGCTGAATGACCTGCCTGTCTCAAATCTCTTTCCACCCCAATCCATCCTCCATTCAGTCTTTAAAGTGATTTATCTAGGGTGGCCAGGTGGTACAGTGGATAGAGCACCAGCCCTGGAGTCAGGAGTACCTGAGTTCAAATCTGGCCTCAGACACTTAATAATTACCTAGCCATGTGGCCTTGGGCAAGCCACTTAACCCCATTGCCTTGAAAAAAACCCTAAAAAAAGTGATTTATCTAAATTACATGTCTGGCCATGCCACTTTCTTATTCAGTAGACTACATCAGCTTCTTATTGCCCTTAGGATAAAATAAAGTGTTCTGTTTAGCGTTTAGTCTTTCATAACCTAATTCCCTTCTACCTTTTCGATGTTTGTTTTCAATCTAATTAGTTTTTATTAAGTTCTGATTTGCTTTGTTCCAGGCATTATGCTAAGCACTAAGAACACGTTATTCTTTTCTTTTTTCTAAGTGAATATTTATTTATTCATTCTTTTTTGTACAAATGATGTTTTTTATACATTACTAAATTATTCTTGTTTAAGAGTAAACATAATAACCCCTATCCCAAAAACAAATAGACCTGCATGAGCAATAAAGGAAAGAGGAAAACAATAAAATTAATAATAATAATAATAATGAGGGCAGCCAGGTGGTGTATTGGACAGAACACTGGCCCTGGAACCAGGAGCACCCAAGCCCAAATCCAGCCCCAGACACCCAACAATCACCCAGCTGTGTGACCCCGGGCAAGCCACCCCCAAACCCATTGCCCTGCAAAAAACAAAAATAAAATAAATAATAATGATAATAATAATAATAATAATGATAATGACAATGATAGTAATGGTGACCAGGTGCCACAGCGGACAGAGTACTGGCCCTAGAGCCAGGAGCACCTGGGTCCAAATCTGGCCTCAGACACCCAACACTCATCCAGCTGTGTGGCCCCAGGCAAGTCACCCAACCTCATTTGCTCTGCAACCCCCCTAATGATGATGATGATGATGATGATGATAAATGTGCTTCAGTCTGTGTTTCAACACCTCCAGCTCTGTCATGGGTGGATCACATTCTTTATAAGTCCATCACAAAGGCTACTTCCATATTTTTGCACTGTTGCCATTGCTGATTGTAACTCCCTTCATTCATACTTCCCCACTACCATATACTATATTTTCTCTCTCCTTCAACTCCGTCCCTCTTCTTAAATGTTCTATAGGGTAGCTGAGTGGCACAACAGACAGATCCTCGGCCCTGGGGCCAAGAGGCCCCGAGCCCACATACCACCCCTAAGGCCCAGCAATCACCTGACCCTGTGGTCCTGGACAGGCCATTCAATCCCAGCCCCTTGCAAGAAGTAAAAAAGAAAATGTGTTATATCTGACCACTCTCCCACCATGGTCCACCCTCTCCTCCATCACTCATATCCCTCCTTCCCCTGTCCCCCTTCTCTCTTTCTTACTCTAGCTGTCTATACCCCATTGAGTGTATATATGCTGTTTCCTCTCCTAGCCATCTCTGATGAGAGTGAAGGTTCCCTCATTTCCCCCTTGCCTTTCCCCCCTTCCATATCATTGCAAAAACTCATTGTAATAAAAAAATCTTATTATATGAAATAGCATATTCCACCTCTCCTTTCTCTTACTCCTATTACATTTCCCTTTTAGCCATTGACTCCATTTTTGTGCTATATTATATCTTCAAATCCAGCTCTCTCCTATGCTTCATTTATAAAAGCTCCTTCTACCTGCACAATTAAATGAGAAGTTTCTTATGAGTATTACCAGTATCATTTTTCTATGCAGGAATACATATAGTTCATCATCAAGTCCTTCATATTTTACCCTTATCCTCCACTCTCTTTGCTTTACCTGAGTCCCGTATTTGAAGATCAAACCTTCTGTTCAGCTCTGGCCATTTTAACAGGAACATTTGAAATTCCCCTGGTTCATTGAAAGTCCATCTTTTTCCCTGGAAGAGGATGTTCAGTTTTGCTCTGTAGTTGATTCTTGGTTGCATCCCAAGCTCTTTTGCCTTCCAGAATATTATATTCCAAGCCCTATGAGCTTTTAATGTAGTTGCTGCTAAATCCTGTGTGATCTTGACTGCAGCTCCATGGTATTTGAATTGTATCCTTCTGGCTGCTTATAATATTTCCTCTTTGACTTGGAACTTGGTTATAATATTCCTGGGGGTTGCTTTTTTTTTTTGGATCTCTTTCTTGGTGGATTCTCTCAATTTCTATTTTGCCCTCTGCTTCTAGGATATCTGGGAAGTTTTCCTGTAGGATTTCTTTAAAAATGATGTCAAGAACCTTTTCCTGATCATGACTTTCAGGTATCCCAATAATTTTTAAAATTATCTTTCCTGAATCTGTTTTCCATATCAATTGTTTTTTCAATGAGATGTTTCACATTTTCTTCTAATTTTTCATTCTTTTGGTTTTGAAGTATTGTATCTTGATTTCTCATAACATCAGCAACCTCCCTCGGTTCTATTCTACATCTGAAAGATTTGTTTTGCTCAGAGAACTTTCTTATTTCTTTTTCCATCTGGCCAATTCTGCTTTTTAGAGCATTCTTCTCCTCAATAACTTATTTTTAAGGTTTTTGCAAGGCAAACGGGGTTAAGTGGCTTGCCCAAGGTCACACACCTAGGTAATTATTAAGTGTCTGAGACCGGATTTGAACCCAGGTATTCCTGACTCCAAGGCCGATGCTTTATCTACTATGCCACCTAGCCACCCCATCCTCAATAACTTCTTGAACTGTTTAATCCATTTGACCTATGCTGGTTTTTAACATGTTATTTTCTTCAGCATTTTTTTGTGTCTCCTAAGCTGCTGACTTCTTTTTCATGTTTTTCCTGCATCCCTCTCTCATTTCTTTTCCCATCTCCCTCACTTGATTTTTCAAAATCTTTTTTGAACTCTGCCATAACCTGAGCCTAGTTTACATTTTTCTTGGCATCTTTAGATGCAGGAGCTTGTACTTCCTCATCTTCAGATTGAGTATTTTGATCCTTCTTGGGATCATAGAGAATGTATTTCTCAATGGTGTTCCTCTTTTTTCTCTGTTTACTCATTTCCCCAGCCTGTGCCTGGTTTTGGATGTGCGTCCTGAGCTTTTGAGTATTATTGGGACACCCCCTCCCCCCCACAAGGATATCAGTGTTTGAGTCTCTGTTTTCCCTCCTGGTCTGTCAATGACTCCAAGTGCACCCCTCTGGTACAGGACTGAAGTGGGCAGGGCCCTGCTGTTCTATGGGGGACCTAGACTGTGATCATGATCTGAATGTGGTCAGAGCCCCAGATTTCTGTTCCAGGGACAGAGGACAGACCTTGGAAGTCTCTTTCTATTCCTCTACCTAGGCTTAGCACTCAAGCCTGGGGGTTCCTGCTTACCTGCTCTACCTGCTTCCCATTCCTGGATCTAGGCTGCCTTGGCCACACTGCTCGCTGAGTGCCCTGAGGTCTAGGATTCACATGCTCACTCTGGCAGAGGCCCCCCAACTGATCTTCCAAGTTGTGCCCTGTGCTCCCTGGGGTGTAGTCTAGGAAACTGCCCCCATTGCAGTGAGCTGTGGCTCCCCGTCACCCTGGAGCTGCCTCTGGGAGGCTGAAGTTCTTTCACTCTGGCAGCCTGCCCCTCTAACCCCATGGAACGGGCCTTTCTACTATTTTCCAGGTTACCTTGTTCTGGAGAATTGCCTCACTGGATCCCTCTGTGGGTTCTGTCTCTTGAAAATTTAGTCATTATTTTATGAGTTTTGAAATATTATAGAGAGAGCACCTAAGAGAAGTTCTTCTCCTGTTGCCATCTTGGCTCCGCCCCCCCCCCCCCCATATATGTCTCTCCAACTTTTTCTGAAATCCCCATGCTCATCATTTCTTATGTAACAATAATAATACATGATATTCATATAGCACAACTTGTTTAGCCATTTCCCAATTAATGGGCCTTTCCACTATTTTCCAGGTTACCTGGGCTGGAGAATTGCCTCACTGGATCCCTCTGTGGGTTCTGTCTCTCGAAAATTTAGTTAGAGTTCTTATTTTATAAGTTTTGAAATATTAGAAAGAGAGAGCACCTAAGAGAGGATCTTCTGTCGCCTTCTACCTTTCCAATGTTAATTCACTTTACTCCTTAATACATACTCATTGATCTAGTGACATTGGCCTCTTCATTCTTCAAAGAACAAGGCCCTCCATCTTTTTTGACTATTCCCCATACTTGAAATATTCTTCCTCTTCCACTATGAGTATTGACTTTTCTGTCTTTAGTGTTTCAACTAAAATTCTGTCTTCTACTGAAGTCTTTCCCAACCCCTCTAAATTCTAATGCCTTCCCATAATTCTGAATATAGTTTGTTTTGCATGTATTTGATAACATATAGTCTTTCCATTTGATTACAAGCTTCATGATGGCAGGAGCTGTTTTTTGCCTGGTTTTTGAATTCACAGCTCGTAAAAGTGTCCTGGCTTATTTTAGGAGTTTGAGAATTGTTTATCTTTTTTTGAATGATAGGTAGCACAGTGAATATAGCACTAGTTTGGAATTAGAAAGACCTGAATTCAAATCCTACTCATTAGCTGTATGGCCCTGGGCAAGTCATTGAACCACTGTCTGCCTCAGTTTCCCCAAATGTAAGATGGGGTTAATAATAGCATCTCCTTTCCAAGATTGATGTGAAGATCAATTGTGATTATTTTTAGCACTTATTAGATCCTAGATAAATGTTAGATAATCATTTAGCTCAATAACTAGTAGTAGTTTTTCATTACATTTATATAACATCTTTTATTCTTTCATTCCCCAATTTTGGTGCACTTCCTCAATTTTTTTGTAAATGTTATTTTTATAAATTTTTTTACAAATATTTTTGTATATCCTTAATTAGAATTTGTGTCACTTAGGGCTAAAATCTCCCTTAATTTGTCCTCCACTTCTCTCCTTTTCCTCATTCTCTATTGAGCAAAATGTCTCGGCCCAACTGTATGCAAAGTTATTCTTCCTTTCTTTGACTAGTTCAAGTTCCCCCACCCCATCCCTTTTCTTTTTTTGTATAGATGTCTATTTTACACTCTAATTATGAGGGATAATTTTCCTTTCCTTCTTGTTCCTTACCCCCCACCCCAGTGTATGCTAGTATCCTTCTCTTTTCATTCTTCTCTTAAGAGCCTCAAGACATAACAGAAACCCTTTCTAGCCTTGTTTAATTAGACTCCTTGATCTTTGATGATGATAGGGTTAAGGGGATATGAATATTATCTCTCCATTATAATGTTATTATAATATCCTTGTTGAGTCCTTTATCACTGATATCTAAGTTTACATTTTTGCGTTTGAACATCAGTGTTTCTATGCCTCTCATCTTTTCATCAAAAATGCTTAGAAATTCTCTATTTTATTAAAATTCCATTAATACTCCCCCCCCACATCTCAGAGGATTACATTTAGTTTTGCAGGATAATTTACTCTTTACTATAAGACTATATTGCTTCCCTTCTGGAATATCATATCCCAAGATGTCCATTCCTTAAAAGTGGTAGGTGCTAATTCCTATAGGATCTTTACTTTGATACCTGGCTGCTTGTTGAATTATTTTTTCTTTGACTTAGAGACTTTAGGTTTGACTATAATGTTCATGACAATTTTCATTCAAGTTTTCTTTCAGGAAGTGATTGATGGATTCTTTATATTTCTGCTTTGCCCTCTGTCTCCAAAAACTCAAGGCAATTTTCTTTTAAGATATCTAGCAATGCTTTTTTTTTGCTCATGGCCTTCAGGTAGACAGGTATCATTCATAGTACAAGATATCCATGAGATCAAAATGGAGGTATGTCAGCTAGAAAATAGAAAGATTTGTTATTGGTTCAGCAAATGTCCACAAAGAGTAGCTATTATTGGACATATAATTGACTGGAGATAGATTTATAATGGAGTGCCCCCGGGGATTTGTTTTGGATAACAAGCTATCTTTCCAGCTTCATTGAACTTTATATCTCCTCCATGACTTTGAAATGCAGTCAAAATTGGTTACTCTCTGTTCCTCAAACATGGGACTCTATATTCTGTCTGTACTAGTCATCTTCCATACCTGTAATGCACTCTATATTTTAACTGTTATTGCTCTCATTCACTCAGATCCAGCTTAGGTATTATCTGCATGAAGACTTTCCTGATTCCACCAACTGTTAATACCATTCCTTTAAATTACCTTTTGGTTAACTATTTTTTATATTTGTATTTATTTTCTTTTATAAAAATACATGTCTATCAAACTTTCAATCTATTTATCTATTATTGTCTTCTCTGGTATATAAGCCTTTACTAGTGAGGGAATTTTTCTTTTTATTTACTTGTATCCTTAGTATCTAGCGGAGTGCCTGGACTATAATAGGTGCTCAATAAATATTTGTTAATTCATTGATTTGACCCTTAGCTATTCAATATTTTTGTCAGTGACTTGGATGAAGATGCAGAAAATATGATGACTAAAATTTCAGATAAAACATATTGAATGGAGAGAGTTTTGAATAGATAATATTTCATGACTTGATTACAAGAGGATTTTGAGGTAAGATATGACATTGCAGTGAAAGATAAGGCTAAATTAATAAAAATGTATCACCTAGAATAATAAAGATGAAAGTCCTATTAAATTCATCCCTGGTCATACCACATTTGAAATACCATATTTCAGTTGGAAACTGCCTTTTATTGTAGGCACTGAATATTCCTAGAGGAGGATGATAGTAAGGGAATTGGGAGCCATGCCATAGGAAGATCACTTGAAGGATCCAGGGATCAGAAAAACAGATATAGGGAAGGCATAATGATTGTTCTGTCAAAGAGGGGTTAAACTTGTTCTGTTTACCTCTGATGGATATAATTAAGGGAACTGAGTAGAGAAAATTATTTTAAAATGCATTGTCATCTAGGTACAAACTGGACAATATGACGTTTGAGTTCTCTTTCAGCTCCAAGATAAAGTGATTTTATAGCCCCTTTCTTCCAGATCTTCAGAGTCTCTTTATCCCCAATGGCATCCTCTAGAGTTTTCAATTTCCCTTATAGTATCACTTGACACACAATTTAAGTAGTCAGATTTTTGTACTGTTGTCAATGGGTCACTGTATCTCCTTTGACAATATTAATAGAGAAAAATCATACAGCTAAAACTCATTTATATTCCTCTGATTCCAGTCAGTCTAGGAGTCTTGAAGCTACAATGATTTCAGGAGAAGAGTATTTGCCCGAGTAATAGGTTTAAGGAGAAAAAAATTATTCCAGTTGTTGAAAAGAAGAGGTTGGTGAAAAGTCCTTGGCAGCAAGTAAAACACCAAGTACTGGTTATGCCCAAGGCTAGTATCTTATTCTAAGTTTTTCTGCTTTCAAATGTAAAGTTTCTTGATATGTGAATAACAATGCAGTTATATTTTGAAAGTTTTTTCTTGGCTGAGCTGAAATAACTGTTAGCATCATTGATCATATTAAATTATCAGAGAGAATCTGAGAACAAAAGTGATGAGAACAGGATCCCAGGTTGTCTTGAATCCTAACGAGTAGGTCTTTTTTTGTTCTCCCTTTCAAATGTCCCTTTAGGAAAAGGTGATTCCTTTCCCAGTAGTGCTATTTTTTTTTCTGGGGTGATGAGTGAGAATTGCTTATAGTGTAAGTGTGTTAAAAATGAAAAGGTTTTCCCTTAAGAGACTGGGAAAGAAATTTACATTTGGTTAACTACAGACTTTTTGTAGAATTTTCTGGATTTTAATTATATATTTTTTCTTGTTACTACTTCAAGGTTGCCAGCATTTAATTAACTAGTGTCTGAGATGATATGCTATTGACCTAGAATGTATTACATCATGGTTGAATAGCAATAGTTCACTGAAGCAACTAATGCTCATTTTCACTGCAGAATATCCACCTTCCTGATTTGATGCTGATGAGGTAGCTGAAGCTTGGAATAACTAATCAAGATGAACAATATGATCATATACACTGTAGAATGATTCAGAGGTTGTATGGGGCCTTTAACCATCCTTTATTGTTTTGATAATAATTTTCAGATTCAAATATTATTACCTTAGATACATTTAATAAGATGGCAAGTGAATTATTATTCATAGAATCTCTGAGTTGGAAAAAACCTCAGTGACCATATAATGCCACCAGTACATGAATTCAAATTCCCTCTACCACATATCTAATAAGTGAGTCTTAATTTGGCCTATAGTGAAATAAGGTTATCCTGTCTGAGGTAGCCCATTTCATTTTTGAATAACTCTGTTAGAAGAACTTTCCTCATATCCAGCCTAAATTTGCCCCTTGGCAACTTGCACCTGATTTATATTGGGAGGAGGCAAGTAGATTCAGTCTAATCTTTCAGCCTTTGACAGATGACAGCTCTTTAAATATTTGGAGTTTTAAAAAAATATTCATTTTTCCTAACTTTATGCAATTTTCAATATTCATTTTTGTAAGATTTTGAGTATCACATTTTTGTCCCTCCGCCCTTTCCCCTCCCTTCCCCTTGACAGCAGTTAATTTAAGAGAGGTTATACATGTATAATTATGTTAAACATATTTATATATTAGATTTATTATGAAAAAAATCCTGAACAAAAAGAAAAATGAAGAAAAACATAAAACAAATTAAAAAAATTGAAAATAGTATGTTTTGCCCTGCAGTCAGACTTCATACTAAAATCCTTATTCCCTAACTATGTGATACATTGGATAGAGTGGAAGATTTGGGATCAGGAAGACCAGAATTCTGGAATTCAGTTCCTGCCTCAGGCACTTATCTGCTGTGTAATCCTGAGGAAGTCACTTAATCTCTCTATGCCTCAATTTCCTCACTTATAAAACAGAGATAATAGCATCTACATTATACAGGAGTTTTGTAATGCTCAAATTCAACAAATGTAAAGAGTTTTATAAAACTTAAGGTGCTGCCATAAATACTAACGAGATGGTGATGATGATGATGTGATAATAATAATAATAATAATAATAATAATAATAATGATGATGATGCAAACTGATATCTAGCCATTCCTCCCCCATCTTGCACTTATGAAATTTATGGATACTGAAAAAAAGGAAGAGAAACATAAAGGTAGAAATGTAGAAGCAAAAGTGGACACATTGGGCGGCTAGGTGGCGTAGTGGATAAAGCCCCGGCTCTGGAGTCAGGAGTACCTGGGTTTGAATCCGGTCTCAGACACTTAATAATTACCTAGCTGTGTGGCCTTGGGCAAGCCACTTAACCCCATTTGCCTTGCAAAAAAAAACCAAACCTAAAAAAACCAAAAGTGGACACACATGATGAGTTCCAATTTCACTGCTATCCTTTTTTGTTTTAAAAGTGTTATTTTATCCCTTGGGTTCTGTCTGAGAGCCTCAGCAGGAACAAGCGAAATTAATAGTTCTTAATCACTGATGTTCAGTCCTTGCGCTAGATCTCAGACAAAATGGCAGTAATTGGCCATTAAGGCAAAAGCAGCCTGTCTAAGCTAAGCAATGTTAAGAGGTTTCTCTTTTGTGATAAAATGACTCAGATCATTCTCACTGTTGATCATCTCCTATTTTTGCTATGTCTAGCTTGTTTGTACAATATTGGTTGCATGTTGTATCCCTCTTTAGATTGTGAGTTCCCTGAATGCAGGGATCATTTGTACCTTTCTTTGTGTGTACAATACTAAGTACATTACTGTTTGACCTCTGAAATGATGGCTTTTAAACTACCTTCTCAAAGACCTGAACAGATTCTTTTTTTTAAAGAATAAATTTATTTGGTTATTTTTGAATTTTACAATTTCCCCCCAAATCTCCCTTTCCTCCCCCCAGCCCCCACAGAAGGCAGTCTGTTAGTCTTTACATTGTTTCCATGCTATATATTGATCTAAATTGAATGTGTTGAGAGAGAAATCATATCCTTAAGACAAAAAAATATGAGATAGAAAGATTACATAATAAGATAACTTTAAAAAAAAATTAACGGTAATAGACTTGGTCTTTATTCAAACTCCACAATTCTTTCTCTGGATATAGATGGTATTCTCCATTGTAGATACTCCAAAATTGTCCCTAATTGTTGCACTTAAGAAATGAGCAAGTCCATTAAGGTTGATCATCAACCCCATGTTGCTGTTATGGTGTATAATGCTGAACAGATTCTTCTAAGTGAATCTCTTGAAAAGACATATTCCTATGTAAATGATTGAAAAACATGAGATGTCAACCCATAAGCACCTATTGGGAAGGTGCAATGTTAGGTGGATGAACCATCCAAAGAGAAATTAGATACAATTACAGAAAAGTACAAGACATATAGGCTTCCTTCAGTTAGCAAGCATGTTAAATGATTACTGTGCTAAAATATCACTCCAAGCTATAAAATTTAGCTAATAATAAAAAAGAAACAACATATATAAGTATCATAGGAGTTCAGAAGCGGGAAAGATCACTTTGGGTGGATATGGTCAAAGAAGATTTTCTTCACAGAGGAGTTACACTTGAGTTTGATGCTCAGGGGTGAAGGATATGCAGATGTAGAAATTCATGAGAGTTTTGCTAGTATATTCAGCAAAATAGTCCATCTAGAACAAAGAGTCTAGGTAGTACTAGGGAGAGAAAATGGAAAAAAATAGAACCAAAACAATGCTACCAGATTGTGAAGGGACTTGAATGTCAAACTAAGAGAAGGTTGCTACGGATATGAGACTAATCTACAATTACCATCAAGGATTTTAGTGATTATTTAAACCAAATCCTCTCCAGCATACCAAATAATTGGTTATATTTGATCTGCTTAAACACTTCTAGTGCTGGGGAACTCAATATCTGTTGAAACAACTCATTCCATTTTTGCACAACTCTCATTATTAGAAAATTCTTTCTCATATTGTTCCAAAGTTCAACTTCTTATATTTTTTTAACAATATTTTGCAGTAATAAAATTATTTATTTAGTAAAAATGCTATTAAAATTAAAAATTATGGTTATAAATATAGTTTTCATCTTGTACCTGTCCCTGTGCTTGGATTGGTTTGGAGCTGGGCCCATTAATTGCTTTGATTGAGTGGGATCCATCTTTCATAGTCATAAAGAAGGGGGTGGGGGTGGCTTGCAGTTTAGTTGTTTTGGCATTGGTTGAGTGCAGAATGGTCATAAAAGTAAGCCAAAATTAAGTGCTGGGCATACCAGTTAAGGAACTGAAAGAATCGGGTTAAGAGATGGCATCTGAAGTGGAAACAAGGTTGGAACCAGGAACGTGTGAGAAATAAACTCTGGGTCTTAGGCTACAATACCTCAATAGTGGGCAAATATGAAAGGTTATCTCAATTTGCCAAATACAGTCTGTAGGCTTTTAATGCCTGGCCATTTACAGTCACATCTGACTTGTAATTCCTTGTAAAATCCCTTTAGCTAGAGAACTCTTGGGATTACTATCTTATGGACATGTAGGATACATATTCACATATATAGTAAATACACACACTCACAGTATACATATAATATATATTTATATAAACACAAATTTTTATCTATCATTTATCTATCTCTATTTGTATGCATAATGTTTCATTCCAGGAAAATGTAAACTCTTTGAGGATAAGGGAAATTTTGGTTTTTCTTTGTTTTTGCAATACTTTGCATAATGTCTGATGCATGATGTTTATTTAATTTTTTTTAAAGAAAGAGTTTATTTATTTTGAGTTTTACAATTTTTCCCCCATTCTTGCTTCCCTCCCCTCACCCCCCATAGAAGGTATTATGCTAGGGTTTACATTGGTTCTATGTTATACATTGATCTCAGTTGAATATGATGACAGGGAAATCATATCATTAAGGAAGAAAAAAAAGGATGAGATATTAAAATTACATAATAATGCTTTTTATTTTCTAATTTGATGGTAATAGTCTTTGGTCTTTGTTCAAAGTCCATAATTCTTTCTCTGGATACAGATGGTATTCTCCATTGCAGTTAGCTCAAAATTGTTCCTGGTTGATCGGGAACAATTTTGGGCTGTCTGCAAAGGAGAGTGCCATCTGTATCCAGATAAGGAGCTGTGGAGTTTGAACGAAGTTCAAGGACTATTCCCTTTAATTTGGAAAAAAACCAGATGTCTTATTGTCTGATCTTGTTAAAAAAAATTGTTCCTGGTTGTTGCACTGAAGGGATGAGCAAGTCCATCAGGGTTGATCATCACCCCTATGTTGCTGTTAGGGTATACAATGTTTTTCTGTTTCTGCTGATCTCACTCAGCATCAGTTCATGCAAATCTTTCCAGGCTTCCCTGAATTCCCATACCCCTGGTTTCTAATAAAACAACAGTGTTCCATGACATACATATACCACAGTTTGTTAAGCCATTCCCCAATTGATGGACATTCACTTAATTTCCAATTTTTTGCCACCACAAACAGGGCTGCTATAAATATTTTTGTACAAGTGATATTTTTACCTTTTTTATCATCTCTTTAGGGTATAGACTCAGTACTGCTATTTCTGGGTCAAAGGGTATGCACATTTTTATTGCCCTTTGGGCATAATCCCAAATTGGATGAGTTCACAGCTCCACCAACAATGTATTAGTGACACATAGTGTTTAATAAATGCCTCCTGACTTAAATTGTTCTCTTTGGTGGTTAAGGCTGGCACAGGACAAGTGCTGCTCATGGAAATGAGTGATAATATAAAACTTTTATTCTGTTGCATAAGGTCAGTTCCTCAATGAATATATGCAACCTTATCTCTTGACAACAAAACCTTAGACAGGAATCAACTTTTACTACAATCAAAATCCCAAACCAAAAACAAACAATTGGAGAATTAGGTTCCTTATTTACTAAATCAATTATATGTTCTTTATAGATACTTAAAAGGAGTTTCTTGTCTTAAATGCTAATAGGGAGATACATAAAAGTTTACCTGATTTTTTAATTTAATTTTTTTTGAAAAATTCTAGGAGTAAAAAGAAAGGAAAAGAAAAAGAAGCCACAGGTGTTTTACCTGAATCAGGGTAGGTTCTTTTTTTTGAGATGAATATATCTCTGTAGTACTATGATCATGTATTCTGTAAAGACATTAAATTAACACAAAATTCTATCCTGTAAAAATACTTTCAGGATTTAGAATAAATAAAAATATAATTTTCAAATAAACAATTTTCATTTAGATAAAGGAAATAATGGGCTAGTGGAGTATCAACACATCAAATGACCCATTTTCATTGTGGGGATTTGTAGCACTCCTTCAGGAAACAAGCTGTCATGCCTTAGTAGATTGTTTAATGAATTTTATGATTTTTTTAAAAAAAATCTTGCATTGGCTAATCTTCTAATGATGAAACAGTTTTGTTAATAAGTCTATCATACCACACATTTATTGAGATGTAGAACTTCTGGAATCTCTTAGACATTGGTCAAAGCAATTGGTAAAACTGAACCTCACAATATAATATATAATTTTGCTCAAGAAAAAGAAGTATTGAATGGAGATGATAAAACCCATGTATTATCAAAGATTTTTAGTAGTGGATTTACAATCTTGCATATGGACTATCCCTGAAATTTTAAGCACAATAACAAGCATATGAATGTATAAAAGATGACTTTGGATATCTAAAATAGATTCCTAGAAATATAAGTGCATGATTACTCATGTGTCAGAAAGTTACAGCGGATTGATATAGGGCCTGAACAGATGAGAGAGACAGAGACAGAGAGACAAAGAAAAAGAGACAAAGACAGACAAAACCCGAGAGATACACCAATACACACACAGAGATAGAGAGAGAGAAGGGAGAGGGAGAGAAACAGACAGAGATCTAATGAGAGATTGGAGGGAGAGAGACAGACAGAGAGAGAGAAAGGGAGAGAGAGAGAGAGAGAGAGAGAGAGAGAGAGAGAGGCAGAGAGACAGAGAGACAGAGAAAGAGAAAGAGAAAAAATGACAGAGAAAGACAGACAGAGAGAGACAGAGACAGTTATACACAAAGAGAATGAAACAGAGAGATAAAGAAGAGATAGAGGGAAAGAGAAAGAGACAGACAGAGACAGGCATATAGACAAATGGGGAAAAGAAGACAAAGAGAGAAAGAGAGACAGACACATAGCAAGAAATAGAGAGAAAAAGGGGTGGGAAAATCCAGCCAGACAGACTAATAGACAGAGACAAAGAAGTAGAGAGAAGGTTGACAAAGATAGAGTGGGAGGAGGGGAGAAGGGGAGGAGAAATATTGAGACAAAAAGGGGGAAAGAGAAAGAAGAAAAGATGAGAAAATGATTGTAAAGCCAAACCTATGTTTAATTCTGAATTGAAGCAGAAAATGAAAATTAAACATTTTGTATCTTCATCTTATAAAGTTATCACCTTTTCAATTCCATGACCCCTTTTGGGGTATTGGCAGGTGGGGAAGACATGCTTCACCTCTCTTCAGATAACTAGAATATAGTCGTTGCCAACTCTGACATTGCCCAGGAAAACAAAGATGGAGATATAATAGTGTAATCAATGAACCTGTATTCAAAAGCTTTTTCTTCTTAGTGGAGTCAGTCACAAGTTATTCTCTCAGAGAATAACAACTTTTTAGAACTCAGAGTAACTTGATTGTCATGCATTATCAGAATAAGGTATTATTAGATCAAAGGAAGTCATTAACTGTAAGAAAATATCAAGAACAGAAAATATCCTATTCTGTAGATATTGTATTAAGCTATCCACACAGGAAAAACCAAGGGGCTGAAGAATTACTAATATTCACTTATTGGGCATCTATTATGAAATTATATGGATAATTTACAGTGCTCAACTATCAATATGAATATATAATACTGTGAAAATGCATAAATTAGAATAAGAATCCAAGGAGAGAGAAGTGAGTTGAATGGAAGTTCATTCTAATGAAAATTTGGTAAATTACCAACTCCTTTAATGATCTTAACCTTATCAATTTCTATTTTACCCTCTGCTTCTAGGATATCATGGTAATTTTGCTGGATTATTTCTTGAAAGATGAAGTCTAGGGTCTTTTTCTGGTCATGATTTTCAGTAGCCTAATAATTTTCAAATTAGCTCTCCTGGATCTGTTTTCTGGGTTAGTTGCTTTTCCAATGAGATATTTCTTTTTCTAGTTTTCCTATTTTTCTAGTTTTTCTAGTATTTCTATTTTTTTCCAGTTTTCATTCTTTTGGTTTTGTTTTATTGCTTCTTGATTTCTCACACTGTCATCAACTTCCTTTAGCTCCATTTTACATTTGAAGGAGTTATTTTCTTTAGAGTTTTTTTTTTATCTCCTTTTCCAACTATTCATTTCTGCTTTATAAGGCATTTTTCTCCTCATTGTCTTTTGGAATTTTTCCATTTGAACTAAACTAGTTTTTAACACAAAGTTGTTGACTTGATTTTCCTGATTTTCCTGCATTGCTCTCATTTCTCTTCCCATGTTTTCCTCTACCTCTTTCAAAATCTTTTCTGAATTCTTCCATAGCTTTAGACCATTTCCTATTTTTCTTGGAGGCTTTGGATCCTGAAGCTTTGACCTTGTTATCTTCTGAGTATATATTTTGATACTCCTTGGGACCAAAGTAATTTTCTATAGTCATATTCTTCTTTTTCTGTTGTTTATTCATTTCCTCAGTCTATGACCTGATTTGCCTCACTTTCAAAGCTTTTGGGGTTTTTTGGTACACCCTGCAGAGACCTTAATTCCTTCAGGGTCTTATGAGTGGCTCTGACTGCTCTAATGCCTGTGCTCTGGTCTGTGGATGACCACAAGCAATCCCATCTGAACCTGGACTTGTGAGGAGGATCCCTGCTCCTTTGTAGAAGGATGGGGCCCAGACTGGTCCCTGGATCTGAGTATGGGCAAAGCAGCAAAGTCCTGCCCCAGGGATAGCAGAGAGACCTCTACAGTCTCCCCTCACTCCCTTACCATCTGAGGGCTGAGTGCTCTGGAAGCAGCTGCTGAGGGGCTTCAAATGTTCCTGCAGGTACTCTAAGGCCAACACCGGCCTGGGCTCCCTGCTCACTCAGGTACAGCAAAGTTTTCCTGCTGACCCTTGGAGACATCCTCAGAGATCAGTGGGCTAAGAAGTCTGGAAACCACTCTGGCTGCCACAGACCTGCATGTCCCCAGGGACGCAGGCACCCCATGGGCTGTTCCTGGAAGGTTGGATCTGGTTTTCTCTAATGCAAGGTAGATGCAATTGTGGCCTGGTTATGCTGGAGCTTTGTCCAACCCTCAGTCCTCATGGAACAGACATTTCCTGCAGATCTATCACGTTGTCTTGTACTGGGAAATTATTTTACTCATTTTTTTCTGTGGTCAGAGTAGTGATTTTATAGCTTTTGGAGTTTTTGGTGAAGGGTTTCTGGGCAATCCTGCCTTCCTGCCACCATCTTGGTTCTGACCCATTGATTCTAAAGTTCTTCCAGAAATAAAAGTCCATTTTTTTAACACCAATACCAGTATTCTACCAATGTTGCTTGAGTCCAAGTCACAGCACACAACATTCTCTAAAGAATTAGAAATCTGTATTTCTCAGAGAGTAGTAGAGAATTCAGTCCATAAAGAACTTCACAAAAGGGACTGGAAAAATGTGATTGAAAAAATAGCTTAATCATGTAGCAAGAATGATAGAGAACCCACAGATGACCAAGTATTCCACTGTTCTTCTCAAAACATTAGGGAAAATTGAGGAAGATCTCTGGTGCATCAGGTGAACTCCAATATAGCAAATTTATGATAGAATATGAATGCAGATATGAATGCATGCTAATTTGCATCATTGGAGAAAGATTCCACATAGGTATGGATATTTAAGTATAATTAAAAACAATTATCTCTCAAATTAAATAGAATAAATTGAAAATAATTTCTAAGTCATACTAAGTCTATGCTTGAAGAATGCATGGATACATTGAAAAAAAAGAATAGTTTCATTACCAAAAATACCTCATAATGAACACAAACTACTGAAACACAAAAATGACACCCATAATTCTTATTTATTTAATGTTTATTTGGAGAAAGAACATTTTTCATTTTGGATGCTTATCCTAGAATCTCTCCATGTTGTTTAAATAACAGTGACAATGAAGGGCACAATTTTCCTGCAAAAGCATAGAATAACAGAACTTTAGAGCTGAAAGGAATGTAAGAAATCATCTAGTTAAACCCCTAATCTGAGGACTCATTTCCTTTGAAGCATCTCTGACATGTGGTCATCCAGGCTTTGCTTAGATACTGCCAATGATGAGGAATTTTCCTGCCTCCTGAGAAAGTTCACACTGGAAATTCCTCATTATTAGAAGGTTCTATTTCATACTGAACTTAAATCTGTCACCTTGGAACTTTATTATTCTTCTATTCCTAAATATTTACATCAGTGATCATATTCCATGATTTTGTGCTAATATCATATTTTTTTTTAACTCTGGTTAATCACCCTTTGTTCAAAAATTTTTAATCATATCTTTGAATTCTCTCTTCAAACTTATTGATCTCATCTAGACATATTTTTGTTCTCCAGTATTTCTAAAATATTCCCAAGACTGAACAGAGTACTCCAGATTTTAATCTGAGCAGTGAAGAATACAGTAGAATTATTGTCTCTTTTAACTGGATGTGTAATTTCATGTATTATTACAGCCCAGAAACACACTCCAATGACTGCATCATCAAGCTGCAGAGTGTGTAATGAAACAATCCTCACAGGCTGGTTTTCATTAATACCAGAGCCAATTGCTGTTACTATGCTCCCTTGCTTCTTCCCCAAAACTGTAGCATTCAAGAAGAAGCACCAGTGACTATCCCTTTGGGTGCTCCTCTTTTCTTTCTGGTAACTTTTGATCTAGTGAAATCTGCATTTCATTAAATTTCTGTTTTGCTTTGGACAGTGGTCATTATCTGTTAAATACAATAAAAATCAGGTATGTACCTTGATTATACTGTACTAATTTCACACACTATAGGAGGAGATTTTTCTTATTGAATATCAGATTATACTTTAAGTGTAACAAGTGATTTCCTTGGGATATTTTTTTAAAAAATCATTTTACATAGTTGCAAATTGATACTTAAAAATTTCAAAACATGCTGCTAAGTGATTGATGTTTGAATGGCTTCTATTAATTGGGAATCTTTAATTTTATTAGGTATCTCCATAACAACCCCATGCTAATTGACATTATTTTCCTTACATAAAAAATCATCCAGAAAACCTAAATTGTACTTTGATGTTTGGTCAAATCACATGGCAAAACTCCTACCTATTTGAGGTTTGTTAAGTCTATTGTCTGAACATAGTATTGATTTAATCCCTATCAATTTGGTGAATTGGGAACAGGGTAACATAAGTCTCAACATAAGTGCAGATCAGGAACACAGATATCAAGTCATTATCAAGAATCTGATAGACCAGTTAATGAGAAGGAAATGGCCCAGGAAATGAGACATTATAGGACTGTAGACTAGGGAATTTTAGGTCAGCTGAGCATAAACCCACAGAAATTTGAGAGTTGGAAGGAACCTCAGCAGCCATGCAATTCAATCCACATCCTAATTAAATGTCCTTTGTAATATATTCAATAAAAAGCCATTCCACTTCTGCTTGAAGGTTTCCAAGAATGAGGAGCCTACACAACCTCTCAAGGTTACCCTTTACACTTTTGGTTATTTGTAATTGTTAGGAGGTTTATTTCTTACATCAAACCTCAATTTGTCTCTTTGAAACACCCATCCATTATTCTAGGTTTTCCCCTTTGGGCTAAGCAGAACAAATCTAATCTGTTTTCCAAATGAAGTGAACATAGTTACTGTGTATACTCCAGAGTCTTCTCTTGCTCAGGATAAACATCCCTAGTTCTTTTAACTAATCATCAGGTGACATAAAATTATAGTTCTTTAATTTCTGGGTGTCCTCATTCTCCTGGTCAACTGTGGCAATAAGGATGAAATACAATACTCCAGATGAGGTCTGATAAAAATTCTATTTTACCGAGGAGCTGTCACCTTTCTGTTACTGAAAGCTGTACTTCTCCTTTAATACAGCCCCAAGACTGTAATGACTTATTTCACTCTCACATCCTTCTCATTCAGTCTATTAAAACCTGCAGAGCTATGCCTCCTTTGTCATACCTTTGAAACATTATTTTATACCCAAGAATAAAGCTTTACATTGATTCTTAATTAATTGCATTGATTTAGACTTAGCCCAATGCTCTAGTCTAGTCCATAAAAATATTTTCATATTTTGTCTCTGTTATCTTGTGTGCTATATGATACTCCTCCCAGCTTAATGTCATTAGCATATCTGATGATCATAACATATCTGACATTATCAAAGAGATTTCTAAAATGCTAAATAGTCCAGGACCAATCAAAGATATTTGGGGAGCTGGACACTCCACTGGAGACTTATTGTCAAATTGACATTAAACCATCTAATATTAATTAGACCAAGTTACCTCCTAATGTAGATGAGGAAACTGAGGTCCAGAGATGGGACTTGCCTATAGTAATGAACAAAAGTAAGAATTAAACTTAGATCCTCTGACTCAAATATAGCACTTTTTCCATTGGCTAAAACAGAATCAAGGTCATAACAAGAAATTAACAATCATGACTGGATTTCAGTCTTTAAAAGTTGGATGACAGACAATAGACAAGGGATTAAACTAAAAAAAGAAAAAAAGCCATTTGGTACATTCAAGGGCCTCATTGGTATAAGCAGGTTTTAAATCCTTTTGTTCAATATTCTGTATTCTAACCTCAGCAAATGTTCTTCAAATGAAGAGTTCCTGGTACCACCACTACTTTAATTTATCTCTGTGGAATCCAGTGATTGGCAAATATATTCAATCAGTTTTCTCCATACCACACAAAATATGAGTTCAAGATGTTAAAAAACTATTTTTAGACTATATATATATATACATTTTTAGCCATAAAGCATTCTGAATTAATACAGGAACTCACTAATAAGATGGATCATCATGTCATTTCCATTTTTCTTTGTAATCGCTTCTCTAGAGTTTCCATCATTAAGAGTAAAATAATTATTGAAGCATTTTTGGTAAATGTTTATATAAAATCTCTCAGTAGGAACCTCAGAGCCCATTGGGATCAAATCATAAAATGATTATTTTTACAATATTGACAACAAAGGGACCATGCAATCATCATTTGAGGACTTTTGGGGGAGGGAAACACAATCTCTCAAAGCAGCTTATTTCATTTTTTGGATAGCTCTAATTGTTAAGAAATTTTCTTCTACATACAGTTAAAGAATATAGGTGTAACAGTGGATAGAGCATTGGGCCTGGAATTGGGAAGAATCACGTTCATGAATTCAAATTTTACCTCAGACTTTTACTACTAGTGTGACTCCAGGCAAGTCACTTAATTCTGTTTGCTTCAGTTTCCTCTTCTGAAAAATGATTTGGAGAAAAAAATGTAAACTGCTTCAGTATCTTTTATAAGAAAACCCTATATGGAGTCATGAAGAGTTGGACTTGACTGAAATGACTGAATAACAATAACATCTAGTTTAAATCTGTTTCTCTGCAACTTCCACCCATTATTCCTAGTTTTGACCTCTGGCACCTATAAAAAAGACATGTAATCTTTCTTTCACATGCTTACCCTTCAAAGACAAATTTCTCCCTAACCCACATACATAACATCCTATTTTCTCCTACTCTAAAAGTCATTTCCTTCAACTGAACATCAAATGGAATAGTAAATATATTTAAATATATTCTAAGGAAAAGGAGAATGAAACCTGGAATTATTAGGTCTTGAATGTTACAAAACCCACTTTACAGTTCAGAGGATTTTTGGGTATTTGAAGACCTAAAGGACTTAGAGGTAGATAATAGTAGGATTAAAAATTAGTATTATTTCTTAGAATAAGAAAGCATTAAGTTGTTGATGATGATGATGATGTTCATCCTTTGTGATTGAAGAGGAAGTAAAGATCATCATGTTAAGTAATAATAATCAAGTTAAGTAATTATATTCAGAATAGAAAAGAAATCTGTGGTAGCAGGAGGTAGGAGTGCAAGAGGAGTTCTTGGGCTTCCTGCTCTAGTGTATTTTCCTCCATTCTGTATTGCTTTTCAATGTTGGGGGAAATGCATGCCTTTCTACAAAGCCTGCAGAGGTCTTCTCTGAGTGGTAAGCATTGACTCTTGGATTCTGAGAATCAGCATTCATGAGATGCAGCACCCATGAGGTACCAATACTTGAACTGTCACAGAGACATGAATTTTAAGTGATCTCTAGAATATTGATTACATTTTGCTTTATTTCATCATTTTTGTCATGCACACTTACATGTCTATTGAATTATTGTCTGAATTCCATTTCTTTATAAAGTGAAAAAAGTTATTCTACCATCAAATGCTCTCTAAGGTTTTAGAAGTAAGGGGGTTTTAGTAGACATACTTATATTGAAATTCTCTGGGGGTCACTTGAGCCATATTTATTAGAAAAGACTCAAATATCTGTCATTCTATGCAAGAGCAGTTTTGTTGGGAAGCATAATGGCTAATTTGGATTTATTCACCATATTATTTTTTTCAGCCTTTTATCTATAGAATTCTGAAGCTCTGCATCTTTGTGGATATTTCTTTTAAGATTTAAATGGTCTCTTTTATGTTAACATTTTAATAATAAAAAACATATTTGAATCCTATGCATTAACTCAAACTTATGTAGCTCTCCTTTCTTATATAATCTGTTCCACTGTCTTCCCCTCCTCCAAATATCTGAGGGAATTTTGTGTTTGTAGTACAGTATGAAAACTGGTACTGCTCTGTCCAACTCATGTATTATATATTGTTTTATTTCTTGAACTTTGCAAGTACCATGAGTAATTTTGTGCTTCAGAATCTCCTGTTGTGAACCTCAGCATCTCACAGTGCCTGGAACATAGTATGTCTTAAATAAATATTAGCTGATTATCTGATTATGGAAGAGAGAAGATGGCTTGTATAGGATGAACAAGAAAATATAGATTGCAATGTCCATTGTTGGAGGGGATATACAAACTTATGAGATCACAAATCTACTTGAAATCATTTGATGGTATCATGAAGACAGCCTAGGGAAATTTATTATTATTATAATTTTACTTTATTTTCAAATTGATTTATTTTCATCCACTTGCCCATGCATATTTCCAAGTTACAAAATTTCACTCTGCCCTCCCTTCCCAATCCTCGCCCCCAGCAGGGAAGAGTCAGAGAATTTTACATACATATTTTGTTAAACATGTTTACAAATGAGTAATTTTCAGCATGAGGAATTAGGATTAAAGGGAAGAGATACATAAGAGGTAATTTTTAAAAAGTATTTGTAAGAGTTTTTTCTGTATGTTTAGTTTAGTTTAGATTTCTTCCATTGGTTGGGGATAATATAATCCATAACCAGTCAAATACAACTATCCTAGCTCTCTGGACTGCTGAGAGGAGCTGCTTCCATCAAGGTTGTTCATCTCATAATGTTGTTTATGTGTACATTATTCTCTTGGTTCTACTCCCTTCACTCAGGATCAGATCCCATAAGTCATTCCCTGCTTCTCTAGAGTCCGATCATTTATTGTTTCTTATATAACAATAATATTCCATAGTATTCATGTACCATAACTTGTTTAGCCATTCCCCAATTGATGGGCATCCCTTCAATTTACAATTCTTTGCCACAACAAAAAAGGGCTGGAACATATAGGACTTTTCCATTTTCTTTTTATAATTTCTTCTGGATATAGACCTAGAATTGGAATTGCTTGGTCAAAGAATATGAAGAGTTATATTGCTCTTTGGGCATAGTTCCATATTGCTCTCCAGAAAGGGTGGATTCATTCACAACTCCACCAGCAATGCGTCAATGTTCCAATTCTCCCACAAGCTCTCCAAGATTGATCATCTTCCCTTTTTCTCATCTTGGTTAATCTAATATGTGTGAGATGATACTTCATTGTTGGTTTTATTTGTATTTCTCTAATCAATAGTGATTTGGATCATTGTTTATATATAATTTTAATTTCTTTATTTGAAAACTGTCTGTTCATATCCTTTGACCATATCAATGAGGGAATTACTTGTGATCTTATGATTTGATGCAACTTTCTATATGTTTTAGAAATGAGATCTTTATAAGAACTCCTGGTCATGAGGATTGTTTTGCAGCTTTCTGCTTTCCTTCCAATTTGGTCAGCACTGATTTTTATTAGTGTAAAAGCTTTTTTTAATTTAATATAGTCAAAATTATTCATTTTGCAGTTTATAATGTACTCTAATTCTTATTTGGTCATAAATTTATCTTTTTTCCATAGATCAGTTAGAATATTTTTCTTTGTCTAATAACTTATGCATGGTATTCCTCTTTATGTCTTGGTATAGGGTGTGAGATGTGGATCTATGGACTAGTTTTTGCCATACTGTTTTCCAGTTTTCCCAAAAATTTTTGCCAAATAGTGAGTTCTTATTCCAGAAGCTGATGTCTACTGCAGTTTCTTTTGAACCTATCCTAATCCACTGATACGTTACTCTATTTCTTAACCAGTAGCAGACAGTTTTGATGACTGCTGCTTTACAATTCAGTTGCAAATCTGGTAGAGCTAGGCCACCTTCCTTTACATTTTTTTTCATCAGTTTCTTTGCTATTCTTGCCCTTTTGTTGCTCCAGATGAATTTTGTTGCTATGTTTTCTAGCTTGGTAAAGTAGTTATTTGGTAGTTTGATTGATATGGCACTGAATAAGTAATTTAATTTTTGTAGAAGTGATGTTTTTATTATATTAGCTCAACCTAATGATAAGCATTTGACATTTTTCCAATTATTGGGATGACTTTATTTGGGTGGGAAGTGCTTTATAATTGTGTTCATATAGGTTCTGGCTTTGTCTTGGGAGGTAGATTCCCAAATATTTAATGTTGACTACAGTTATTTTAAATGGAATTTGTCTTTCTTGTTCTTGGGCTTTGTTGTTCATATATAGAAATGCTGATGATTTATGTGGCTTTATTTTATATCCTACTACTTTGCTGAATTTGTTAATTGTTTCAAGGAGTTACTTAGATGTTTTTCTTGGGTTCTCTAGGTATACTATCATATTATCTGCAAATATTCCTTCAGTTTCTTTTTCTTTTCCTATTGCTACTGCATGTAATTCTAATAATACATTGAATAGTAATGGTGATAATGGGCATCCTTGTTTTACCTCTGATTTTATTGGAAATGCTTTGAGTTTATTGCTATTACATGTAATATTTGTTGGTGGATTTAGATAGATAGAATTATAAGGAAAACTCTATGCCTAAACTTTCTAGTGTTTTTAATAGGAATGAATGCTGTATTTTATCAAAGGCTTTTTCAGCATAAGTTTTCTGTTGGTTTTGCTATTGATATGCTTAATTATGTTGAGTGTTTTCCCAATGTTGAACCATCCTTGCCTGCCTGTTATAAATCCAACCTGATCATGGTGTATTATCCTGGTAATAACTAGCTATATTCTCATTGCTAAAATTTTATTTAAGATTTTTGCATCAATATTGATTAGGGAGATTGGTCTATAATTTTCTTTGTCTATTTTGGCTCTTCCTGGTTTAAGAATCAGCACCATGTTGGCATCATAAAAGGCATTTGGCAGAATTTCTTCCTTTCCTATTTTTAAAAATAGTTTATGTAGAATAGGAACTAATTGCTCCTAAAATGATTGATAGAATTCACTTGTCAATCCATCTGGACCTGGAGACTTTTTCTAATTGAATTTATTGATGATTTTTTCAATTTCTTTTCATGAAATTGGCTTATATAAGTAATTTATTTCCTCTTCTATTAATCTGGGCATTTTTCTTTTGGTTTTTGCTAGGCAATGGAGTTACGTGGCTTGCCCAAGGCCACACAGCTAGGTAATTATTAAGTGTCTGAGGCCGGATTTGAACTCAGGTACTCCTGACTCCAGGGCCAGTGATCTATCCACTGCACCACCTAACTGCTCCCATTTTGCATTTTTTTTAGATATTCATCCATTTCACTCAAGTTATTCAATTTATTGTCATATAGCTTAGCAAAGTAGCTCTGAATTATCTCTTTACTTTCTTCCTCATTGCTGGTTAGTTGACCCTTTTAATTTTTGATACTGGTAATTTGGTTATCTTTTTAAAAATCAAATTAGCCAAAGGTTTGTCTATTTTATTGACTTTTTCATAAAACCAATTCTTAGTTTTATTTAAGAGATCAATGGTTTTCCTGCTTTCAATTTTATTAATCTCTCCCTTGATTGATTTGATATTTAATTTGATATTTAATTGGGGATGTTGAATTTGTTCTTTTTCTAGCTTTTTTAAATTGAACACCTAATTTATTGATCTCATCTTTCTCTATTTCATTCATATAGGTATTCAGAGACATAAAATTTTCCATCAAAACTGCCTTGGCTGCATCCCATAAATTTTGGTTATAGTGTCACATTATTATGATTTTCTTGGATATAATTATTGGTTATTTCTATTATTTATTGCTTGATCCACCTATTATTTAAGATAAAGCTATTTAATTTCCAATTAGTTCTTGGTTTCTCTTTCCCTGACCCTTTATTACATATAATTTTTATTGCGTCATGGTCTGAGAAATGTGTATTGATTATTTCTGCCTTTCTGCATTTGATTATAAAGTTTTTGTGCTCTAGTATGTGGTCAGTTTTGGGTGAAAGTGCTGTGTACTGCTGAGAAAAGGGTATATTCTTTTTCTATCCCCATTCAGTTTCCTCCAGAGGTATATCATATCTAAGTTTTCAAAGAGTCCATTCACCTTCTTAAATTCCTTCTTGTTTATTTAGTGCTTAGATTTATCTAGTTCTGAGAGAGGGAGGTCTCCCATTATTAAATTTTTGCTGTCTATGTCTCCTTGTAATTCACTCAGCTTTTCCTCTAGGAATTTGGATGCTATACCACTTGGTGCATACATGTTTAGTAATGATATAGCTTCATTACCAATGGTGTCTTTTAAGAAGATGTAGTTTCCTTTCCTTCCTTATCCCTTTTAAGGAGATTGATTTTTCCTTTTAGTTTGTCTGAGATTAGGATCGCTTCCCCAGATTTTTTTTTTTACTTCAGCTGAGGCATAATATACTTTGCTCCAACCTTTTACTTTTACCTTGTGTGTATCTCTCTGCTTCAAATGTGTTTCTTGTAAATAACAAATTACAGGATTCTGTCTTTTAATCCATTCTGCTATCCACTTCCATTTTATGGGACAGTTCATCCCATTAACATTTTTTTTTAAATTTTTTTTGCAAGGCAATGGGGTTAAGTGACTTGCCCAAGGCCACAGAGTTAGGTAATTTTAAAGTGTCTGAGGCCATATTTTAACTCAGGCACTCCTGACTCCAGGGCCAGTGCTGTATCCACTGCACCACCTGGCTGCCCCCCATTCACATTTACAGTTAAAATGACTAATTCTGTATTTCCCTCCATGCTCTCTTTATTTATATTTATCTTTTTCCTTTTCTCTTATTTGTCTTCAGCAAAATTTTACTACCTTTTCTTTTAAAAATCTAACTTTTGGTTTATTTTCATTTATACCTACTCTTCCTTTTTATTACTACCTTCTTCCTTTATCTTTCCCTTGCCTAGTCCCCCCTTTCCCTCTAGATTAGATTTTTAAACCCAAATGGAAATATATTTTATTCCCTAAATCTTTGAACAGAATTTACTCAACATTTATATTATCCCCTCTTTTCCTCTAAAATTATAAATCTTTATGCCTCTTCCCTTGGTATTATTTATTGCTCTAATATTATTAATCAGGTATCCTCAATCACAGTTAATTATTTGTTTGCTTGATAAACTCCTTTTGTTATCATGATATCATCACAGATTGTTTACTTGATTGCTTGATAAGCAGCATTTACTCAAATTGCATCAAATTGTAATTATAATCATTTTTACCTTACCCTCTTTTCAAGTATCTTTCAAGTACACACAGTCCTCCTCAGGAGGCAATTATCATCCAAAGTCATATCATTTCTTGAACTATTTGTGCCTCTCCTCCCAAATTTATTTTCTTTCACACTTTACCTCCTTCCCTCCCCACCCATGGTACTTAACACTTTGTTAAGTAAAGCAAGACCTATTCTCTCTCCCACTTTGCCACTCCCCCCCCCCCCCCCCCCCACCATCCATGGTACTTAATCCCTTGTTAAATGAAGCACAGGTTAATTCAAACTCTGATCTAATTAACTGTAAGAATCTTAAAGATCTTTAAATACTGGGAGGTTCTGGAGGTGTCACCTGAGAACTTTACAAATGATTGTAAATTATAGTGAAACTGGCTCAGGTCCTTGCAGTTTATGATGCCTTTACTAGACAAGGTGCTAAACACAGTGGGATTAGAGTGAGTCATAGAATAATGAGACACTTAAATTTAAAGTTAACACCCTGGCTTTTCTTAAGGGCTATTTTCCCCCCAAATATAGTGATGTCATCTCAGACCTCTTCAGTGGAGAAATAAGACCCAATTATACCCATATCCTTTAGGTTCATTCTCTTCAATTATATTCTACCCTCTAATTATCCAAAGAGAAGTAAAGTTCTAAAGAATTAGAAGTGACATAACTTCCCTTTTAGGGTTGTATACAATTTGATAGTCTTGACCAACATTTGTTTTATTTTTTTTTGCTTTTTCCTTCCCCTTTTTATTTACCTTTATTGTTTTTTTTGTTTTTTTATTTTTTGCAAGGCAAATGGGGTTAAGTGGCTTGCCCAAGGTCACACAGCTAGGTAATTATTAAGTGTCTGAGACCGGATTTGAACCCAGGTACTCATGACTCCAGGGCTGGTGCTTTTATCCACTGGGCCACCTCGCCAACCCTTATTGACCTTTAGTTTTGCAATTTTGGCAATTTAATTATCTGCTCAGTTCTGGTCTTTGTGTCAGGAAATTCTGGAAGTCCTCTATCTCATTGAACATTCATCTTTTCCCCTGACAGTATATGCTGAATTTTGCAGGGTAGTAAATTCTGGGCTGTAATCCCAGGTCCTATGCTCTCACTTCTATGGTATTCCAGGTCTTCTGGTCCTTCATTGTTGAGGCTAATAGGACTTGTTTGAATCTGAGTCTGTTTCCTTTATATTTGAATTGTTTTCTTTTTTGCTGCTTGCAATATTCTCTCCTTTATTTGAGAGTTCTGGAATGTGGCTATTACAGCTCTCAGAGCTTTTATCCTGGAGTCTCTTTCTGGAGGGGTTGTGTGGATTCCCTTTTTTTTTTTTTGGTTTGGCAATGGGGTTAAGTGACTTGCCCAAGGTTGCAATTAGGTAATTATTAAGTGTCTGAGGCCAGATGTGAACTCAGGTCCTCCTGACTCCAGGGCCAGTGCTCTTTCCACTATGCCACCTAGCTGTCCCCTGTGGATTCTTTCAATGGGTATATTGTTATCTTGTTCTAGTAGATTTGGACATTTCCCCCTTATAATTTCCTGTATGATGTTTTCCATGTTCTTTTCTTGATCTAGGCTTTCTGCTAGTCAGATGATTCATAGATTGTTTCTCCTGGACCTGTTTTCCAGGTCATTTGTTTTCCCTAAAAGGTACTTTATATTTTTTTCAATTTTTTTTCAGATTTTTTGTTTTGCTTGATGGTCTTGTAGATTCATTGGTCTCTATTTGTTCAGTTCTAATTTTTAGGGTTTTATTTTCTTCAGCTACCTTCTGTGTTTCCTTTTCTAGTTGGTTATTTTTACTTTTAATTGAGTTGATTTTTTGGTCAATTTTTCATAATTTTCCTGCATGACCTTCATTTCTTTTTTCCATTTTTCTCCTTCCTCTCTTATTTGGTTTTTAAATTCTTTTTTAATCTATTTGATGAGCTTTTGTATTTGAGTCCAATTTATAAACCATTTGAAACTTCCCCTGTGAGTGATTTTTTTACCACTTTCTTCTTGACATGACATTGCTTTCATCTTTGTATAAAGTATTTTTCTACAGTGAACGCTCTTTTAGATTTTTAGTTTATCTTTGCTGTTTTAACTCTTCTTCGGGGGTACAGGGAATATAGATTAAAGCTTCAATTTTTTTTTTTTTTTTTTTTTTTTTGCTGGGGCTGGGATCTGATCCCTGGCTTTCCATTGGTCAAGATGTTATCCATGCAGTCAGGCCTTGCCTTTGCAAAGGTATTTTTTCCCCTCTTTTATGTTCAGGTTCTGACTTAACAGTGGTTAAGACAGGCCTGTCTTTTATCCCAGTGTTTTCAGGGTTCAGACTTTGTTTGGAACTGAAGTCCTTCCTGCTAGTTTGCTATCTAACTGCTGGGACCTCTGCTGTGTTTAAGCTGTTGGGACCTGAATTGCACTGTGGCTAAATGCCTCCTGGCCTTTACTTCCATTTTTCCCCAAAAGAGACAGTCCTTCACTGATAATCCTCCAAAATGTCTACAGTTGAAAATTTCTTTGAATCTTCTCTTTTTCTTTGTGGGATCTGTAGTTTGAATTTCAGAGTAGAGGCTTCATTTATGTTTCATAGGGAAAAGTTCCAGGGGCATGTTAGCTCCGCACTGTTATCTTGGCTCTGCTGAAATTTTTATTATAAGTGTGAAATTTTAGAAATACTTTAAGATAAAAAGATGGTACTATTCTCATATTTTTTTCATTTGAAAATCTTCCTTTTTCACTAATTATCTTTTTTGTTAAGTATAGATACATTTTTTATTATTAATTAAACTTTCCTTACCTTGGAGAAAGACCTTTCTGAGAACAGAATGAGATTTTTAGATCCTAATTAAAGCTTTGACTATTCTATCATTACCAACTTCTCCAGCTATACTGAGTTTTTTCCTTCCTTCCTTCCTTCCTTCCTTCCTTCCTTCCTTCCTTCCTTCCTTCCTTCCTTCCTTCCTCCCTTCCTTCCTTCCTTCCTCCCTCCCTCCCTTCCTTCATTTGTTTCTTTTTTGTAATTCCTATACTGAGGTAAGATTCACACCTATAGCTCTTTATCTATATTTCTTAATGTAGTATTAATGTTAATGTAGTATTACATGGCTCTATAAGTTACAATCCTTGGATAAGATGATTAATCCTCTTAGTCTCAGTTTACTGAATTATACAGTGAATGAATTGTAAAATGAAATGATTGTGCTAGATGACTTCTAAGGTCTTTTGGAACTGCAGGCTTCCATTGCCTTGTGATCTTGATGAGTCACAATTTTATTTAGTTAATGAGAATGATTCTCAAAGATGAACAAAGCTTTTTTTTTTGAGTTCATAAAGATAGAGACCAGTAATTTCATAATTCCTTTTTATTTTGTTTCAGATTACAAACATCAAGGGGAAGTTATGGTAGAAAATATGGTAAAAATAAATGAAGGGACCAAAGTCTTGTAAAAACCTGCTTAGTCACTTTATGACTTCACAATTTGAATGCTTTCTTTAAGAAGAGAGTTAGGAAATGCTGGATGTGAGTAGCAGCAAACAATAGCATCCCAAAAGATGCCAAAGAAATGCATTGCTTTTTTTAGTAGATAGAAAGCTTTATCCATTAACAGTTAATTCAGTATGAGCCATCTGTGTGTGGCTGGGTGATCAAGAGGATAATCATCAATTAGATGAAAAGTCAAGACTGATAAATTATAAGCAAAGAATAAATATGAGGATGTGATACATTATATTAATATAATTCCAACGAAACTTGATAAAACCTGGTGTCAATTCTGAAAAATGATATGTAGGGAAAATGTAAAAAATGAGACGATCAACATTTTAAAGGAAAAGTATAACAGATGAAAAAATGGTGACCATAATGAGGTGGCTGACAGAGTCCATTAACTGCTTTTGCCAGCCAGCTACTGATCTCCTTGTCAGCTGGAGAGATGTAACAGTTGTACAGTTGTGACAACACTAGCTTAGACAAAACCTCATGTATAAAACATTGCAATGTGACAAAAGAGGATGAGCAGGTTTTCCTTCCTAAAGAGTGAAAAGTAGTTGAAAGGAAAATCATCCTACAGAAAATTCTTATTACCTAATATCAAGAGACTAACCCCTGGTCATTTGGGAGGTATCAAGAGTAACAACAACATAGGAGATATTAAATGAAAAAGAAAGTGTATAATATACACAAGTACTCTAGCTACCTTTCTTGGATTGAGTTTACCACTCCCTTTTTTTCCACCATCATTTTCTTTAACACTGCTGCCTGCTGAACATGCACCTGGACAACAATAACATATTTGGTTAGAATATAAATTCTTTGAGGACAGGGACTATTTCATTTATGTCTTTGTAACTTTAGTGCCTAGGACAATGATGTTCTTAGTAGAGATTTAATAAAAAGTTGATAAATTGATTTAGAACTAGAAGGTACCTTTGAGATCATCTTATTAACCCTTCTCATTTTAGAGCTAAGGATACTCTAACTTGTCCAAATGTTGTCATGTTCTGACACTGGTTAAATGTCAGGATCAGAATTTGAACTAATATCACTCTAAGTTCCAACTCTAGATCTTCACAACATGGGACTAATAAAGTTTTTTTAGCCTCATCATACATTATATGCAATTCTTATTTGCTCACTCTGCCGTCCCAATATTTGACCTTGCTATTTCTTCTATTCTGTCTTCTGTCTCTGTGCCATTGGTGGCTCCTATAACTGGAAAGCAATTCCTCCTTGCCCTGTCTCATGGAATCCCTACTTTCCTTCAATGATCAAATCAAGCACCACTTATGATATGTTGTCTTTAATGATTTCCACAGATGCTAATAATATTTTTCTCCAAAATACCTTCTATTTATTCCTTATATACTTTTTTATGTACAAGCTGTCTCACCTGATGGAATGTAAACACTTTGAGGGAAGGGACTATGTGTCTTTTAATCCCACAATAGATTTAATGTTTGTTTATTGATGAATTAATGTTTTCTTCACTATGCCCTTTTGTAGCAAGGCATCATTATTGCAAGCTATAAAATGTAAATCTTGTATCAGACTGAAAATAATGAGACCCCCTCCCAACATTTAAAGCAGTATTATATTCCTGGGTAGAAAAAATTGTCATTTAATTTGTGTTTCAGAATCTTGATAGAAAGAGCAGCCTTAAGATTTAACCAGAGTCCATCACTGACCCTAGGAGGACAGATTATCAAGATGTATTAGATCTGGCTTGGTTTTCTAATAAAATCATGCTGCCAGGTAGATTTACACTGCTCTATATATAAACTCACAGAAGTCAGGATATGTTACCAAAATGTAATATTTCATTGTGTAGAAATAGGCAATTTCCAGCACTAAATATGATGTTTGTGAAATGAAAATAAGCTATTCTAAACTGCTGTAAATCCACAGCCTGCCTGAATTATCACCAATTGAAAGCACTAGCGATGTATGAGCATTATAGTGTCGATTCTTTGAGTCAAAGTAATTCCAATCTGGAATTACACTTAGTAAAGTGAGAGTATAAAGAGCCCTAAGAAAAGGCAACATTCACCAAAGGGATTTGGTTGAAAAAGCAGAGCAATTCAACATTGCTCCTTCCCAAGTTACTTTATCTTACTAAATATAGTTTATTCCATCCTCTACTTAGGGAAGTGACAAATATGAGTATTAGAAATTATGTTACAGAGGAAACATTGCCTAACATTTAATAGGAAAAGCATTTTGTGGTCTTTTTATTATGGTAATCATTCAAAGGGATATGGGCTGCTGAATTTTACAACTGAAACAAAAGGGGGGAAGGAAATGCCAGTTTTAATTATGTTTTATAAAATCCAGAACACCACCTCTATATATTGCCATGTCTCTTGCAAGAGACATAGTCACAAAGGGCTCTAAGGTGATCAATCTCTACCAGCATTACAAAGAAAACCTACTACTTATTCTGTCTCAGTTGGTCAGTTCTTCCTGAATGTGAACTGGATACTATTAGGAAGTAATGATGATTGTTCACAAAGGTAGCCTAACCTACAATGGTGGAAAAAGTAGATATTCATGAAATCAGTGAATAAATATAAAATGACAATATAAAGGAAGGAATCAACAGAGAATGAAACTAAGAGTCCTGTGGTCTTATAAAAATAGCTTTGAGAGGCTAAAGCTTATTTTTTCATATTTGCTTTCTGCTGTTTTATTTGGGTGGCATATTGTTGCTAAAATTATATTATCCCTCCTGATGAGCTTACATTCTAAATCTTTGTTGTTCTTGGATGCCATATCTTCTTGCTTATTGCTTTTGTTCTTGTTGTTTGTCCTTTGTTCCTGAAGAGGAATGTGACTTTAGGGAGGTGATGCTGTGACATGCAAGTGGATTGAATTTAAGTGAGAGAGGCCTCGTGCAAAGTCATTTGATGAGATGATGAAATGTATGTCACCTGTACTAGTTTTTTTACCTTTTCTGGTGTTCTTGTTGTGGCCATAACTTTGAATCAATTGAAATATCCCAAGACATGGGGATGGAAGTTATGTCTCTTTATATGTGTATATCTCATTTTTCTCAAGCTTGAGGTCAGAGCTTCTGGAAGAGCATTGCTACATATGGCTTAGATTTTGCATTAAATATGATAATAACTCTGTCCTTTAATCTGTTGATGATATGACTTGTCAACAAACAGTTGATTCTGACATTATAGTTACAAATCATTTCCTTTCTCTCAGGATGGAGACAATTTCAATTTTCGTGATTCCCTTTTGGGCTTACTATATCCTTTACCTTCTGACTCCTTTCTAAATATAATATAAATGGTAAGGCATGTAGCCTTTGAGTTATTTATAAGAATTTGAAGCAGGTTTGTGGTGCAGTGGTGCAGAGAATAGAGTGCTTGGTCTGAAGTCAGGAAGATTTATCTTCCTGACTTCAAATCTGGCCTCAGACACTTACTAATTGTGTGCATCTGGGTAAGTCACTTAACTACATTTGCCTCAGTTTCTTACCTGTAAAATGAACTAAAGGAGAAAGAAAGATGGTAAATTATGCCAAGGTGTAGGCCAAGAAAGCTCTAAACAGCATCTTGAAAAGTTGAAAATGACTGAAATAAATGAACAACAAAACAATAAGAATATGCTTTAATTTCTTGATTGTATCACAGTTTTCAACATGATTTTTGTTGGATTTCTCTGTGCCTACCTTCATACTGATTTTGACAAGTATACATGAATATTTAGTCTGAAGGAGTCTATTGTTTTCTCTAGAGTCTATCCTCAATATTTATTTTCTTATAGGTGTTGGCATAAAATCTATGGTTTTTGTTTATGGTGTTCACCTTGCTTGTTATCATTACCTGCATATTAAGGTGAGAAGGTGAGATGTGCAGTGATGTACCTTGTTAGCTCTAGAAACATTACATAACCAACTCTTTCAACTCCTTATTTTATTTATTTCATGTCTCTAGCACAATATGTATGCCATCTTTTAATTTAGTTGTACTTCTTCATATCTTCTTATTTTAAGAATATTACCCTGAATGTCATTCAATTTTTTTAGTAGTTTATAACCTTTTCAGTCATTGGACAGGACTAAAAATTAAAATATCATTTGTTAAGAGCCTTAGAATAAATAGGTTAACATATTGATAGAGGGTTTGTAAGGTGTTCAAATCTATGAGTTGAATGGAGTAGAAAATTGAATCTGGAGAAGCCATCTTCCAGGGAACCCAAACTACTAGAACAGATTTGTATAGGTAGCCCAGAGGGAGCACTATATTTAAGGTTATTCACATTTATGCTGTAGTTAGGTTATATAAGTTAACTTACTTCTTTGTTCTACTCTGTATAGCCTTTTCACCTGCACTTCTTGATGTATTCTAAGTCCTATGTCACCACTAAGGGTTAACTATTCAGAACTGCTTTTCTTTTATAAGGGACATATCAAATCTAAATTAAGTTGGAATAATAGAACATGAAGGTTGAAGCTTTTCTTTTCCCAGGTTTTTTTGGGGGGGGTTAGGATCTGGAATAGTTCCACTGGAGTTGGAGGGGAGATGGTGATTAAGGTAGCACAGATCAAGGACACTTGTGTCTATTTGCCTTTTGGTAGCAATTAGTCAACAGTTGTTGCTTATTTTGATCAAGAAAGTGGGACCAGATCCATAATGATGTGTCTACTCAGTGATAATTGCATAGATTCAGTGGTCTGGATAGAACTAATATTCCCAAGACCCTTGAGTTCAAGTTTTTGAGGGCAGTGAAGGTGATGCTGATGTGACTTCCTTGGCTCATGTTATTTCTTGTGTCTTCCTTCAGTAATATAGAATCTAATCTAGGAAGATAGCTGGAAGACAGAGTATGGAGAATTTTAAATAATAAAGGGAAGAATTTGTATTTTGTCCTAGAGGAAATAATGAACCTTTTCAATTTATTAACTAGGAAATAAATTTGGCCAAACCTGAACTTTAAAAATCAGTTTAACAACTGTGTTCAAGATAGAAGAGAAAATTGGGAGAGGTCATAGAGGTCAATAGTTCACCATAGGAAGGATGAATTGATGAAGAGTGCTTAGGAAGAGTTACCCCTGGGCAGGGGACTTGAAAAGATTTGCTGGGGTTCATTCATTGGTGAAGAAACCACAAGTCTCTCTGACCTAAGAGTATAAGAAAAGGTCATAAATTTTAATGCACAGGTTACTGCAAAAAATTACAATTTATTTCACAGTTTTTTAAGGATGTGGCAAGGTAAAAAAAGTGAGTTTTTGATAAATTAAGAAAAGAAAGGATAGCAGTAGCAACTGCTGCAATAGTCATTGTGAAAAGGGGGACCATAAAACAGAAGAGTACAGCTGCAAGTTAGCATCTGGGGTAAGATCAACACAGATCAGTAGTGAAGAGAGGAAGGATTTTTTTTCAAAGAACACTTGGGAGAGCTGTCAAGTGGAGTTGGGGCAGAGCTGGGGAGGAGAATAAGGCAAGATTAGAGCAGTATTGGAAGGGATTACCAGATAGTTTAATACATGACATAAGGTAGAATCCTTGTGTATGTCTGGAGAGATTCAGAGTTATAGTTTAACCTTGGGAATTGATGGCTTTATAGTACACACCCTAACTAGAGACGCTAGTTTCAGAGTCTTTGTTAACACTTTATTAACATATAACTTGTTAACATAGACTTGAAGAATTAATGATATATAACTAGGAGGACCTGGTGAAATAGCTAGGATGGCACCAATTTAGACAGGATCAAAATAGAAAATGGAAAGGTTTAACAGTTTTAAAGGAAAACTTAACAGAATGCCTCTTTGTTAATTGAAGCATGGGGTATTCCTTGCTAATAGGGGGTTTGCTTATAAGTACAAGGCCAGTACAGAAAGGAAAGCATTATTACAATACAGAAAAGAAAATGATTAGAATATTAGAAATATTAGAAATACACTTTTTATCTTGAATATAGAAAGAAAAAATTGTAATATTTCTCTTTCTGTCCAAAGTTCCCCTGCTTCAAGGGGAGAGATGATGAGAGACTGAATTAGGATGTCCATATGAAGGAAGAGGAGAATATATAGATGAATAAGTTGTTGTGGAGTTGTAATTTTAAAGATCTGACATCCTAATTGGAAATGGGGGTTAAGAAATGTTGAAGGATGGGAGATGCTTCATACTCTTAATTTGGTTGAGTACAAGGATGGTATTATTCCTAACAGAAAGTTTCAGTTCAATTGTTGAATTGGAAGACAGAATGCAAGGAATTGAAAAAGTGAGTGGAATGCGAAGAAATGGAGATAAGATGGTATAATTACTTTTTTTTGGGGGGGGTGGCGGAGAAAGGGTTTTGAGAGGGAAGAGATACAGAAAGATAATTTGAGGGGAAGCCAGGGCTTGGCCTGTTTATAGTCAACAGGAAAAGAATCAGTAGATGAAGAAAAACTGATAATTAGGAAAAGAGAGGTAATAAAAAATAATCCTTGTCTTCCTCCAAGGTTATAATCAATGCTAATTCCTCCCTGTAGCTTAGCCTGATCAGTCAGTCTCCTTTGCCATCCCTTCCCCACTCCTAATTGTTAGTGATCTCTTTTTTTCAATTTTTTTGAGGTGATTAAGTGTCTTGCCTAGGGTCACATTGCAAGTTAGTGTCTGAGGCCAGATTTGAATTTAGGAATTTGAGTTTTCCTGAATCCAGACCCAGCATTCTATTCACTGAACTACCTAGCTGTCTCTCTGCACCCCCCCATCTCTCCTCCCCCAACCCCAGCTTAAGTTCTTGTGTCATTTTTTGTTATTTGTGTCTCCATTGCCTAGTATAGTTCTTATCACATAGTAGGAATTTAAATGCTTGTTGCTAAACTGAATCCATGTCAGGGTATAAAGTAAAGAGAAGACTAAAAACCAGGTGCAAAAATCATTCATATTAATGAGACCACCCTCACCTCAATCTAGCCGCTGCTTTGCTAAGCTTTTGTCAGGTTCCCAAGAGTGCAGGCTGAAACTTGATTGAATGCTTCAGTTAGGTGTCCTGGAGCATCGGCTCAGAGGTGTATTTGCTCTTTTTTTTCAGAGTGACTTGTTTTATGGCTACATTCTGCAGTGGAAATCTCCTTCCACATAAACATGTGTAATATATTATCCATTCATATTATGAGCAGCACAGCCTGGAATTGAGATTTGTAAGCTGTGAGACACAGAACAAAGGAATATAATATTCGGATTTCTTTCTTTTTGGATTAGTTATATATTGAAATAAAGTCAGTTACATGTTGTATTTTTATGCACAATGAAAAACTGATTGTCCTAAGTCTCTCAGGTTTGATGGAATGATAAAACACTATGTGACAATCAGGCTTCCCATCTTTCCCTCATGATCCAGATGAATGGCTCCTTGTCTGATTTGAGTGAAATGGCCTAATTTCTAATTCCTAACACAGGTATCAATATTCGTGTCAATAGATCTTGGGTTTATAAGTAAATATTCATGGGGATTCATTTGCCAGAGTGTTTCATTCATATAGGTAGTAAGGAACAAAGGACCCTTTTGTGCTGGCGTGCAGTTTAGCTACTTATATAATCTTGGGCAAATAATTTCTCCTTTCTGGACCTTAATTTCCTTTTCTGTTAAAATGATGGGACCGCACTAGATGATTTCCAAGATCCTTTAGAGATTGAAATTCTTTGAACCTTTGAGCTTTCTTTCTCAGGATATATGCATATTGCTTGTCTAATGCTGGCCTATTCCTTAGGTAATTACCTGTACCTCTCTAATTCTCTTTCTTTCCTTCTTTCCTTCTTTCCTTCTTTCTTTCTTTCTTTCTTTCTTTCTTTCTTTCTTTCTTTCTTTCTTTCTTTCTTTCTTTCTTTCTTTCTTTCTCCCTTCCTTCCCTCCCTCCTTCCTTCCGTTCTTTAATTCTTTCTTTTTTGCAATCAGGGTAAGTGACTTACCCAGGGTCACACAACTAGTTAGTGTCTGAGGTCAGATTTGAATCCAGGAAGATGAGTCTTCTTGAATCCAGATGCAGCATTCTATCTTCTGCACCACTACCTAGCTGTCTCTTCATACTGCACCCCTTCCTCTCCCCTTCCCAAATCCATCCTTTTTTTTTTAAATTTGATGATGTACTGAAAGAAGCTTCAGTACTCCAAAGATTTGAAAATTGTTTAAATAATGAATTCCTCTTCCCTCCTGATCCTCATTGGAGGAAGGTGCAGCTGTGGAGGGTGCAGGTAAATTCTAGGTATACTAGCCAGCAGTAGTACCTAAGGGAAAAAAAACGAATGAATCTAGAAAGGCTGATAATTCCAGCTAAAAGGTCATGAGGTTGATGACCTTCTCTGCTGAGAATGGGAGAATTTCTTGATTGATCATTTAACTGAAGGGGCCATTCATGTAGAAATTTCAGGGGACATGGTAGGCAAGGATTGAATATTTTGTGTCCATTGTAAACTACCTAAAACTTTTACCTCATCCCCAGTAGGATCCCTAGAAATGAGGATACTTGATAATTCACTGAAAAATTAACTAGCACTTGTTAAGTAAGCTGAAACTCACTGTGGAAAAAAAAAATATCCATTATGAAAAATATGAAGGGATTGGTGTGTGTGTGTGTGGGGGGGGTGTGTATTTAAAAGTGAGAGAGAAAGGAAAAGAGAGTCCCCTCTTTGACTATATATCCATTACCAGGAGAAACATTGCATAGAACTGTGGGATAAGGTACTAGGTAATTATGAAAACCAGAAAGGGTCCATAGTTCCTGCTTATATAGAGAGGAAGACTTTGATCATATACAAAGAACTGTTCAAGAAGTAAAAGGTAGTGCAACCCAGAGTCCTCTTGAATTTTGTAAAATTTGGAGTAATGTCCTATTATTCTATGGGATATTGTATATTCTAAGGATATTGTATAATGCAGAACCTATACTGCAAACTATATAAATATACCAGTACAATTTTCAGAGAACTAAAAATTTTAATAGGGAGGAGGGAGGGAAGAACAACTGGCACATGTGTGCTGAATATAATTTGCAGGATGATTTTTTTTAAACTAAGTTAATACAATAATGAAAACATAGTCCTTTGTCATAGGTTTGCTGATAATGGCCACTAATTTTGCTCCACTTTCTCTAGTGTTTTGGGGATTTCTTGGTGTTTTGAACCTGAGAAAATCTGTCCCTAGTCAGAGACAGCAGGTGGTATGGAGAACAGAACACTGAGTTTAGAGTCAGGGATATCTGAGTTAAAATCTGATCTCAGACATGTAGCAAATGTGTGAATATGGGCAAGTCACTTCACCTCTATTTGCCTCAGTTTTCTCAAATGTAATGTGGATATAATAATAGTATCTACTTTGTAGGGCTATGGTGAAGATCAAATGAAATAATATTTATAAAAGATACCTGGCCCATAGTAAGCACCATATAAATGTTTATTCTCTTCCCTCCCTAGTCAATGGTAGTAGGAAATTTGGACTTTGAGAAGTCAAATGAAAGGGAAAGTTTTCCTAGCTTCAAAAAAGACTCATCAGGAGGTCCTGATCATGTGGAGGCATCTTGATTGAAAGTCAAAATGGGTAGAGGTAGATGGAATTCAGTTATTATAACTTAGATGTGAGTGAAGGCTTAAGGAGACTACTATTTTAAAAGGGTTGCTTAAGAAGACTTGCTGCTCAGTGGCTCCTTCTTTAAGTCAACTGGATAGGGCTATGCTAACAACAGACTGGAGTCATGTTGACTCAGGTTATCTCATTTTAAAAATAATTTTGACACTACTCTGGATGTAGCTATAATGATGAGAAGACTTAAATAACTATACAGGATCTCAAGTCAGTAACTCAGACCAATCATTAAAATTCTTGGGGAAACAGGCAAATAACGCTCTATATAAATGCTAGTTGTTTTTGTTCCTGGACCAAATTGCAGAGAAGAGTCCTGATACAGAGGAGCAAATAAGTCCATGCTTGGCTCGTCACCAGGATAGTGAATTGTTCAACTCTGCATACCTCTGGAGGCAGTTTTCTGTAATGGTCCCCAAATCTTTTTCTAATTGAGTAGGCAACCTTATTCCCACATCTAAGATATAGATCCTTATAGACATGAAATAATTATATAAGTGGGTCCTGGAGAAGATAGAACTTACCTAAAGTATATGGGTTGTTAACTAATCTAAAATTTTTTCCCCTCTGGAAGTGGCTCAATTAGGGTGGTACTTAAGTCTTTTGAGTGACTAGAAAGACTAAATTTTAAGAAAAATAGGCCTCATCAGAGTGAAAATTATCCTTGACTAAGGATTTTGGAATCTTTTCTTTATTCTTTGTTGTATATAATGAGCTATTTTATTTCCCAAGACTTGTTGGGGGTAATGTTTGGAAGGGAATTGAAGCTGAGAGCCAGAGATGGATTATAATCTGATTTTCCTAGATTTATCCAGGGCAATATGGAAATCATCTAGTGTTGCAAATATTGATAAACCTTCAAAGTTAACCTGGCTCTGTATGAGCCTAGAGCCATAGTTCTAAGTCACGGTTTATATTTTGGTTCCTGATATAATTTTTGAGAACTACAATAAATATACTTTTTCTTCCGTGATTGCTGATTTGGGAAAAAGGCTTCATTGTCTAGTATATTTTGTCAAAAGCATGAATGCTCTTTGGAGGAAAATGAAGACTCTATCTCTCATGAAATTATGTGCCCTTGGTGAAGGTGGGAAAATTATTTTTTTTCCATTCCTCTTTCCAATTCCTTCTCCAATTTCCAATTTCTGTCAACCACTAAAGTGACTAGATTCAGATCCTGCCAAGCACTGTGAGAGTCAGAGAACCTATAAAAAGTACCAGAAACTCTTGAGAGGAAAGAGCAAAGTTTTAGTTACTCCATCCCCATCCTAAAACTTCATGTCCTTATTACATGAGTAAGAGTCTAAACCACAACTCTGAATGTGTTTACATATATGCTTATACTTTCCTCCACTTACATTCTTGGTGAATCTGATTCTTCTTGCAATTAAAGACCTCCTAGAGTAATTGAAGGGCTTTCCTCATAATGAAAGAAAGGGCTATTCTTGAAGAAATATGGAGTTTCCCAGCAGGTAATGCTTGCAGTAAAATGGGGAGCCATAAATGTCAACTTGGCTTGATTTTTATGAACATAAATAATCAACTATTTTTTGATACATAAATAACCAGGTGCAAGCTATAAAGTAAAAGGAGATCAATTGTTTGACCAAAGAGCTTCTCTGGTGGACTTATGTTGTGTCCGAGGTGTATTGGTTTCTACCAGAGTTTTATGTTGTTATCTAAAGGCAGACAATCATGTCCCAAGGCATGGTATTCTCACGTAGGAGACAGGTATTCTGGGCCAGCTATTTTTGACAAGCAACTCCTGCTCAGTAGCCAGTTTCTTTTGTCTGGTTCTCGAGGCACTTCATGATCCAGCTGGAATCTATCTTGCCAACTTTACTCTTCTTCCCAGGATCTGTGTTCCAGTCAACCACCCTCCATGATGTTCCTAGACTCTACTACTCATTCAGTCACAGCAAACCTAAATTTTCACTTCATTATAAATCTATTTGCTTAGGCTGCTTCCTTCACTGTGGCTTCACTTGTCTTCATACTCACTTGTTATTCATGACCTAAAATTTTAAAGTTCCACTAGTCATTACTTTAGAATTCTTTCCTTCATCCTAATTTACTAATCTCCATTTACTTACTATCACCTTTATGGAACCAGTATCACTCAAATTTTCCATTCCAGGATACTTACCATTACTGAAGAAAGTCACAAAATGGAGATTTACCTAACAGGAGTTTTTGGGGCATGCCCCAGTTGCTATTTTCTTTTGTTGTTGTTCAGTTGTTTCAGAATATTTGTGATGCCATTTGAGGTTGTTTGTGCAGGTGTGTGTGTGTGTGTGTGACTCCACAAATTAAGGGAAGTTCCAGGATAACTAAAACATGGTTTTGAAGTCCAAAAGTTAAAAGCATAATTAGAATTTGAATGGGAATAAAAATTTTAGAAATAATATCAATAGCTTTTGAGAAGTTTTGGTAGCTCTTTGATTCAAAACAGATCAATGCTACAAAAAGTACTATTTTTTTTCAAGAAGGCATGGAGGAGAGTGCTTTGGGGAAATACCAGAACAATCATATTCCCTTTTAAAGCAGATTGAGCTCTTTAATGGTGGTACCAAATAGTATTTGATGCCATATAGAAAAGACTTTCACTTTTCTCTGGCACTTTTTACAAAATTAGAACTTGAGGTTAGGGAGGATTCCTACAAAATCCTGGGAATCAGACAAAAAATATCTTTAAATTTTGTTTAAATTGTATTTTTCTGCATTATATTATTGCTGCATTTATTTTTGTTTTCAACAATCTGCAGTGTTACAAATAAGTTAATGTCACTGATATGAAGAAAGCAAGATTATAGAAATAATAGATACTTTTATATTGACTTTGAAATAATTTTTAAGTGCCATAATATACTTCTGAAGTTCTATAAGAGACCAGACCTCATAAAAACAACTGCCACAGTGCAGGACACAAGTGAATTATGTCTTTCACTGTTAAGGTAATAACATTATTTTTTGTTATTTATTTGGGGAAACTGATATGAATATAAAATGCAATTTCATTGTAATTTCACTGACTTCATCTTTAATTATTGTTCACTCATTCTTAAATGCACATCAAGTACAGAGTTCTGATAAGTAAATCTTCTTTACCAAGAAAGGAAAGACATTCATAATCATGGTAATTCATAATAATGATTCACTTTCCTTTCTTTCTTAAGAGAGAAAGATCACTGTTTATGATGGGGGAAGTTTGCTTAGTAATTATTTAGTTAGAGGATGACCTTGTGTAGTGAATAATCATGACTTGACTTGATTGAGTTCCATAATTCCATTCAAAATCCATTTATTAAGTCCCTCTTACAGGCAGAGTAGGTGCCTATGTGAAGGTGGTGGAGATAAAATGATGAATGAAATATAATCCCTTGACTTTTTAGACCTTACAAACTGGCAGGTGAATATACAAATAAATAAATTATAAACTATTATAAACTGCTCAAAAGTATAAAGTGCTATATGAAGTCAAAGGAAGAAAGGAAGGTATGAATATATGAAAATGTTTTTCATGACTCTCCTTATTTTGCAGTGGAATGAACATTGCATTCATTTTAAGAGACCTGAATTCTAGTCCTGTTCCTATCAGCTAGGTGATGTTAAATCTTAGGCCACTTGAAGTCTTACTCTGGTCTTGGTTTCATCCTTTGTGAAATGAGTGGATTGGGTTGAATGATCTTTAAGATATCTTAAGAAATACAATGGAGAAGACATTTCTAGTAGCAAGAAATTTTTAAAGTTAATTAAATTTGTTGATTGTTAAAGTATTCAATGTCTGTCAAGGGGGTGGGGAACTTGAATATTTGTTAGCTGTGTGACCCTCTTTGTGATAATCTTTTTTAGTTTCAAATTCCTGTCTATGAAATGGGAGTAAGAATAGTCTTACCTCACAGGATTGTTGTGAAGGTCAATTGAAAGAATGCATGTAAAATACTGTACAAATCTTAAAACATTATTTGAATGCTTTGATGAGTCATTAGAAAAGCCAGCTTTCACAGAAAGATGTAATTCTACAAAAGTAGGGTCCCAGGATCACAGAATTTCTGAGTTAGAAGGTCTACAGTTGCACTCTAGTTGAACACATAATGTATTAACAAGGCATAACATAGTAACTTCTTGAAATCTATGATGAAGGTGGGATGGGGGAACCTCCCCACCATAAGCTGAGGAAACCCATTGCCTTTTGGGTAGCTCTAATTGTTAGTTTTTTCCTGGAAAGTAAATTCAAATTTGCTTCCTTTCAACTTCTATTCATTACTTCTGTACTCCCTATAGGGACAAACTATCCTCCAAATAATATCCCTTCAAATCTTGACACCAAATATTTTCTCTCCTCTATTTCTTCTCTGGGTTAAATATTTAAAGTTCCTTCAAATGTCCCTCATATGACATAGATTCACATCCCTTCATGATCCTGGGATCACATCCCTTCAAGATCCTAGTATCTTTCACAGTGTTTTAATGTCCTTTTAAAACTGCAACACCTAGAACTGAATATGTTACTCCAGATATAGCTGGACTAGGGCAGAGCACAGAAATACTATAATTTTCCTTGTCCTGGAAACAATGCTTCTCAATGTAGCTTTTTCATCTGTGATATTATATTGACTGAATCATATAAATTTGCAATCTACCAAAACCTCCAGAGATTTATTCTAATATATCTAACTAATTCTATTTCTCCCATAATATAATTGTGATTCTTTGGCTCTCAATGGAAGATTTTACATTTATCCCTGTTGAGGTTCATCTTATTAGATTTAGCCTTATAATCTAATCTAGACATGTTATATATGCAGCCCATGGCATTTCTGAATGCAGCCTGAACCTGATTTGTGTAATTGGGAAATACTTACTAAAAGAAATAAAAATACAGTAATTGAGTTTGATATCACTACTTTAGTGGGTCAAAATCTTTTTGTATCTGTATAGTCAGTTTACTTCCAATTTTATATCACTTGTATATTTCATAGTTATGCTATATATAACTTTTTATCTTTTTTAAATTTTTATTTTTATTTTGAACTTTTTATAATTTTTCCCCAAATCTTGCTTCCCTCCCCCCACCCCCCACAGAAAGCAGTCTACTAGTCTTTACATTGTTTCCATGGTATACACTGATCTAAGGTGAATGTGATGAGAGAGAAATCATAACCCTAAGGAAGAAAAATATTGTGCCTGATTGTTGCACTAATGGAATGGGCAAGTCCATCAAGGTTGGTCATCAGCCCCATATTGCTGCCAGGGTGCACAATGTTCTGCTCATCTCTTTCAGCATAATTCCATGCAAATCTTTCTGGGCTTCCCTGAATTCCCAACCTTCCTGGCTTCTAATAGAACAATAGTGTTCCATCCCATAAGTATACCACATTTTGTTAAGCCATTCTCCAATTTAAAGACATTTATGTTAATTTCCATTTCTTTGCTACCACAAATAGAACTGCTATGAATATTGTTATACAAGTGATGATTTTATACATTATTAAAATATTCTTGTTTAAGAATAAGCATAATACCCCCTTTCCCCCAAAATACAGGCCCAACATGAGAAATAAAGTAAAGGAAAGGGAAAAAATGTTTCAGTCTGTATTCTGATACCATCAACCCTGTCTCAGGTGGATAACATTCTTTATGATAAGTCTGTCATAAAAGTTAACTTCCATATTTTTGCACTGCTGCTGCTGCTGATTGCAATTTCCTCCATCCATTCTTCCCCACTACCACATATTATTTTTTTCTCTCTCCTTTCACTCTGTCCTTCTTCTTAAATGTGGTGTAGGGTAGCTGGGTTGCACAGCAGACAGAGCACAGGCCCTGGGGCCAAGAGGCCCCAAACCCACATAATACCCCTGAGACCCAGCAACCACCTGGCCCTGTGGTTCTGGACAGGCCACCCAATCCCATCCCTTTGCAAGAAGCAAAAAAGAAAATGTATTATAGCTGACTGTTCTCTCCAATAACTACCCTCTCCTCTATCACTCACATCCCCCCCTTCCCCTATTCTGCTTTCCTCTCCTTTTTACTCTAGATGTCTGTACTCTCTTGAGTGTGTATGCTACTTCCTCTCTGAGTCATTTCTTATGGGAGTGAAGGTTCCCTCATTCCCCCTCACCTTCGCCCCCTCCCATATCATTGCAAAAGTTCATTACAAAATAAATAAATAAATGAACAAACAAATAAATAAATGAAAATTATTTTTATACGAAAGATCTTAGGCTATTCCACCACTCCTTTCTCTTATTCCCAGTGCATTTCTCTTTTAGCCATTAATTCCACTTTTAGAAATTAGTATATCTTTGAATTCAGCTCTCTTCTGTGCTGCATCTATAAAAACTTCTTCTACCTGCTCTATTAATTGAGAAGTTTTATATGAATATTATCAGTATCATTTTTCTATGTAGGAATACATGCAGTTAGTTCATCATCATTAAGTCCCTCATATTTTACCCTTCTCCTCTGCTCTCTATGCTTCAGCTGAGTCCTGTATTTGAAAGTCAAACTTTCTGTTCAGCTCTGGTCATTTCAATAGAAACATTTGGAATTCCCCTGGTTCATTGAAAGTCCATCTTTTCTCCTGGAAGAGGATGTTCAGTTTTGCTGGTTAATTGATTCTTGGTTGCATTCCAAGCTATTTTGCCTTCCAGAATATTATATTCCAAGCCCTACATGCTCTTAATGCAGTTGCTGCTAAGCCCTGTGTGATCCTAACTGCAGCTCCATGATATTTGAATTGTATTCTTCTGGCTGCCTGTTGTATTTTCTCTTTGACTTTGGAGTTCTGGAACTTGACTATAATATTCCTGGGGGCTGGTTTTTTTTTTTTGGATCTTTTTCTGGGGGAGATCAGTCAATTTTTTTTAATTTCTATTTTGAGCTCTGTCATTGCCTGAGCCCAATTTCTACTTTTCATGGAGTCTTTAGATGCAGGAGCTTGTATTTCCTCATCTTCAGATTGACTATTTTGATCTTTCTTGGGATCATAGACAATATATTTCTCAATGGTGTTCCTCTTTTTTCTCTGTTTACTCATTTCTCCAGTCTGTGCCTGGTTTTGGAGTGCTTCCTGAGTTTTTGAGTATTATTGGGACACACACTTTGGGGTTTTTTTTTGGTACACCCCACTGGGACTTTTATTCCTCCAAGGGCATATGCTCTCTTGTCTGTGCTTTGATATATAGATGACCACAAGTACTCTCCTCTGCCCTGGAGATGTGAGGAGGAGCCCTGCTATCTTAGTATGGAAGGCCAAACTGCAACCTGGATCTGAGTGTGGGCAAACAACAGAGTCCTGCCCCAGGGAGAGCAGAGAGCTTTCTGTCAGATCCCCTGACCCCTTTAGCATCTGTGCACTAGGCTCTGGAGGTGCAGGCTGGTTTCTCCTGATTACTGCTGCAGGTTCTGTGGCTGGTACTCCACACTCCACACTCATTCTGGTGTAGCAGAATTCTCTCATGGCCCCTTCAAGCTATTACCAGTGATCCCTCATGCCATCTATATCTTGATAAAGTTCAAGTTATTGATAAAAGTTTCAAACAGCACAAGGCTGGGTAGAGATCTACTTACCCTTGAACTCTAAGATTATGTTTGGAAACAGAAATGCCTTGTGATTTTACTATGGGGAATTTACTGTACTCAGTTATCTGAATGTATTCAAACTATTGGATGATATAACTGAACAGAAATCTCCTTCTAGTTAAACAGAGTATAGCATTTGGGGGGCAATGCAATGAGATCCATCACTGGGATTCTCCAAATAGATTCCCCTACTTGTTAGGGAGTAGCCTGCTGCAATAGAGAAAAAACAAAGAACAACTTGGATTTGGACTGAGGTGTCTTAGGTTGGAATTCTACCATTCACAAGATTATATTATCACGAATATAGTATTGAAAAAGAACTCTGAGGTCATCCAGTGAAACCCATTCATTGTGCAGATGAGGATAGTGAGCCTCAGAATGATAAACTGACTTGTCCATAGTCACCTGGAAGCTAGAAGGCAAAGAAAGTAATAGAGTGGTGGATTTGGAATCAGGAAATCCTAAATCCAAATCTTAGACTCATTAGCTATGTGATCCTCTATTTCTCACAACATTTCCGAGTTTTAGTTTCCTCCTTGGAGAAATGAGGATAATATAGTTCCTATATAACAGAGTTGATGAAAGGAACAAATAAGATAACAATACATATAAAGTGCTTTGCAGAATTTAAAGTGAAACATCAAAATTAACTATGATGATGATAATGGTGATAATAATAATGATGAAGATGGTGGTAGTGGTGATGATGATGGTGATGATGTAGAGCCAGGACTCAAATTGAGGTCATCTTATTCCAAACCCAATTGCTTTTCTAATGCTGTTTACCTGTGCATCCTTTGTGACATTGATCAATTCCCTTAGCTTTTCTGGGCAATATTCTTTACATCAATAAATCAAGGGGTATTGGACTCAATGACTTCTAAGATCATTTCTATCTTTAATTCAAAGATTCTATGATCAGCAATGTAGAAAGAATTTTTGTTTCTAATCAAAGGTTCTAATCTAATGACAAAGTGAATTCTCAGGTCACTTCTAACTCGATTCTTTTCTGATTTTATATTTTAATGAAAATGGAATCATCCAAAATGCAATTTAAGAGTATTCCCTATTCAATCCTAACAGATCACAGAATGTCTATACATTTCTGTAGGATTTATATTCTGTACTTCTCATCGGCATGTCACATCGCTGATCTTATATTAGATATATCTTATATTTTTAACAAACCTTTATATATATGCATATATACATACACACATACATGTATATATAATACATATACACATACACACATGTAATATATACGTGCACAAATGTGTATATCTGTGTTGATATGTATAGACATGTTTTCATGCATATGCATAGCCATTTAAATGACTACAGATATTTAACATACATATATATCATCTCTCTCCCATTTTACATATATATATGTATATCACAACTCTCCTACCTCCTCAATTTGAGGACAAAACATTAGTGACAGGGGTCTGTTGACTAGGCAGCTAAGTGCTATAGAATACTGAAATTGGATTTAGGAAGACCTGAATTTGAAACTGTCTTCAGTCACTGACCAGCAGTGTAACAATGGGCAAGTCACTTAATGGCTCTTTGCATCAGTTTTCTTATCTTAAAAAAATGGTATATTATTAAATATTAAAGCACTATGTAAATACTAGCTACCATTATTGATTATTCTTATTATTATATTGTTTTGGGGATCTTATTGCAAAGTGCAGTACTCTGAACACAGCAGATACTCAAGAAATGGTTGAGGATTTTGATGGCTGGTTAATGAAAAGAAACAGCAAAAAGGGGCAATAGATTGACCTTCAACAAGGCACCAAAATCTTGGCAAATGCTGCTGATTCTTTCAGACCTAATAATTTAAATTTTACCTTATCCTGTCAAGAACCAGATCTCCACACCACTTCCCAGTCATGTCTTCCTCATGCTGCCTATATTCTTGTAACTATTCTTACCTTCTCACTTCAAACTTGAACTCTGATCCTGGGTAGCCTAGGTAAGTTTTTCCTTAATTTACCTGGAACAAGACCTTCATTCACTTTCTGGTCTCCACATTCCATCTTTTCATTATTTGTGCCTTTTCCCATTAGAATATAAGCTCCTTGTGAACAGAGACTTTCTTTCTTGCTTGTAATTGTATTCCCCAGCATTCAACTCAGTAAATGCATAATACATACTATCTTTGCTCTTTGTCTCTTTCTGTCCTATCGATTTAACTATGCTGAACTAACATATCCTAAATCATTGTGAAAGACAAACTGTAGCAAATCTGTCATTCAACAACCATTTATTATAGTTAACATGAGAATACTAACCCTTCCCTGCTTATTTGTGTCTCTTCTGAACTTCAGAATAAGTGATTATGAAATACTTTGATAAAGAGCAGGGATACAAAGAAGGGAAATACACACACACACACACACACACACACACACACACACCATTCTCATTCTGGAAGATTGTTCATTATATGTGTAGAGTTGGTATTCATTCATGTCTGATTCTTTATGACTTGACAAAGATACTGGTATGGTTTGCTATATCCTATTCCACCTCATTTTACTCCAAATCAATTCCAGGGACTTCCCACTATCTCTAAGATCAATTTATCTGTTTAATTTTAAAAACCCCACAGAATCTGGCCTCAACCTACCTTTCTAAGATTCAAATGATAATATATCTCCTCCCACACCTTGAAATCCAACCAAACTAAACTCTATTTCTCATCCAAGTCATTCCATCTTTAACTGTGTATTTTAACATTTTCCCATCATTTAAAATCCCCCCCCCATCATTTTCCTGAGTTCAACAAAGCAATAGATTAATCCTTAACTTGAAACATGTGCCAATTTCTAAGGTATAAATGTTCACTATGAAAATTTAACAACTGGCTCTGAGAGTTGGTTTGAGCTGACTCTAGGACATCTCCAATGACATCATCTCTCCCCAGTCCCAATGAACATTTAAATACCTAGTTCAGACAAAGGCCTTTGGCAGGCACAGGGTTGTTAGAAGAGAAAAGCTATCCCCAGTAGTTAACCATGAACCCACTGAGTCCAACAAAGGAGGGTTTGTGTCACATTTCAATCCCTTAAGATTACTGCGGATAAGAGAACAAGGTGCAAAGGGAAAAGAGTTCTGGCTGGATTTGAACTCAGATTCTCCTGACTCCAGGGCTGCTGCACCACCTAGCTGGATTTGAAGTCAAAGGATCTAATGTCAAATCCATGTTCTGCCAGTGACTACTTGAGTGATATTGAAGAGTTCAACCTTTCTGAACATCACTTCCCTCCATTTTTAAAATGAAGGGGTTGGACTGGCTGTTGACTAGGGTATTTTCCAAATCTAAAACTAAGGTTCTATCAAAGAAGAAGTATATCAAATACATTGATCATGAGTAACCTTTTACACAGAATATTGATAAACAAGATTAATAATTGGGAAATATCTAATAAAATAAATAAAATGCAGTAGAATATAATGTTTATATGCAGTTTTCTAAAGCAATAAGCAGCCTGCAGGCATCCATATATATATATATATATATATGTATGTGTGTGTATATATATATAGCTAAGGGTTCCCCATTTCTATCTGATTGTGAAATTTCTGATGTACATGACTGGTTTGGCAAAGGTGATGCCAAATGCCATAGGTCATGTTTCCCAGGGTAGCTACTATTTGAGAACTGCCATTTCAAGTACTTTTTCTCCCTTATCTATGACCTTCACCTTCTTTTTGAGTGATGGGATGGTATTGGACTTCTTTTTATTTCAGATGTTTTTTTTTTCTTTTTGAGACGATTGTCCTGCCCTCCTCAAGAAAATGTCCATTATAGTAGGAAAGAGAATTTCTTCTTCTTCCTTTTTTAATGAAACCAAAGAAAACATAAAGCTATGTCTTCAATTCAATGAGAAATTCAAGTTCCCCTTTCCTGAGGCTTTTACTTTGGAGGTGTCTGTCCCCTAAGCAAAGTAATACAACAAATTTCTGACCTTTTCATTGGATCTTTGCCACAACAAGGCATCTGTGAAGCAGGTTGATCATAATATATGTTAAAAAATGTTGACAAATATCAGCAAGACTTTTGCTAATTAGAATGCACAAATATTTACCTGCTTGTGTCAATGTATTTATTCTTTCCCATGATAAAGATTAAGATCTATCAGTACCTTCCTATCTTTTCTAGCTTTTGTTTTTGTCCTCTAATTAATTACCATTCAACTTTTGTTAAGGAGGATAAGGCTCTTGATATTTGCCAGAGGGTCATGTGGGCTATGTATTGATTATTTATTTCTCTCATACATGACATCCTTTTATTCTTAGGGTCATGGATTCTGAGGATCATAGATTTAGAGCTTGAAGGGATCTCAAAGGCCACTGAGTTCATTCCACACCCTCATTCTGTAATGAAGAAAGTGTGATGAAGGAAGGTAAGAAGATTGCCCAAAATCATAGGGCTAATGGGTCTCAGGTTTTCTTGACTCAGTCAAGTGCTCTATCCATTACTGTATGCTTCCTTTTCATAATTCTTTATTTGCAATGTACTGTGTTCTGTTTAGATCTTGTCATTGTCTTTTGCATGATATTTAAGGGTTATTAAACTTTTCTGTGTCATGAATCCTTTTGTCATCAGACCCCTTCCTTCTTAGAATAATGCTTTTTAAATGCATATGATATTACATGGGAAACAAATTCTATGAAAAAAGTCATAAAATATATTTTTAAAATTTCACAGACACACAATTTAAGAAAACTCGGGCTCTACTTCAATCAGACCATGATTCATAGTGAATGGAACACTTGAATAATATTGGTATTAAAATAGGATTCAGGAAAGGATCAGCTCTGTTATTTCTGGAAAATCCACAGAGTGAGGGAAATATGAGATAACTTATATAGGAAGCAGCAGGTGCCACAAATGTCTCTTGAATGAATGAATGATAGAAGCAAGACATAATATATCTTATAACACTTTTATAGCCATATAGAAACTTTTTGAAAAATGTTGTTACTCAAGCATTAGAAGTTGAAACTTTTTGACAAAAACAGAAGCATTCAAGAGAGGGCAATGAAGACGGTTACAGCTCTGACAGGACTCATACACAAAATGAAAAATTTCAGAACAGGGGGATATGTGCCCTGATGAAGAGAAAAGTGAGAAAAGGACTTAATTGAAATTTTAGAATTGTGAAGGGTATAATAAAAACTGAGAAGTCTCTCCATTTTATGCTATGCCATAATGGCTGATCAAGGGCTTATTGCGTAGAAGCATTAATGTCAAATAAATATCAAGAAGGAAAAAAAGAAATATTATCAGATAAAGTCAGTGATTGATATACAAACCCCACTATAATGACTTGGAGGGTCAGATATTCTAGCTAAATTTTCAAAGGAAATGGATATTTTAGAATGAAAACTAACATTAATAGTTGCATAAGCAAAAGTCATGAAAATAAGGTGTTAACTGAAAGAATAAAAATAATTCTTTCTCTTTATGATCTACATTGATCTGTATAGCAATTGTTATAATTATGCTTTGGTTCTGTTACATGACTATAACTTCAGAAAGTAATAGGTGTGTGTTACTGATTGCATGTGGGAAGAAATTCTACAGAAATAATGTAAGTGCCAAAAGGGACCTCAGCCATCTTTTAACCTAGGTTCTCAAATTGGGGATCAGGAACTTAAAAAATTTCAATATAATTCAATATAATTGGTTTCCTTTGTAATTCTATTTACTCCATTTTCTGCTTTAAATAGTATTCTGAAGGGCGACTAGGTGGCGCAGTGGATATAGCACTGGCCTTGGAGTCAGGAGTACCTGAGTTCAGATCTGACCTCAGACACTTAATAATTACCTAGCTGTGTGGCCTTGGGCAAGCCACTTAACCCCATTGCCTTGCAAAAAATATTCTGAAAGGGTTCCCTAGGTTAAGGGGTCCATAATACAAAAAAAAATGGCTAAGAATCCCTGATTTAGTCCAACCTTCTAGTTTTACAGATTTTATAGAATTGATAAAGGCCACCTATGATGCCTTGTAAATGGCCTTGAAGTGACCTTGACTTTTCAAAAACAATGTGAGAAAAATGCAAGCTCTGGTAGGTCATATGAAAAGTCAGAAATGAAATATATGTGTCTGCCATCCAAGGACTGCTCTTACCAATGTTCATCTTGTTGGAGTAAAAGGGACTCAAGCTGAACTCTTTGAATATTCCCCTCTAAATAATTTCAAAAGAACCCACCAAATTGAATTAAAAAGCAGTTAAACCAACACAAAGTTGGGGTGAGATATTTTTCTAGCCCAGGACAACTTTGGAAGACAGAAGGAAAGGTCTGTGGCACCAGGGTAAAGGGCTGACAAAGATCATAGGGTGGCAATACCAGAAGGGAGCCTGGCAGACTGCTTTGGCAGCATCATAGCACCAGGTCAGAAGTTCTCATTGCCCAGAGACAAAAAGGGGATTGAACAATTCAACCTGAAAGGGATTTCAGAGGACCTGAATCAGAAGATCAGACATCTAGGCATAGGATCAGGGACTATTTGACCCAGTTCCAAATCACAGTTCTAGGACAGAAAGGAATATTTGAAGTTTCAAGAGAGCAGGTATCTGAGTTCTGGTTCATAATTTTAGGATGGAGAGGAATGCTTGCAATCACAAAGGAGCAGGGGCTCTACCCGGGTAAGGATCAAAGTGTAAACCAAGAAGATAGTGACCATAATCCTCTTCAGATATACCACCTTGAAATCACTGAAACTTATTGAACACATGAACTAGCTGTGAAAACAACAGAACAAAAAAAGTAGGAAGCTTTGGACAGTGACACCTTCACCACCCTGTCAGCAGAGTCTAACAGGCACATATAAATAGAAAATAGATTGAGGAGAGATAACTTAAAAATTATTGGGCTTCTTGAAAGCCATGATTACAAAAAAGCCTAGACCAGCAAATGCCAAGAAATTATAACAGAAAACTGTCCAGATATTCTAAAACTAGAGGGCAAAGTAGAAATGCAAAGAATTCACTAATCACCTCCTGAAATAAAAAGCAAAAATGAAAACTCCCAAGAACATTATATTCAAACTCATTTTTTTTTTGGTTTTTGCAAGGCAAGACATTGTCCAAGGTCACACAATGTCTGTGATAAAATTTGAAATCAGGTTCTCCTGACTCCCAGGTCAAGGAAAAAATATTGAAATAAACAAGATAGCAACCATTTAAATATCATGGAGCTACAGTAAGGAGCAAATAGGATTTAGAAGCTACCACCATAAAGGAGAAATGTGCTTATAAAATAATATTTAAAATAACAAAAACAAAAGAGTTAGAATTATAAACTATAATAACCTACCCAGAAAATACATATATCCAATGGAGGTAGGGATGGGGAGCATATTTAATAAAGTAGAGGACTTCCAAATATTCCTGATGAAAAGATTAGCATGGTTTTATAGCCCTTTGGTTAGAGTTCTCTGGATTATTTGAATCACTTTACAACTCTGTCAACGGTGCTTTAATGTTCTAATTTTCCCACATCCCCTCCAACACTTGTCATTTTCCTTTTCTGTCATATTATTGATCTGATAGGTGTGAGGTGGTACCACAGAGTTATTTTGACTTTTATTTCTCTAGTCAAAAGAGATTTAGAGTATTTTTTTCCAAATGACTATAGATAGCTTTGATTTCTTCATCTGAAAACTACTTGTTCATATACTTTGACCATTAAGGAATAATTCTGTAGTGTTTTGTCATTTTGTTCTCCAGCTCATTTTATAGATGACAAAACCGAGGCCAACAAGTTTGTTTAGGTTAAGTAACTTGCCCTAGTTTACACAGCTATAAGTGTCTGAGACTGAATTTGAATTCATGAATGTGAGTCTGCCCCTCTCCAAGCTTGATTGGTGCTCTACCCAGTGTGCTGATTCTAATCCAACTGAGATTTATAAGGCAGGAGGTCCATGCTTCATAGAAAAGTTGAATCTTATGGGGGGTATACTTGGAAAGACAGTTATTCAAAGATATTTCCATTACCCATCTCTATAAAGGAAAAGGTAATAAGTTTTCCTGTGACAATCATGGTGGAGGGGAGTCTTTCTGTTAGTCATTGCCAGTAAGATTTCTTGTCAGAAATAAGTTTTTTCCCTTCACTAGAAAGATGAGCATGTATCTGAGAGCCAGGGTGGTTTTAGAAGGGATTAACACTCCAGGAAAAATATCAGAAGCAGAACAGAAGTGTGTAAATAAATCTTTATCAATCATCAAGTCCTTTGATAATGTCTGTTGTGAGGATTTGTGGAATATCATGACTAAATTTGGTTGCCCAGAGAAGTTCACAAGTATCGTAGGTCAGGTTCATGAGGGTATGCTTGTCTGTGTTCTCTATTTTGGACAATGGTCTCATGCTTTTCCTGTTACCAATTCTCATAGTTTTTAGCATGTTTCCAGTGATGTTGTCAGAAACTTTCAATGAGGATGAAAACAACATCAAGGTCAGCTACAGCATTGGCAGTAAATTATTTAACTTGAAAAGGCTACAAGCCAAGAAAAATTGGATAGAGAGTTGGCACATTATTTTTGTTTGCAGATCATTGTGCACTCCATGTGACCTCTGAGACTGAGATTCAACAAAATATGAATTGATTTTCTGCTGCTGGTGTCTGATGAGTACCATGAAACACAGGTTCTCCAACAATCAGCACCCCATCATCCATCCATGGAATCACCATTTAAAGCAAAAGGAATTCAAACTTCAGTATTTCAACATGCCTGGACAAAAGTTTAGCTAATATGCTACAGACATTTGGCTTGCTCTTTTTCTTAGTCTTCATCTTGTAATTTTCTTTAATAAAAACACTACTTTTCAAATGCTTTCCACTCTATCTTCTATTATGTGTTAGAAAAGAGTGAGAGGAGGGTAGAATGAATTAAAGTTAGAAATTTCTAATCCTTTTCCAGTATGGATTGACAAAGATCAGTGCTGAAGCTTCTTCCGATTCTGTTTCTCTGATTAAGTGAAATCTGAATGAAAGAAATGGCTAATTAAAAACAAAATAAATGGAGAAACTGCTTTGGCAGTGTACTTGACAGGGATGTACCTCAGGATGAAAAGGTTAATGCACCCACATTGTGGGAGCTAATTTGATGTTTGAAAGACTCTGAAAGAAAGCATAAGAGAGAAGAGGTATTAGACTACCTACCAAACTCAATGGCTACAGAATTATTGTGCTGACTTAATTGTTGTATACTTGTGTGACATTTCAATTATCTTCAGACACTGAGGTCCTTTCTTGAGCTAAATTGCCAAACATTCAAACTCTACTGTATAGGAAACAAATCCAATCAACCAGACAGGTTGTTTAAAGGTCAAACATACATTTGACTAAGATACAATTCGCGCAAGCCAAATCTCAGAGATCAGACATTACAAAAGGACATCTTCACAGTCTCTCTGAAGAACTTTGGAATTGATTTTGAGACATAGAAGATGTTGCTACCCACCATGGTATGCCTCCATCAAAGACAGTGCTGTGGTATATGAACAAAGTAGAATTGCAGTAGCTTAAAAGAAATATGAGATATGCAAATTGGGAGACATTACTCCAAACATTCATATAAAATATTTGTACCTGACCTTTGATAGGGTCTTCCAAATTTGTTTTGGTCTGATTAGTCATAGTTGGACATATTTTCAACCCAATTTAGTATTGTCATTTTGGACTTCCTCAAGTATGAGGGATAACAACAAACTAGCAATGACTTATGGTCTCACAAATTTGACTCAGTTCTCTATTTGAGAAATGAGGTTTTAATTAGAGAAACTTACTGTAAATTTTTTTCATAGTTATGATTACTGTGATTTCCCTCCATTCTATTTCTCTCTCTCTCTCTCTCTCTCTCTCTCTCTCTCTCTCTCTCTCTCTCTCTCTCTCTCTCTCTCTCTCTCTCTCTCTCTCTCTCTCTCTCTCTCTCTCTCTCTCTCTTCCTTCATTCCTCCCTCCTTCTTTTTTCACCTTGTCCCTTCACAAAAATGTTTTGCTTCTGACTACTGCATCCCTTATTCTTCCCTTTATTCTATCAGGAGCACCCCCTTCTCTTTTCACCTTTCCTTCCTACTTCCCTATAGAGTAAGATAATTTCTATATTCAACTGAATGCATTTGTTATTCCCTTTTGAGCCAATTCTGATGAGAGAAAGTTTCAAACATTACCCATATCCCAATTTTTCCCTCCATTGTAAAATCTCTTTTGCACCTTTTTATGTGAGATAATTTGTCTCATTTCCCTTTCCCCCCACTATCAGTGAATCCTTCTTTCTTACTTCTTAATTCTATTTTTATCGATATCATTCAATCAGTCTTCCTTATTTCTCACCCCTTAATTTAATTCAAATTTTTTTGGTTATTACTTCAAAATAGTCATCCCATCCATGCCCCCATCAATATATACTACTTTTAAAAAATATTATTTAAGGCAATGGGGTTAAGTATTTGCCCAAGATCACACAGCTAGGGAATTATTAAGTGTCTGAGGTCAAATGTGAACTCAGATCCTCCTGACTCCATGGAGGGTGCTCTATCCACTATGCCACCTAGCTGCCCCTGTATACTAACTTTAATTGCACTAATGATGAGCATGTTGTCAGGAGTTAGAATGTCATGTTCTCATGTAGGAATATAAATGGTGTGAATCTCATATAATTTTTCTTTTTTTTTTTTACCTTTTATGTGTGTCTAATTTTATTTTTTTTGAATGTCATTTAAAATCTAAGATAAAAATTTATCAGGGATTCTTGAAAAATCCTCTATTTTATTGTCTTCCTTTTCTCCTAAAGGCTTATATTCAACTTTGCTAGATAGATTATTCTTGGTTATAATTTTTCTCTCCTTTATCCTCCAGAATACTATATTCCAAGTCTTCAAATTATTTTATGTGGAAGGTGCTAAATCTTGTGTTATATTGATTGTGTTCCATAATATTTGAATTGTTTTTTATGATAGTTTGCAGAATTTTCTCCTTGACTTGATAATTCTGAAATTTGGCTATAAAATTTCTGGAAGTTCTATGATTGGTAGAGTCTTTCAATTTCTATTTTACCATTTGTTGAAGGATAGCCAAGCAGCTTCCCTTATTATTTCTTGATATCTGGTATCTAGGCCATTTTAAAAAGATCCTGACATTCAGATAATCCAGTAATTCTTTTTTTTTTAGATTTTTTTCAAGGCAATGGGGTTAAGTGGCATGCCCAAGGCCACACTGCTAGGTAATTATTAAGTGTCTGAGGCCAGATTTGAACTCAGGTACTCCTGACTTCAGGGCTGGTGCTCTATCTACTATACCACCTAGCTGCCCCCAATCCAGTAATTCTCAAATTATTTCTTTGGATTTATTTTCCAGGTATTTTTTATATTGAGTTATTTCACATTTTCTTATTTTTTCTCATTCTTTTGATTTTACTTTGTTTTTTGATGTCTCATAGTGACATCATTTTCTATTTTTCTATTCTAGTTTTTAATGAATTATATTCTTAAGTGAACTTTTGTGTTTCCTTTTCCATGTAGCCAATTCCACTTTTTAGGAGTTCTTTTCTTTAGTGAATTTTTGCACATCTTTTTCCATGTGGTCAATTCTGCTTTTTAAGGAGCTCATTTCTTCAATGGATTTTCCCCCTCTTTTAGTATTTGGCCCATTTTGTTTTTATGGTGTTGTTTTTTCCAGCATTTTTGTGCTTCCTTTATTAAGTTGTTGACTAATCTTTCAGGTAGTCCAATAATTTTTAAGTTGTCTCTTTTGGATCTATTTTCTAGGTCAGGTTTTATTTTTAATGAGATATCTCACATTTTCTTCTAGTTTTTCATTCTTTTGTCTTATTATTTGTTGATTCCTCACAGAGTCATCAGCTTCCTTCAGCTCCATTTTACATTTGAAGGAATTATTTTTTTCAGAGAACTTTCTCATCTCTTTTTCCATCTGGTCAATTCTGCTTTTTAAGGTATTCTCCTCATTAACCTTGTGGACTTCTTTTTCCATTTTACCTAATCTGGCTTTTAACAAGCTGTTTTCTTCAGCATTTTTTAGATCTCCTTGTTTAAGCTGCTGAAGTAGTTTACATGTTTTTCCTGCATCTCTCTCACTTCTCTTCCCAATTTTTCTTCTACCTGCCTTATTTGATTTTCAAAATCTTTTTTGAACTCGTCTATAGCCTGAGCCCAAATCCTATTTTTCTTGGAGTCTTTGAATATAGAATTTTAGACTTCATCATCTTCTGAGTGTGCATTTTGATCCTCTGTGGGACCAAAGTAATTATCTATGGTCAGGTCCTTTTTTTCTGTTTACTTGTTTCCCTAGCTTGTGCCTTGGTTTTGGTGTGTTTCCTGAGATTTTGAGTGTTATTGGGACACCCCTGCAAGAACCTCAGTTTCCTTCAAGGTCTTATGAGAGGACCTGAATGCTCTTCTGGTCTGTGGATGACCACAAGCACATCCCTCTGCCCTGAAGTTGTGAGGAGGGTCCCTGCTCTATTGGGTCCCCAGACTTTGAATATGGATAAAGGGTTTGCATATGGATAAAGTAAGAGTCTTGTACCAGGGATAGAAGAGAGAACTCAACAATCTCCCCCTCCCCCTTACCTTCCATGGATTGAGTGCTCTAGGAGCAGCTTCTGGGTTACTCCCTACTGGGTGGTTCTGTAGGCCTGCTTCCATTTCCTGGGACCTAGGCTGCACTGAGAGCCATGCTGGGGGCTCTGCACTAGCTCTGGCAGAGGTTTCCCCACTGATCTTCCAAGTTTTGCTTGGTGTTCCCTGGGTTGACAGGTCAGGAAACTGCTTCTGTTGCCAGGAGCCAGTGCCCCCCCCCACCCAGGGACCCAGTTGCTCTGCATTCTGGGTGGTGATCATAGCTGTGCTATCATCCTCTCCAACACTATGGAAAAGAGCCTTCTCATGATCTTCCATGTTACCTTGAGCTGGAGAATTGCCTCACTGGATCTTTCTGTGGGTTTTGTCTTTCAAAAATTTAGTTACTTATAATTTTAAGGTTTTTTTGCAAGTTTTTCTAAGAGAGCTCTTGGGAAAGGCTGTCCTCATGCTGCCATCTTGGTTCTGCTCCCCCCACCCCGATTGAATTATCTTTCATGATTTTCTTATTCCACTCTCATTTCTTTTCTCAATTTTTCTTATACCTCTCTTATTTGACTTTTAAAATCCTTTTTGAGCTCTTTAGGGAATTCTTTAATACTTTGACTTGCAGCAGTTTTCAATTTGCTAACTTCTGAGTTTATAGTTTGGTCTTCTCTGTTACCATTGTGACTTTCTTTTCATGTCTTCTTTTTTTTTTGTTTATTTTACAACCACTTTCTTGAGTTTTAACTTTTTCTTAAAATTGGGTACTTCTCCAACAGTGAAAGGAGAGCTTTCGTAAGACTTAGGCTTTTTGGGCTGCTTTTTTCAGTTACTTTTGGGGAGGGTCTGTAAGTTTTCAATTCTTTTAAAGTGATATGATCTAAGGGGAGATGTGATCACTGCTCTCCTAGCCTATGATACAAACACTTTTTTCTTTCCTGAATTTGTGACTAGGATCTCTCAACCCTATGGCCTCATGCTCTGGTATGCTAGTGCTCTTTGTTTTTGCCCTGGTCCTGTGACCTGGAACCTCATATCAGCAATAGAATAGAATCCTGCATCAAGTGCCAGCAAAGGGTTCTTCATATTTTGCTTCTGAGCAACTATCCAATCCCCTTACTGTCTATGAGCCAATATCTCTGGAAGCTGCTCCTGCTGATTAGTCACTCCTGCTAATTCAATGGTCACCAAGGTCTGCTGCTGACCTGCTGGCCTATGGCCTATGCTGGTGTGGACTGTGGTGAATTGTGCCCCACTTGTTATCCCATTGAGATAGACCGTTTTTGCTGACTTGCTAAGTTGTCTTGGGCTGGAACAATGCTTTACTTTCTCTCTTTGTTGGTTCTGAGGCTCCAGAATTTGTTTTGAAGAGTTTGCAGGTGAATTTGGAAGAACTTAGGTGACTCTTTGTCTTTACTCTGCCATCTTGTCTCCCTTCCCCACCCCAATCAGCAATTTCATTAAAAATAATGATAATGATACAATATTTCAAAGTTTTGGGATGCAATCAAAGCAGTACTTAGGGGAAAAGTTATATCTCTAAATGCTTACATTAATAAAAGAGAGAAGGTAGATCGATGAATTGGGTTTATAGCAGCAGCAGCAGCAACAACTTGAAAAAAGAACAAATTAAAAAATCATCAATTAAAGACCAAAATAGAGATCCTGAAAATGAAAGGAGCAATAAATAAAATTGAAAGTAACCAAAACAAAACAAAACAAAACATCAAAATAATAAATAAAATGAGGAGCTTGTAAAGCATTGGTTAATCTAATTTAAAAAGAGAATGAAGAAAACCAAATTAGGATGAATGTACAGTAAATGAAAATGAAATTAAAGTAATTATTAGGAGCTCTTTTTGCTCAATTATGTGTTAATAATGGATGAGTGGAAGAATATTTTAAAAATATAATACAATATTGGAATATAAATTGCTCAAATTATCAGGAAAGGAAATAAAATACTTAAATAACCCTATCTTAGAAAGCAAAAAGAATAAACCCTGAATAAGTCTTGTGTATTTACAAGTAAATTCTACAAATATTTAAAAAGATAATTAATTTTAGGTGCGATGAGGAATGAGCCTTTTCAAGGATATTCTATATGTTAGAATCTTAGATTCAAAAAATGAATACCTATAGAGATTGTCCAGACACTTGCAGATCATCTAAATCAAACAGAAGTCAGCAGCCTCTTTACTTTTTTATGCTATCACTTGGGTTCAGCAATGCTTGTGTAGGCAATTAATCAGAACCATCCTTATAATGAGAAAAATGGTGGAAGTATTTGCCTATCTGGCAAAGATGCTAAATTCCTCACATCTAGCTCCAAACCCCATTCACTATATGAGCTCTAGCTTTAAATTCCAAACAAGTCATTCATTTGAGTTAAAGCTTTGAAGAGATAAGTACTGACTCATGATTTCACTGGAATTGGGATCTCAGGGGTAAGGAAATTTCTATAAGTCAATCAATTAGTCCTTCAAGAATTTATTATGTGTCTACTAGGGGTCAGCCACAGCTTGATAAAGTTACAAAGAAAGGTAAAAGATAGTCCTTGCCCTCAGGGAGTGCAAGCCAATAAGAGAGCAATAATATGGAACCAACTTTGGACAATATACATATACATATATATGTATATGTATATGTATATGTATATGTATATATATGTATATGTATATACATATGTGTGTACTTACATAATATACATACATAAATATTTACTTATATGTACATATCTGCACACATATGCATATGCATAATCACATATTCCAAGTATAGGGTGCTGCTTAGAAGGTAAACAGAATTAGGGAAACCTAGGAAAAGAATGGAAGAAATCCTGCTATTAAGCTGCATAGAGACTTTGTTTTTATCTTTCATCTGTTCCCTTTTCTCCATTCAAGTGGTTACTGCTTTAGTTCAGTCCTCATCACCTCTTACCTGATCTATTACAATAGCTTCATATTCATGTCTCCCAGCTACAAGTCCCCCCCCACTCTAATTCATTCTCCACTCAGATGCCAAAGTGATTTTCCTGAAGCTTCATGTATAACTACATCATTTCTTTGCTCAAGAATTGATAGTGACTCCCTATTGCTTCTAGTATTAAATACAAACCACTTTGGCATTCATAGACCCTCACTATCAGGCCCTAGCTTACCTTTCTTGGTTTGATAATAATCTATATTACAGTCCTTCATTAACTCTAAGTTTCAATTACACTAGCCTACTCCTTGTTGTTCTCCTTGGACATTTATATTTTGTCTTTGCGCCTTTATATGCATTATTTCTCTATCTTCATCTCTTAAAATCTCCATTTCTTTCATAATTCAGCTCATGTGTTCCTACTACATGAGACAGTTCTAACTCCCCTTTTGCTCATCCCTGGTACTAATGGTTCCTCTTTCTAGGCCCTAAGGGATATATTTAGGAAGGAAGGTAGATTATACCATTCAATTTAAAGGTGATCACATCAGAAGGCAGGAGAGTAAGTAATCAAAATTCTGGTGTTTTTTGCCTCAGTTTTGATCTGTAGGATCTCAGGCAAGTCACAGAACCTTTCTTGAGCAGTTGATTCATTAATAAAAGAGAGGTTTCCTACTTGAAGGCAGGAGGGTCTTATCAGAGATTTAAACAAGAGGCCCTGGGAAGGAATCAGTCTGCAAAACTTCTGAGAATGGCATAAGCCAGGATTAGAGAATATGTAAGAGAATAAATAAAAATATAATACAACCTAGGTAATATTAATTTTTGATTTTATAAGTCAATATGGATCTGCAGGATTCTATTTCTATTTGAGTTTGACACTAAACCTCTGTCAGGGATATTATAACTAAGATTTATTAATTTCATTAGGGCCTGAATTTCATGATCTTTTTAGGTTCTTTCTAATCACAAAGTTCAAGAACTCTAAGATAACTCTAAAACCTGCTTCAAGACTACCTGGGATTCTTGGAGCTTAAGGTTATAGGAAGCATAAGTTAAAAAAATAGTAAATAGTTCTTTGCATTATGGAAAGTAAGAGCCCTGTAAATACAATTTTACCAGTGTTATTCCTAGAAGTAACATTCAGAATACAATTTAAATCTCTGATATTCAACTTCGATGGGCTAAGCTAATGATTTTATTTTTGATGAAAATTCTATGGACATATCAAAAGAATTTATGAACATCAAGAGTCTTATAAAGCAACTGTCTGTAAATGATACACACACAATTAGAATTACCTATATTTGATTTTTAGAAAAATGGCTCAAAAATTAAGGAGCAGAGATCTAGGAAAACATAACTTGGACATTATTGAGTCCAAAGTGCATAACTATATTTTGAGATCACTTGTAATTCTAAAACACAGCTGGGTAATGTTTCTTGGCATAGTTTAATGCTGTTCCCCACCCCTCCCCTTCTCCCCCTCTCCCCAACACTCCACCTGGTTGTATTTTTAAACTTGGATTTTGTGCATTGATAATTCATCTTAGTCTTTTTTTTATCGTTATGGGGAAGGTATTTATTGATGACCTTTTAAAGTATTACAAATAGGCAATTTACTACTTACACTGTAGGTAAAGAAGGTAACTGAACAACATGGGAAATAGTTTTATATGAAGGTACACATTTCAAATGTCAGTGCATTTTACTTTCCATGGTACATGTACATGTTTTGTGATAGATCAGTTTGCCAATATTATAGTGAAGGATCAAAGCCTTTGTGAACAGAAATGTATAGGGGACTTAAATTTTCAAACTTTGCTCTGGGAGGTGTACCAGCTATTAAGATGTTTCTCTTAACACTGATGAGGTAGCAGAATTTCCCTTCCTCATGATTGGCTTGAGGGGCCTACATTTTTTGTGTTCTACAGCCTATCTAGATTTTATTTTTCCTTACCTTTTGCACTAGCCAAATCCCTCAGAGGGTCCTGAGATAGTTAGGAATTACTCAACATTTTGGGTCAGATTATATTAAAATCCATATATCTTATGGAATTTGTGATGAGATGTTGGCTAAATTTGATCTTGGGGCCAGTTAAGGTGATGAAATATATAGGTCTCTAAATCTGGAGAGAGGAGGACCTGAGTTCAGAATCTAACTTCAGATACTTACTAGCTAAATGATTCTGGCGAGTAATTTAATCTGCTTCGGTTTCCTCATATGTAAAATGGAGAGAACAGCCTATCTCCCACAGATGTTGTGTAAGTTAATATTTATAAAGAATTTAGAATAATGCTCAAGATCACACAGGTGACCCTAGGCAGAAGTAGGATTCAGAGCCAAGCATTTTAGTTCCAAATCCATTAATCTTTTCACCAGCTTGCAGACCAGTCATTATTGACTTTTCTCTCTTTCTCTTACTCTCCAAATCTAATGATTCCAAGACCTGTCATTTTACCTTTATAACATTTCTTGCATTCACCCATTCTGCCCTCTGACAGTCATCATTCTGGTTGTTGTGATCATTTGTCCTTAATTATAAAAGAGGATTAAGACAAGAAGGGAAGTGCTTCCAATAGAAGCAAGTGGATTGGATTTAAATGAGGGTAGGTTTCTCTACCACCAGAACCATCTCAGTCCAGCGGCAATATGGATCAGGATAACTGAGGTGGCCCTGGGGGAAGTGGGAGACCTTGGATTTTTAAACTAAGGTCTTTAACAGGTTTCAGTTTGACTGAGGAAATGCCAATTCAGTGATTGAAGTTAGGTAAGAAGTAAAGCAAATTATGGTCCCACCTAGTCTAGGAAAAAAAAAATTAGTCTGGCAAAGGTTAGACCCTCAGGGTTTCTGGTCAAAACTGAAACAATTGTTATTTACATTCATTTTGAGCCAATAGCTCAGATCACCAGGGTTTGGACCTATTTTTGGCTAATCAATGCGAGCCAGAGTGATCTGTATTTAAGGCAGGGTCTTTAAGAAATCCAGCCTGTAAACTCTGGAGATATCTCCTTACATCCAGACAACTGCAGTCATCCACTATGGTCTCCTAGTCACAACTATCTTTGTACCCCAATCCATCCTCTATTCAGATGACAAAGTGATCTAGGCCTGAATAAATTCAGACCTAATCATGTTTCCCTTCCTCCCATTCAATTTCAATGCAATTTTTTTTTTTTTTTTTTGGTATTTAGATCCTTTCACCTTTCCAATCTTCTCACAATTTACACCCCAGTCTGCTGTGATCCTATCTTCAGTATTTCGCGTCCTGACATTTTCTCTGGGATGTTTTCATCTCAGCCTCTTGGTTTCCTTCAAGAAGCCTTTTCTGGACCCCCTCGAGGGTTAGTGTCTTCCCTCCGTGGATCATCTTCAGTTTATCTTGAATACATCTTGTCGGTAAATCTTTTGTTTGCAAGCTGTCTCGCTCATCAGACCTTAACCTTCCTGAGAGCAGGGGCAGTCTTTTGTTTTCCTTTGCATGGTTTTGCACAGAGCCTGGCCCGTGGGAGGCCTCTGATCCATGCTTCTGGATTAGACCGCGCTGACCAGTTTTGCCCCGGCTCTAGGGTACATCGGGCCTCAGGACACCAGAGGTGCCCATAAATGGCCGTGTGAAGGTCCCGGGGATGAGGGTCCGCAGCCCCCGTGGTGCAGCCCCCGTGGTCCAGCCAGGCGTCCGTCGGGAAGGCCGTGTGTGGGCAGCTTGGCGATGAGGAGCGGAGGCTTGGCCTGGTAAGAAGCAGGTGGCACCCCAAGCTGTGCGCGCGGCTGGCCCTGCGGCCACGTGGGCCTGGCAGCTCAGGGGTGGCTCTGGGATCCTCCCGGCAGCGGCTGGCAGAGCTCCCGGGCACTCTCCCCACTTCATCTCTGTTCCCCTCCGTGGCACCTGCCCCGGCGGCGGGAGGCCGGGGAGCCCCGGACACTTGGAGTCCAGTGCGGGGCTGAGGAGGCGTCGGGGACAGCTCATCTTAGTCTTAATGGAAAAGTCTTTAGTCTTCACTGAGAACTCTATCAAAGCAATGGCCAGTGCTGTGAAGAAAGTGAATGATTTTGCTATATTTTGTTAATGTGGTGATGAAGAACTCTGCTAATGACCTCAAATACTTCTGTTATTCCCTTTTCTTAGGAGTCAAACTTATTTGTGTATATGCTTGCTATAGATATCATTTTCAAGAAGTTACTGTGCTTTAGCTAAGAGAGCACATTTTTATGGTCACAATGTAGGAAAAAGAAAGATCTTTCCTTTTCTTTAATGAAGATAACTTCTGTGAGAGGATGCTCTGCTCTCACCTGTGCCAGTAGTGAGCCAAAGAGAAGAGAAGTGGAAAGAAATTCAAGGAATCATCTTATCCTAGGGTAGTTTTTCACCTCTTATACTCTGAAATGTGTCAAAATTGAGGTAAATGAAGAACCTGTGGGACAAAACAATACATTAACAAATACTAGATTACATAGTATTGCCTATTAAGTATAATAGGAATTCAGAAAAGGGAAAGAGCATTGTGGTCTGATAACTAAGGATAGTATGGAAGAAGTGGAAGACTGAGATAAAGATTGGAGAAATGTAGAATGAGAATTGACAGCAATGAAAGGGGATCACTTTCCACATGAGAGAAAAAAACAAGTCAAAAACAAGAATTGTGGGATGTGAGGAAATGAAGGCACATAATAAATGTTTATTGATAGCTTGAGAGTGGCTGATGGAAAAGAGGTAATAAGGTATTAAAGGTTGTAGATAGACAGAAGGCTGGCAGGACTTGAAGTCAGAAGTCCTCAGTTTATCTCTCACACAAACTTATGTATAATCACGGGCAAGTCAATTAGCCACAGTGTCCAAGTTTTCTCTTCTGTAACATTAGAACAGTTATACTCACAGTGAGAGATAGCATAGAATCCTCACTAGCCTTAGAAATAGGATGATATTTCTTGTCCTGCCTCTGGCACTGGAGATGAGATCCTTGGCAAGTCACTTATCAGTGCAGGAGACTCTTGATAAGTCACTTCATTTATCAGTACCTCAGGTAACACTCTAAGACTAAGAGTTCCAAAGATGTGACTGCTTTTGTAGAAATTATACCAAAAAACCCCATAAATCACAACCCCTAAAATATATTTAATGACCCTGGTTTAAAGGGTGGTTCTTAGAACTTCTTTCATGATGACTCCCCTGCCTTCTCACTCTCTAACTTCTTTCAGTATCTGAGGTCCTTCTCACCCTGGAACATTTCTTCTCTCTTCTGGTCCCTATCTTCCATTGTGGATCCCTCCTAGAACAACCATTTTGAGGTTAGGAACCGAATCAATCTTCACTCTCTCACTGACTCACAGAACACCCTAAATGGGTACTTTTGCTCTACCCTCCACCACCTTTGCAACTCCTTTTTTGGTAGCCTTTTCTCCCATTAGGAAGTAAGCTCCCTGAGGTTTGGGTTCTCTTAAATTTGTATTCCTAGCATTCAGGACAGCACACTTGATAAATGCTTATTGTCTACTGTCAACATGAAGACAGCACTTTGCAAACATTTATGTTGTGTTGTTCAGTCGTGTCTGACTCTCTTGACTCCATTTTAGGGGTTTTCTTGGCAAAGATACTGGAGTTGTTTACCATTCAAGAAGGAAAATTTCTCTAGATCATTTTACATATGAGGAACTAAGGCAAACAAGGTTAAGTTACTTGCCCAGGTGTCACACAGCTAATAAATGTCTGAAGCTGGATTTGAACTCAGGAAACTAAATCTTCCTGATTCCATTTTGCCTGAAAGCTGCCCTTGCAAACAGTTAAGTGTTATAAAAATGTGAGTTACTTTTTCCAATAACTTTTTGAAAGGGAAAAGATAATAGACCAGAATGAGATAACATCTATTTTAGAGACCTTATGATAAACTGTTTCCTAGCTCAAGGACTCCATCTTCCACCTATTTTTCTTTTCCATGTGGTCCCCTATGTCTAGGGTGTTTCTCTCCTCACTTTTGCCTTTTAGATCACTTAGTTGCTTTAAAAATAGCTCAGGTGCCACTTAGTATACTTGGTCTTTTTGGATATTCTTTGCTGTCAGCAAACTCTTCGTTTTTTAATTGATTCTGCATGAATATATATACCTTATATCTTCTATCTTCACTACAGAGTATAAACTCCTTAAGGATAGGAATTGCTTTGTCTCCATCTTTTAACACATGGCTTTGCACAAGGTTGTCAATAAATATATGTTTATTAATATATTTGTAGACCTTAAAGTACTATATAGATGTACAATGGTGTTGAATTGAATTGCAGTGATCATTTATAATTTTCTTAAAATGTATTTTCCCTTCCCCAAAGCTTTGTTGGCATGGGAAAAGGATTTCTACAAAAATAAACATCCACATCAGTTGTGTTGGACAGTACAAATGCTATTCCATACCTGAAGCCCCCCCCCCCCCCCATTTCTGCAAAGAAATGAAGGAGGTAGTAAATTTTCTCTACTTTTCTCTATGAAGTTAATGTGTCCCAATTAAATAGATTTCAGCTTCATTTTCATTGTCATCATTGATTCTGTCCTTTCTATCTTCTCATTCTGAAAGTTCTACAGAGGAATCAAATTGAGATCCAGTATTTTGTACCCAGGGTTTTGCATTCTGGGTTTTCCCTTCCATTTCTTCTCCCATTGTTCCTTACACTTTTACCTATATTGAGTTCAGGAAGTCTAAGTGTGTTGGAACAGTGAAGAATGGGAAACACTACTAGGGAGACATCTATGAAAGTGTATTAGTCTGAGTAGAGAGCAATATCTCTATGTTTTCCATTCAGTTTTTTTGTTGCATAGCTCACTATCCCTAATGCTTATGGAAAGGTAGCATACATTATTGTTAAACTGAATTCCTACAAGGTTTCTGGGCAACACAGATGGACAAGATTCTTAAAGCACCTGCAGTTATCTACAGATGTCCAGAGGTTCTCACATTTACCTTCCTTTAAGTACTGAGTTGAATTTTTAGCCTGGCTAATTGTTACTGACAACCTTAAAGGCACGTAGAAATCTGGGTTGGCTCTATTCTAATCATCAGTTTATGCTTGTATTCAGGATTTCAATTAGGGTCAGGTGGTGATGTAGCTTGGGATAGGAAGGAGAGCCAATCTTTGAGACCCCTGACATTTTGGGGGTATCCAGCTATTAGTGTCCTATTTCATCATCTTTCTGGCTGCAGTAAGCATAATCAATCACTCTTGAAGTCATGAGCTCATCAACAGAAGTGCTTGAAGTAAAGCCCAGCTTTCTCCCAGCTGTGTGCTGCCTTCACATCTGCCTCCTTGGATTCCAAAAGGGGAGGTTTTTACTTGCTCCAAGGACACAATCAGCAGCCATTTTTTAAAACAGATTTTACAGATTACAGAACTTCAGAACTGGCAGAATCCTCAGAGGAACAGCTACTACTATCTAAAGAGGAATCTTCTCTAAAACATCGCCCAAAAGTGGTTATTTATTTAGCTTTTACTTGAAGACTTCCACTGAGGAGGGACTCAGTGAGTTTAGAGTTGGACCATGTCTATTTTGCATCACTATAATCATTCAGAAGTTCTTGAAATTAAGCCAAAATCTGCCACTCTGAACCTTTCACCCTTAACTTCTAGTTCTGCCCTTGAGCTCAAGCATGATAAATCTAATCTCTTCTTTCTGTGGTAGTCTTTCAGTACCAGGATTCTGCTGGTAAATGTTTAACAATCAGTCCTCTAAAATGCACAACACTTTAAAGTTTAATCTGCATTATTAACATTTTCTTCATCACTTTCTCAAGTCTAGATAATCAACAAAACAATAAATTAGGTCTGACGTGTGCCAATTTCTGAGGTGTAAATGCTCACATTAAAAATTTAAAAACTGAATTTTCAATGCATTCCTACTCTTCACATGATTGAAGACACCTATAATGCTCCTCCTAAATTTTCTCTTCTCCAGATTAAGTTACAGCAAGCTTCTTCAAGCTGTTCCTACAAGGGATATCCTATAGTAACCTTTTCATTCTTCCTAAAATATGTCAGCCAGAACCAAATGTTTCAGATCAGAAAATGATGTATATAGCAATATCATTATATCTTGTGTTCTGAACTCAATTCCTCCTTTAATTCAAGTCAAGTCTAAGAAATAGCTATTTTGGCTGTTTGAGTGCAATGTTGATTAGTTTCCATTCCTCTGAAAACAGAATGGTCTTTTATTCATGCCTTCACCCAACCTGAACTTTTGAATCTAAGTCTAGTACCTTTTTCCCATTAAAATTAATCTCATTCGATTTGTTGCATAATACTATCATACAACGATCTCTAATTTGTTATCAAATAGCTTATTTACTTCTCTCAGCATTTATGATATTCAAATCTGAGAAGTGCCATCTATTTACCAAGCATTGGTAACAGTTTGACTGAAACAGGATCAAAGACAGATCCCTGTAGTATTTCACTATAAATGCAAAAGCAGGGCTATCACTGAACCACTTATGATTTGCATTCTGCAATTTAACTAATTACAAGGATAATAATAACAATGGATGGTTAGAAAGTGTTTTTAAAATTCTCAAGCTCCTTTACAGATATCTCATGTATACCTCCAAGTGGTTAGTATTATAGGTGTTGTCATTTACATTTTACAAATTGTGACTGAGGTTTAGAAACATTGATTAACTTGCCCAAGCACACATAAATAAATAAAACATTAGTTTACAGTTACATTTCTAAAATCATTGTTTTTATGATCATCTACATCACTTAACTTCACAAAAGGGCAGCTAGGTGCATTCTCATGAATCTCTTCACTGATTTTATTTCTCATCCTTGATAATCATTCTTGATCTAATCTTTTCAATGCAAGTATTATTTTTTTTTCTTGGAACAAAAAAAAGAGGCAAAAATGAGAGTCAAATAGTTTTGGTTTCTCTCTATTGTCTTTTCATTGTCCCATTTATGTCATTTAGGGACTTTGCAGCTTCTTTGTTATACTTGTTCTTATTTAAGCTTTAAATCATTTTTGGTATCTTTTTCATTTATGGATGTACTCTGGTAATTCTGAAAATTAGGAAATCTGACACTATTCTTATAAGACCATGCTATTCTCTTTTCTCATCGGTCTTTGTTCAACTTATTCCTGTTTGTATTAAAACAATAATTTGGTATATTCAAACGTATTGGTCTTTTTAGACAACTTTCTCTGTTTTCTTTTTGCCCTACAAATTTAACTCTTGAGAACCTTCCATTCAAATCAATAAACTTCCTCTAAGGAATTAAAATCATGAAACTTTTGTTTCTTTGAAGGTAACAAGTTTTATTTCTTCAACTTTTCCCTTCTTCCATCTTCTTGCACTCACTGAAAACTGACTCTCTCTTGATAATACAGCTTCCTTGATCATCCTTTCCAACACCGATTGTAATTTCACTCATACCCATGGACTCACTGACCATAATAGGTGAGTCAAAATTCTTGTTCTCTATTGATACTTTTAAGCTATCCTTCTACCTCCATCACTTTGCAACATCTTATACTTTGAAGTTTAATTCAACCCATATTTAACTTCCATTCAAGATTCTGACTGTCATATCTATGGTCTTCTAGGCAATTTTTCCCCCTCAAATAGTTCAGTTGACTGGCTTAATCTTTCTCACCTCTCCAATTCCCACCCTTTGCTTTCCATGATCTACTCCTGCAAACCATCTTAGCTACATAGTGTTAATCAAGCCCTGACCTATATATGCATTTTCATGTTCATTAATTCTGAAATTGTTTATCTTATATCCTAATCTTTTATCTTTCTATCTTTTCCTCTGCATTGTCACTTAACCCTTTCGTCTTTTGTTTTTTCCCATGATCTCTAAAAGTCTCTATCCCTCAGGATCTCAACTCTGCGTTGGTTGCACTCACCTCCCTTCCCTGTCTTGGTCCCTGGGTGAACCACTTCTATTCTACAATATTCTCATTTCATGTTCCTTTCCCCCTTAATGAATTGTCAATCATATCCTAATTAAACCCAAACCTTGGATTGAGATCACCACCATCCATTGCCTTTGCTCCTACTTACATGCTGTTCAAAGAAATGAGGGAAAATATCACAAAACTGTACTGACTAGTTTCACTACAGATTTATGCTATATAATCCCAACTTGGCCAAATTTTTTAATGTCACATCATCTTTGCTGTGGTAAGACACCAATAAGTAGCAGTAGGAGTTGCTGCCATTTGATGGTGACCTCGGAGTCCTGGTGGTAGTTCAATCACAACTGAGAAGAAGATGAGATCATTACAGCTGTGCAGATAAGGGAGACAGGGGTACAGGTGAAGAAGAGAGGAGGCAGCTGCACCTGAAGCTAGGGCGGTGGAACTGCAGGAGGAATGAGTCTTGGTTAGCTCTGGTCAGGAATCAAGCGGGTTCTGTTCAAGCACCATTGAAGATCGAAATCTTAGTGACTCCCCTTCCCTGCTCTTCTGGTCCAAGTGATTTTTTTTTCTAAAACATCAGGTTGGGGGCAACTAGGTGGTGCAGTGAATAGAAAACCAACCCTGGAGTAGGAGGACCTGAGTCCAAATCTGACCTCAGATACTAATTACCTAGCTGTGTGACTTTGGGCAAGTCACTTAACCCCCTTGCCTTGCAAAAAACATTCTAAAACATCAGGTCATAACTTTACTCAAATGTTCTTTGTTTGACATCTAATCTTCTATTGCCTGTCTCCTTTCTTCTTTTTCAATTATCTTAACATTTTCTTCTCCTATCAGTATTCTCTATTCTACTTACCTTCTTGCAGTTCTTTGTATATGACACTCCATATTCTATATGCATATTCCTTAGACTTTGCTGTCACTGACCCCAAGACTAGAATTCTCTGCCTCCTCACTTCACCTTTTACTTTCCTTGTGTCAGGTCACAGATCAAATTCCAGTTTCTATAAAAGACTTTTCTCAATCCCTCCAACTTCCAATGCCTTTCTCTCTAAGAATAACTGTGTACATATTTCATGGGACCTAGTTATTTACATGTTGCCTCCTCCATTAGGATGTAAACTTTTTGTGGAAAGGGATTGTATTTTCCTTTGTTTGTATCCTTAGTTCTAAGCACAATGTCAGACCCTGGGCATAGTGCTGAGAGAAGCCAGGAGACAGTGGAAGATGTTAATAATTCAGGGATAATCTCTTATTTCTTTTGCTTTTTCCTTTTTAGCGTTACTTATCTCTGCCTCTTAAAAAGTCATCTTTTCTAATATATAAATGATATATATATATATATATATATAAATGAGCAAACCCAAATTTACATATTCTTGTAGGCTGAAAATGTATGACTCATCCTGTACTTTTAATCTGCCATTTCTCTGCCAGGACAAGAAATTCTTCATCTGCAATCACAATTGACCATTGCATTGATTAGTGTTGCTATTTTTAGAAGTATGATTTCCTTTACATTACTGGGGTCATTCTAGAATGGACCAAAAGTTTTCTCCTTGCCTCATCCTTTCTTTCTCTGTTACTGGGTTGAGATATCCCCTGATAGATTCTTGTCATCGTTACTTGCAGCATAAGAAGCTGTTTCTTCCACAGAGGGTCCAAATTTACTGTTTATATGAAAAATCTTAAACCTATTCCACAATTTAAAATGTTTAGTAGTATCATTTTTCCTTCCTTCTTTTTATGACATTATTCCACTTATCATCCTCCAAACACCAGGCAAGAAGCTAGTATTTGACCTTTCTATTCAAATTCTCACTTTTATTTTGTCTTTGATGTGCTTTTAAATTTTATTTTCTATGAATATATTATTCTCTCTGAAGAACCGAAGCAAGGATGAACTTGTGATGTGTTGTCTGTGGAATTTGGGAGGCTAATCATTAAGGAAGGGGTGACTGTGGTTGACCTGAAAAATGCCAGGTAAGAACAAAAAAGGAAACCCTGAGAAAATATGTTTTGTTATGAAAATCGAATGTCAACCAACTTATCAATTCAACCTTTTTGTCATAGGCATAAGCAAAAAATAATAAAACTATACAAAATGCCTATATGTAAAATTTTAATAATTATGTTATTGTAACTCCTAAAATAGTAACTGCTAACTAAGATACCTCTTTGATCAGGAGTATGCAAAGGAGCCTCAGGAAGACCTAAGTTTAAGTTTTAATCACCATTTATTGGCCAAGTGAGTCTGAGAAATCATTTAGCCTCTCAGTGTATGAAACAATTTTTTAAGTTTATAAATTGCAGAGTAGTTGCTAATTGCAGAAGGAATTTTCTCACTGGGAGTTTGCAATAACAATGAAGTTGTTCTGAAAATATCAGGATGGTGAAGGATCTTCATAGACTGTGCAAGCTTGATATGAATCAGCCACCAAAAACTGTCAATTTGATTTTGGGTTTCATTAGGAAGGGAATATATTCCAGTAATAGGAAGGGGAAAACGGTGCTATAGCCAACCCTTGTCAGACCTCATTGGGAGTTTTATGTTTGGTTCTGGGCACCAGAATTCCTTTGGAGAGTGGCCAGAGGAAGGCAACCAGTTTGGTAAAATGTGAAGGAGGTATTATTCTAGAGAAGAGAAGATTTAGGTAGGGAACCATAGCTTTGTTCAAGTGTTTGAAGGCCTGTCTTGTGGAAGAGAGAATAGTCTTGTTTTATTTGGCTTCAGTGGTAAGAACCACTGTAATGGGGAACAGTTTCAGAAAGATCAGTTTATAATAGAGGTCAGGAAAGGCTTTCTAACAATCAGAGATATCCAAAAACAGAAATTTCCTGCCTTGGTAGGTGCTGGTTTCCTGTTCATTAGAGGGCTTTAAGAAGAGATTGATCTGTCCCTTGTTAGCTATACTATAAAGTCATTTTTTTCATTCTCTTATTTCAAACTATCAAATTCAGGGATTCTGTGTTATCAAAGTCAAGGCAAAACAAACAAACTTAGGAAGATTATAATAGTTACCCACAGGCATTTAAATTACTGCCTTGTCTGAAAAAGATTTTATTTATTCTGCTTCAACTACAGTGGGAAAAAAAGCAAAAACAAAAATAAAGCCTGTATGTGGAAGTTACAGAAAGGTAGAGCAGCTTTATTCTAAGGCAGGAATTCCTAACAGTGCTGACTGAAAATGGATCAGGTAGCAAAGTGAGACACTATATCAAGGTAGTATTCAAGTAAAATCTGTAGGTTAAAGAATACATTGCATCAAATGAGAGATTAGACCAGAGAGTATCTAACTTCCCTTGGATATCTCTGGTTCTGGGTTTGGGCACCTTCTCATCAAATTTTTGCCCAAATTAGGTGCAAGGACTTTGAACTACACTTTATGCCTAACAAAAATGACTAGTATATTGCCACTACTTTATTATTTAATGAATTTTTCTTTTGTTGAAAAAACATAGCTGCATAATATGAATTCTTTCATATTCTGTAAATATATTATCACAAAGAATATTTGTATCAGAACTATTTTTACTCTTTGAAACTTAAGATCCCCTTACACTTTTTATTCAAGGTTGAATGTATTGCATTGGTAAAAATTGTTCCTTAACAGTTTTGATGAAATTTCTTAACACTTTTCCTGACATGGATGGTTTTATCCTAGGTCTATAAATACATTGATAACCTCATTCTTCTTTCCTACAACATTATATCTCCTGATATATCCCTACTGTTCTTTTGTAATTTAATAGGTCAAATAAGAGAACCTGTTAATTATTCATATGATCATAAATTGGAAACTGAGATCTGGAGGCATAAAATGGCTTGTTGGAGGTCATGCACAGAGTAAATGAAAGAGATAGTATTTGAATGCTTAGCCTTTTATTCCAAATACATTACCATTTCCATTGTTTTACATTGCCTCTCATAGTTTTAGCAACGTGTCTTCCACAGTCTGCCTACCTATTTAAATGTGTTTTGTTTTACTTCAGGCAATATGATTTAAATCTTTTATCTT